>NC_134691.1:226038625-226378941 GCF_050947455.1 Rhinoderma darwinii
GGGGACTTTTGGTCCCCCGTTCTCCCTATCACTGCCAGCGATCACACATGTATCCACTATCCTGTGGATAGGGGATACATGTCTTATGTAGGAACAACCCCTTTAATGGCAGAGCGGGGAGATACCTTCCTTCTCTGCCGTAGAGTTCAGTGGCGTCGCGCTTTAGCAGCCATAGCGGCAGCTAGCGGAGCCTCCAGCCATGGTGGGGGCCCGTGCCGGAGTGTGACACAGGCCCCCTCATGCCGCGGGCCCCGTAGCAGCCGCTACGGCTGCTATAGCGGTAGTTACGCCACTGCTCCTCACAATCTTCACCCACTATTGCCTCTTTCACACTCACCTTCATATCACTCCTTACATACAGACATACACCAACGCCTTTCCTATTTTCCCTGTCATTCTGAAACATTGTAAAACCCCGTAGATTTACAGCCCAGTCATGTGAAGAATCTAGCCATGTTTCAGCAACACCAACTATATCAATATGTTCCTCCAGTGCCAAGGCCTCAAGCTCCCCCATTTTGCTTGCTAGACTTCTGGCATTTGTGAACATAAACTTTAACTTGTCTTCAAATTTTTCAAATTCGGTATCAGAAATGTGGTTATTTGACATTTTGTGGGCATATTTATCGTCAACGTTGTTTTGTAAGAAAAGGATCTCCCTATCCTGTTGCCGAATCCTCTCCCCACAGTCTATTTCTCCCCCCATCAATATAGTCTGACCCCTCTCTAAACTAACTACCCCTTTATTTTCTACATTGACCTCCCTCCTCATCCCTTGTTTAAATACTCCAGCTAGAATTCCCTACTCCAGCACAGCAGAAACCCTTCCATTCAGGTGCAAATCATCTGCAGAATACAGTTTGTACCCAATGAAAAGTCAGCCCAGTGCTCTAGAAACCCAAAGCCTTCTCCTCTGTATTCAGTGGTTGGTTCCCACCTTTGACCACAACAGCTGGATTATCACCAGCTCCTCCCAGTAATTTATCCACCCGTTCAACCACATGCCGAGCCCTGGCACCAGGGAAACAATAATATCAGAATCTGAAGAGTAGACATTGTGCATGTCCCTCATCATTTAAATTTATTTTCTGTTCATATTTCTTTATAATTTAATAAAATTATTGTAATAATAATAAAAAAAACTTCTAGTAATTATATTTATAAAATCAGTCTAAAAGTTTTTTTAAAATTGCATTTAATTTTTTTTTATATATATATTTGTCCAAAGATATAGAAGTTGTTTAGTTGGTGGTTGAGCGGTCTTCTGAGAAGCAAGTTTTATAAGGTGCATATCCCCGGTCTCTGGGGATAAAATGTGGTGGGAATATTCAGATGTGATATGGAGGTCTTGAGGATTTTGATGTTAGGAATGTGATGTTTTTACTGTGGCACAATGATGATTTCATTTTCTCCTCTTGATCTTAATGTTTTTAACCTTTTTGACTATGATGTTTTTGGTTTTTTTGATCACGGGTTTTTTGGTCTTAAACTTTTTTGGTTTTTGATATTTAAGTTCTTTCATCTTGGCCACATAGGTATTCATTGCTTTCTCCTCTTTCTCCTTTTCAGCTTTTATAGATGTCATATCTTTTCTTCCATCCGCATCGGCACTTTTGCTTCTACTCGCCTCTTTTGCCAGCTCATTCTCAACCCTGTATTCAGATGCTGCCATCATTCGACTCAGTACAGGGTAACGACTTTGATCTTTTTCATCGTCCCCTTCTTCAATGCCAATCTTCTTTTTTATCACCTGTTGTTTCTTAAGGTCTATTAAAATATAAAATAAATAAAGATCAATAAGTAGGAATTTAAAAATATAATGGAAACATAGATGTGGGGAGTAGTTGAGTAGTTAAATCTGTATGTACATTCTCTGTTGTGAGCCTCTGTCGCAGATCTGGTCCAAAATGCTGTGATAAATAATGCAGCATGCTGTACTAGTGTCACGGTAAAACAATGGTCACAATGATGGAAACTCGACAGAAACCATTAAAATCAATGGGTTTTTCGTCGGGCACTGTAAGTGTTGGCCTACGGACCAACTTTGATCTTTTTCATCGTCCCCTTCTTCAATGCCAATCTTCTTTTTTATCACCTGTTGTTTCTTAAGGTCTATTAAAATATAAAATAAATAAAGATCAATAAGTAGGAATTTAAAAATATAATGGAAACATAGATGTGGGGAGTAGTTGAGTAGTTAAATCTGTATGTACATTCTCTGTTGTGAGCCTCTGTCGCAGATCTGGTCCAAAATGCTGTGATAAATAATGCAGCATGCTGTACTAGTGTCACGGTAAAACAATGGTCACAATGATGGAAACTCGACAGAAACCATTAAAATCAATGGGTTTTTCGTCGGGCACTGTAAGTGTTGGCCTACGGACCAATCACTTGTGTGTTTATTCATTGTTCTGCTCCTATGATGGAGTAGAACAATGGAAGTACTAACGCATATGTGAATGAAGCCTTACTTTGCCTTACCCAGTTAAACAGTTATTCTTACCTGGTCTATGCAGCATCTTTGAAAACTCTTTGGTCAGTAAATCCGACCTGAATATCCTCTTGCCCTCTAGAAGCTCCTTCTGTACTTTTAGATATTCAGGTTTTAGTTTATAACTAGAAGTAAAAAGTTATGAAAGTTCTCAATTGAACAATTCCACTAAATCCATTCCGATGATAACCCCCCCTCCATCCTTGAGCTTTACTTTGGATCCATGGCATGTTGCATGTGTGATTGTAAATTGCATGGGGTTAGACTGAATTCTTTCTTTATTTCTTCACTTTTGTCCCCTCTGTACATGGAACAAGTTCAGATAAGCACCTTCCAGCTGTCCTGTCTATTCATCATGGAGATGCAGACAACCACATTGGCCTTGTTTCCAATACATAGATGGGATGTCTCTACCTGATACCATTACATTCTGTCATATTAGACAGGTAACCATCTAACTTTAAGCTAAAGCTTGGGGGATGGGGAGCAGTGTTTATAAATGTCCCTATAAATGTCTCATGAAGGGATAATTGAGTAAACTTACTAAACACAGAAGAAGAGCCATAGTCCGAGCAGCAGGGCGATGAGGAGAAAAAATATTCCGGCCACAATTACTCTGCTCAATATCGGCCTCCCTGGAATCACTGGGGAAAAAGAAATGAAGTGAGAAAAAACAAAGATTATTCATTTTACAAATATTTTACACATCAGACATTTAGGAAACATAAAATGTGTGAGCTAATTATTATTTATTCTAAATATAAGACCCTAAGGGGTAAATTTGTATATGATATATATAATTAAAGTGTACCTCCACTTTCAGTGAAAAGCGGTTATAGTGCAGGAGGGGTATTATAGTCTATATCAGGGGTCTCATGCACGCGGCCCGCGGGCCGCATGCGGCCCCTGGGGCTGTAATCTGCGGCCCGAGGGACACAGAGCCGCTAGTATCGGCTCTGCTCCGAGACTCTGGAATTCCCTGACATCGCTGTCCACATATGAACAGCGATGTCTGGGGCTTCCCCACAGCCGGAGTCCCGAGCAGAGCGCTGGTGTCGGTTCTACTCCGGGACTCTGTGGAATTCCCTGACATCGCTGCCCATATATGGACAGTGTGTCAGGGTCTTGCCAAGAGCGGAGCAGAGCGCTGGTGTCGGCTCTGCTCCTGGACTCTGTGGAATTCCCTGACATCGCTGTCCACATATGAACAGCGATGTCTGGGGCTTCCCCACAGCCGGAGTCCCGAGCAGAGCGCTGGTGTCGGCTCTGCTCCGGGACTCTGTGGAATTCCCTGACATCGCTGTCCACATATGAACAGCGATGTCTGGGGCTTCCCCAGAGCCGGAGTCCCGAGCAGAGCGCTGGTGTCGGCTCTATTCCGGGACTCTGTGGAATTCCCTGACATCGCTGCCCATATATGGACAGTGTGTCAGGGTCTTGCCAAGAGCGGAGCAGAGCGCTGGTGTCGGCTCTGCTCCTGGACTCTGTGGAATTCCCTGACATCGCTGTCCACATATGAACAGCGATGTCTGGGGCTTCCCCACAGCCGGAGTCCCGAGCAGAGCGCTGGTGTCGGCTCTGCTCCGGGACTCTGTGGAATTCCCTGACATCGCTGCTCATATATGGACAGTGTGTCAGGGTCTTGCCAAGAGCGGAGCAGAGCGCTGGTGTCGGCTCTGCTCCGGAACTCTGTGGAATTCCCTGACATCGCTGTCCACATATGAACATCGATGTCTGGGGCTTCCCCAGAGCCGGAGTCCCGAGCAGATCGCTGGTGTCGGCTCTGCTCCGGGACTCTGTGGAATTCTCTGACATCGCTACCCATATATGGACAGTGTGTCAGGGTCTTGCCCAGAGCGGAGCAGAGCGCTGGTGTCGGCTCTGCTCCTGGACTCTGTGGAATTCCCTGACATCGCTGTCCACATATGAACAGCGATGTCTGGGGCTTCCCCAGAGCCGGAGTCCCGTGCAGAGCGCTGGTGTCGGCTCTGCTCCGGGACTCTGTAGAATTCCCTGACATCGCTGTCCACATATGAACAGCGATGTCTGGGGCTTCCCCAGAGCCGGAGTCCCGGGCAGAGCGCTAGTACAGGCTCTGCTCCGGGACTCTGTGGAATTCCCTGACATCGCTACCAATATGTGGACAGTATGTCAGGGTCTTCCCCATAGCGGAGTCCCGGGCAGAGCACTAGTATAGGCTCTGCTCCGGGACTCTGGAATTCCCTGACATCGCTGTCCACATATGAACAGCGATGTCTGGGGCTTCCCCAGAGCCGGAGTCCCGAGCAGAGCGCTGGTGTCGGCTCTGCTCCTGGACTCTGTGGAATTCCCTGACATCGCTGTCCACATATGAACAGCGATGTCTGGGGCTTCCCCAGAGCCGGAGTCCCGAGCAGAGCGCTGGTGTCGGCTCTGCTCCGGGACTCTATGGAATTCCCTGACATCGCTGCCCATATATGGACAGTGTGTCAGGGTCTTGCCAAGAGCGGAGCAGAGCGCTGGTGTCGGCTCTGCTCCTGGACTCTGTGGAATTCCATGACATCGCTGTCCACATATGAACAGCGATGTCTGGGGCTTCCCCAGAGCCGGAGTCCCGTGCAGAGCGCTGGTGTCGGCTCTGCTCCGGGACTTTGTGGAATTACCTGACATCGCTGTCCACATATGAACAGCGATGTCTGGGGCTTCCCCAGAGCCGGAGTCCCGGGCAGAGCGCTAGTACATGCTCTGCTCCGAGACTCTGTGGAATTCCCTGACATCGCTGCCCATATGTGGACAGTGTGTCAGGGTCTTCCCCATAGCGGAGTCCCGGGCAGAGCGCTAGTATAGGCTCTGCTCCGGGACGCTGCGGAATTCCCTGACATATCTGCCCATATATGGACAGTGTGTCAGGGTCTTCCCCAGAGCGGAGTCCCGGGCAGAGCGCTATTATCGGCTCTGCTCCGGGACTCTGGGGAAGCCTCTGACATCGCTGTCCATACATCGACAATGATGTCAGGGGCTTCCCCAGAGCAGGAGTCCCAGTGATGTCAGGAGCACAGCTGGAGTCCAAGGAAGAGCCTACTAGCGCTCTGCCTGGGACTCCAGCTCTGGGCAAGCCCCTGACATCACTGGGGCAGCCTCTACAGAGGGCACTGGGGCAGCCTCTACAGAGGGCACTGGGGCAGCCTCTACAGAGGGCACTTTGGCAGCCTCTACAGAGGGCACTTTGGCAGCCTCTATAGAGGGCACTGTGGCAGCCTCTACAGAGGGCACTGTGGCAGCCTCTACAGAGGGCACTGTGGCAGCCTCTACAGAGGGCACTGTGGCAGCCTCTACAGAGGGCACTGTGGCGTTATCTACAAGTGGGTGTGTGACAGTATCTGAAGAGGGACACTGGCATTATCTAGGGGTGTGTTGCATTATCTACAGAGGGCACAGTGGCCTTATCTACAGAGGGCACTATGGCCTTATCTACAGAGGGCACTGTGGCCTTATCTACAGAGGGCACTGTGGCCTTATCTACAGAGGGCACTGTGGCCTTATCTACAGAGGGCACTGTGGCCTTATCTACAGAGGGAACTGTGGCCTTATCTACAGAGGACACTGTGGCCTTATCTAGGGGTGTGTTGCATTATCCACAGAGGGCACTGCGGCAGCATCCACAGAGGGCACTGCGGCAGCATCCACAGATGGCACTGCGGCAGCATCCACAGAGGGCACTGCGGCACTATCTAAAAAGGGGCTGCTCAATCTTGACATGTGTGCTAACTGAGCCGCCGGACTGCGTTTGGCGACACTTAAACTGGAAAGCTGGACTGTTGAAATAAGCACGTGGAGAAATATCTAAAATTTTAAACTTAGCGCTATTATTATAGTAATGTAGTATTATTATTCTAGTAATATAGTAGTTCAAATAACTAATTGATTAACAATAATTTTGTATTGTATCAAATTTGAAAGTAATGCGGCCCGTCAACTTCCCATTTTTTCTATATGCGGCCCACTTACCCGGCCGAGTTTGAGACCCCTGGTCTATATTCTACATCACTTGTATTTGCTATCTTGCTTCTAGCAGCAGCCCAGACTATGTAAAGTCCATTCTGCCGGCTGTTCTTAACCCTTCAGTGGGAGACAGAGCGACCTGCTCGTCACCATGGCTCCCGTATCCAGAACAGCCGCCAGCGCTATAGAATCTAATAGCGCTAACAGTGGAGGTACACTTTAACCCCTTCCCGCATTTTCACGTATATGCACGTCGGGGAATGCGGTCTTTTCGCGTATTCCCACGTGCATGTACGTGATGGAGATCATGCGGGCACAGAAGCTGTGCCCGCACGATCACAGCGGGAGCCCGGCTGTGACTGACCGTTTTTGGAGCTGTTTTTAAATGGAGTCAATGAAAAACGCCTCCAAAAACGTCCCAAGAAGTGTCCTGCACTTCTTTTGACGAGCCGTCATTTTACGCGCCATATTTTCACAGTGACGCGTAAAATAAAGGCTCGTGGGAACCGCACATCGTAATTCCCATTGAAAGCAATGGGCAGATGTTTGCAGGCATAATGGAGCCGTTTTTTCAGGCGTAATTTGAGGTGTAAAACGCCCGAATTACATCTGAAACCACTGCGTGTGAACATACCCTGACACTGACAGGCAATAATGCTTTGGTATATTAAGTATACCAAAGCATTATATCTGCAATCAGAAGATTACATGGTGAAGTCCCCTAGTGGGACTTCAAAAAACGAATTAAAAACAATCAAATAAAGTTTTTGAAAATATAAAATAAAACGTGAAGAGTAAAAATAAAATAAAACCATTTCTTTCCATAAAAAGTTTTTTTTTAATAAAAGTGTAAAGAAACATGAAAAGTACACATATATGGTATCGCTGCGATCGCAACGACACAAAGAATAAAGTTAACACATTACTTCAACTGTATAGTGAACGCCGTACAAAAAAAAGCAAAAAACAACGCCAAAAAGAATTTTTTTTCCATTCCCCCACCAAACAAATATAATAAAAGTTAACCAAAAAGTCCCATGGACCTTAAAATATTAACGATGAAAACTATACCTTGTCCCGCAAAAAACAAGCCCTCATATAGCGATATCAACGGAAAAATGATAAAATAACGGCTCATAAAATGCGGTTATGTAAAAATTTATTATTTTTTCTTAAAATGTTTGTTATTGTGCAAACGTAGTAATACATAAAAAACCTATACATATGTGGTATCATCGTAATCATACCAACCCATAGAATAAAGATGACATGATATTTATACCGCATAGTGAACGGCGTAAATTTACAACACGAAAAACAATAGCGTTTTTTCCAATTCCCTTCCCCCAACAAAGTTAACAAAAGTTAATCAAAATAATATATGCACCAAAAAATAGTGCCAAAGAAAAATACAACTCGTCCCACAAAAAACAAGCCGTCATACGCCTATGTTGACAGAAAAATAAACATTGTATAACTCTTGGAATGTGAAGATGAGAAAAATAAAAAAGAATGCTTGGGGTTAAATATATATAAGGGGTTAAATCTATATTATAAAAATTAAAGCGAATGCAGAGATTCCACTACCTGAATTCCAGCAGCGATCTGCAGTTTTGCGGATCCAGTCAGCAAATCCAGTATCTGCAAGAGTAAAAAGAGATTTATAAAACATGAAACACATGGAAGTCAGACTATAAGGCCTTGTTCACACGACGTGCAAACGTGTCAAAAACGCTATCGTTTTTGCCAAGCTCTTTTTAAAATACAGGCGTTTTTGTTGCGTTTTTCATGCGTTTTTGGCGCTTTTTTGGCGCAGAATTAGGACTCCCATTGACTATGGGAATTAGGCATGTTTTTGGTGTGTTTTCGCCACATTTTATTTGCCAAGAATTGACCTGACGCTTCAAAAAAAAAAAAAAAAATGTGTTGTATGCACTACAATGCACTTTCCCATTCATGTCAATGGGAAGCTTAAAGCATGCGTTTTTTACGCATTTTTCAGTGCATTAAAACGCGTCAAATACATGCCATGTGAACAAGGACTAAATTGCATCTGAAATTTACAGGGACAATTGCCCGTGACCAGAGTTCAGAGGGTCAATCTGCTCATTATTAAGGGACAATGGGTAAAACAAATTGACATGTTTGTAGATTTAATTATGATAAATCAGAATAAATAATCTGAAATGTAAATCCCCCCCATTCTATACTATGTGCTGGTAAAATAGGTGGATATATTTAGTAGGAGAATATATTGTCATTCTCGTATTCACCAGCAGGTGGAGCTGTGATATTAGAAGCATGTTATCTGCTTATTAACTCCATTTCTACACGGCATCCATTTTTAATAAACTGTTACAGATATGTGTACAGAACTTCAATTGGATTTTCTCTCTATATATAATATACATGATCAGAGACTTAGATATACCGTATTTTCCGGACTATAAGGCGCACATAAAATGTTGAGAATTTCTCAGAAATAGAAAGTGCGCCTTATAATCCGGTGCGCCTTATATATGAACCCGACAGTAAAGAGAGGGGTTCATACAGGATCCTTTACCTCTATCGTGGGCGGCAGGGGTCGGCGGCGGCATACCACAGCACACACCATGCTCCTCCCCCCCGTGCGCCTATGAATTTATTCTTCACTTGGGTTTTTACAGTATCCATAAATGGATTGAGCATTACGGCCACCGTAATCAGGAGCCACACTGAGTGATACTTACAGCTCTGTAGGATCCTTGCAATATATCTTTGCTTTAGCGTTAACTATACCCACTACCCCAAAAAATGCCTCCTGTTAAGAGACATGCTTATGATGCAGGTTTCAAGCTTAAAGCTATAAGTTATGCAGTAGAGCATGGAAATAGGGCAGCTGCAAGAGAATTCAACATTAATGAATCCATGGTGCGTAAGTGGAGAAAACAAGAAGATGACCTCCGCCAAGTAAAGAAGACCAAACTGAGTTTCCGAGGAAACAAAGCAAGGTGGCCAGAGTTGGAGGACAAAATAGAACAGTGGGTTATGGAACAGAGAAACGCATGTAGAAGCGTCTCCACTGTCTCTATTAGACTCAAAGCCACTGCTTTAGCACGTGACATGGAGATCAAGGACTTTCGAGGAGGTCCTTCATGGTGCTTTCGTTTCATGCAAAGGCGTCATCTCTCCATTCGCACCAGAACTACTGTGTGCCAGCAATTACCAAAGGATTATGAAGAGAAGCTGGCCATTTTCCGCACCTACTGCATAACCAAGATAAATGAAAAGAATATCCAGCCAGAACACATTATTAACATGGATGAGGTTCCCCTCACTTTCGATATCCCCGTAAACCGTACTGTTGAGAAAACAGGGACCAGTACGATATCTATACGTACCACAGGAAATGAGAAGTCATCTTTCACTGTAGTTCTCGCTTGTCAGGCTAATGGCCAGAAACTACCACCCATGGTAATTTTCAAGAGGAAGACTTTGCCTAAAGAAAATTTTCCTGCTGGTGTCATCATTAAGGCTAACCCAAAGGGCTGGATGGATGAGGAGAAGATGAGTGAGTGGCTGAGGGAGGTCTACGTCAAGAGACCGGGTGGCTTTTTTCACAAATCCCCATCCCTATTGGTCTGTGACTCGATGCGCGCCCACTTGACCGATACTGTCAAAGCCCAAGTGAAGAAAACTAATTCGGAGCTTGCTGTCATCCCTGGTGGATTAACCAAAGAGCTCCAGCCGCTAGATATCAGCATCAACAGGTCATTTAAAGTTAAATTGCGAGCTGCATGGGAGCATTGGATGACAGAAGGTGACCACACATTCACCAAAACAGGGAGGCAACGCCGTGCGAGTTATGCCACTATGTGCCAGTGGATCGTGGATGCCTGGAAGAATGTATCAGTCTCCAGTGTCATCCGAGCTTTCAGGAAGGCTGGAATCACCACTGAAGAGCCTAGCAGCAGCAACGAAACCGACTCGGATAATGAAGAGGAGGACCCCATGCTTGATGCCGAAATCGCCCAACTGTTCAACTCCGACACTGAAGATGACGGATTTGATGGATTTCTGGTGGAGGAATGAACTGAAAAAGTACGGTAAGGGTATGTGCACACACACTAATTACGTCCGTAATTGACGGACGTATTTCGGCCGCAAGTCCCGGACCGAACACAGTGCAAGGAGCCGGGCTCCTAGCATCATACTTATGTACGACGCTAGGAGTCCCTGCCTTGCTGCAGGACAACTGTCCCGTAGTATAATCATGTTTACAGTACGGGACAGTTGTCCTGCAGCGAGGCAGGGACTCCTAGCGTCGTACATAAGTATGATGCTAGGAGCCCGGCTCCTTGCACTGTTCGGTCCGGGACTTGCGGCCGAAATACGTCCGTCAATTACGGACGTAATTAGTGTGTGTGCACATACCCTTAACGTTTTGATTTGCAATTACAGCTGAACCAGTTGCAAGTTATTGTTAAAAAGTGTAATAAATTTTGACTTGCAGTCTGAGCAATGGTTTATTTAACGGTAATGTGCTGCGCCTTATAATCCAGTGCGCCTTATATATGAAACATGATTGCTTACAAGGCGCTCATAGAAAGTGCGCCTTATAATCCGGTGCGCCTTATAGTCCGGAAAATACGGTAAGTGTAATTATACATATTATTGGATAATACTCAGTAGACATTTACCTTCTTTGATGTCAGGCGGTCTCCTTGTCACAGGAAGTTCCTCTGAATATTTGGATCCTGTAAATGAAATAGTTTATAATAAAAACCCCAGAACATTTATTGTCTAGAAGTGAGATCAGGTACAGCATTGACCTGTGTGGATAGAAGACATTATGAAAGAAATTGCTGAATTGTAACCTAATAAAGAATACAAAATAACACTTCAATAAATGAAATACATTAACAAGACATTAGTATAAGTGAAATCTTCTTTACCGTTTCCTGGCTTTAATGGCATCCCATGTCCATGGACAATAAGAGAAAATAAAACGAAAGTAATCGCTGTGATTCTCATTCTAAATGTCGCTTTCTCTAAACCAAGAGAGAAGTGGTTGACATTTGTTGCTGCTACAGCCATTCCATACAGGTGGTATTGTGACATCATCGGTTGTCCAGGCACCACGATGACCACTGATGATGTCATAATTATGTTTAGAGGAACAAATCCAGTTTATATCCATTTATATTAGGTTTGACTGCAACATCCATTCCACCAACATTTTCCAATGTAGCCAGAAATAAACCACTCATTTAATGTCACTGTACCCCTTGACCTGCCTAAGTAGAGTCGTGTGTTAATGAAACCCTCCCCTACCCATCCTATCCCCCCACCCCCACCTTTAGGAAAGACACGTGACACCGAGGTTGGATGTGAAATGGCCACAGCAGCCGTTTATTAATTTCACAGTTTTATAAAAACAATTTAAATCCGAAACCTTCGGATAACTAGTTAGGAATCCACCAGAGAATTCCTTCTAATAATTCACATGACCCAACATGGGTCAGAATCGTAAATAACAATTTAACGTTAACATTAACCCGAGCAGAGGAAGTCCTTGAAGCCCTTTCAGATATTCCTTTTTTAAGAACACACCGAGTTAGCCATCTGCAAACCACCAATTACCTCCAGCCGTAAACCAGCTCGGAAGCACCGTTCACCTCTGCAGATGGCTCCAACCACTAGAAGTCCACTTCAAGGGGATAACACCCGATGAAGCCCTCAAGTGATATACCGACCACTAGAAGTCCACTTCAAAGGGATAACACCCGATGAAGCCTTCAAGTGATATACCTTCCACCAGAAGACCACTTCAAAGGGATAACACCCGATGAAGTCTTCAACCATGTACCTTTTTTGGGGGACGCATACCCCCGATGCGACCCCCCCACCATTTTGTACTGACTGGCCTCAAGGACTCCCCCCGCCAGCTGCCATGACAACAGAACCTACTCCGGAAAAAGGAAAAACATGTTAAATAAGCACACAAATAAAACACAACACTCATAGACGGACGTACATAAAGACCCACAAAGTAACAAACCAAGGGCGGGAGGGTGGGAGCTTGTCTTCCCTGTGCTACTCCTCCCGCTGCTTCCGGCTCAATGCCGAAAACAGCGGGAAGCGCAGCAACGGCCCCCTGACTCCTCCTTGTCCCCCCCTCCGACTCCCTCCAACTCTCCCTCACCTGTTAACCCTTTCCCTACCAGGGAGGTCATGGAGGCTTCCCCTTAAGCCCTGCAGGCTGCGTCCAGCCCCTTCTTGACCTGCCTAAGTAGAGTCGTGTGTTAATGAAACCTTCCCCTACCCATCCTATCCCCCCACCCCCACCATTAGGAAAGACACGTGACACCGAGGTTGGATGTGAAATGGCCACAGCAGCCGTTAATTAATTTCACAGTTTTATAAAAACAATTTAAATCCGAAACCTTCGGATAACTAGTTAGGAATCCACCAGATAATTCCTTCTAATAATTCACATGACCCAACATGGGTCAGAATCGTAAATAACAATTTAACGTTAACATTAACCCGAGCAGAGGAAGTCCTTGAAGCCCTTTCAGATATTCCTTTTTTAAGAACACACCGAGTTAGCCATCTGCAAACCACCAATTACCTCCAGCCGTAAACCAGCTCGGAAGCACCGTTCACCTCTGCAGATGGCTCCAACCACTAGAAGTCCACTTCAAGGGGATAACACCCGATGAAGCCCTCAAGTGATATACCGACCACTAGAAGTCCACTTCAAAGGGATAACACCCGATGAAGCCTTCAAGTGATATACCTTCCACCAGAAGACCACTTCAAAGGGATAACACCCGATGAAGTCTTCAACCATGTACCTTTTTTGGGGGACGCATACCCCCGATGCGACCCCCCCACCATTTTGTACTGACTGGCCTCAAGGACTCCCCCCGCCACAGCGAAACAGGCCTTGACCACCTTAAGCCTGTGAGTTCCGCCACACCACCACCGCCCTTTCTATTCCTTCTGCTATCGCCAAGCTCCAAAGATCAATGCCAACCTCGGTCAGATGAACCCTGTCACTCCTCCAGAAATTCCCCACTCCTGACTCCAAATCCCTGTGCCTCACGCAAATGCCCCCGTTTTTTGCCACAAAACGGGACACCGCCCGATTCACTTTAATGCGAGCCTTATTGACTCTCTCCACAGACCTAGCCAACCGCCAATGTTTCCTTGGGACTATGTCCGACCACACTATTACCAACTTGGGATAAGAAACCCACAAACACAACATATCGTGTTTGATATCCCGCACCAACTCACGAAAGGGGCGGACTCCTAAGTCATTCCCACCCACGTGCAACACTAAGACCTCCGGAACCCTATCAAGCCGGGCATATGTCTGGAATTCCGCCAACACCCTGTTCCAAGACATACCTCTAAATCCCAGCCAATGCACAACCGCATCCTGTCGCGGAATGCGCAACTGGCGACCGTCCGGGCGGACGTCCGCCCTCAAAGCCCCCCAGTGCACGTAAGAATGACCCAGCAACCACACCAAACACGGAGGCGAATCTGAAACGGAAAAAACAATTAGACACCACCATATAACATTTCTTAAGCGTTAACAACAAACCTCATAACAAATGGGGGCGGACATAGGACTTAAATCTGTTGGACTCCCAACGACCAATACGCCGCACCCCTTCATCATCCAACCCCCAGCGCCCTGCTTCTGTTGCTGCGCCAATCCTGAAGGAATGAGATGAATATGAGCCCGCCGCGACACCAACCGCCGTCAAACGTTTTTTAAATACAGCTCCAAACTGAAACCTGGACAAAAAACGACCCGTCCACATGACGTAACAAAGGCAAATCTGGAGACCCCCCTTGCGGCTTAAAACCCTGCATGCACTCTACTGGGCACATAACCGACCCCGGGAGGGCGAACAAAACTATCAGCTTACCCTTCCCTAATTGGTCAGTTTTCGACCGACGCAACCATACTTCCAGGCGATCTGCGAATAGGCTCACCTCCCAAGATCTCAGCCCCCCTGCCTGTTTGGTACTTGGCGACACCAACTCACCTATCCTAAATGCCCCAAAGAACGCTAACGAAAAAGCTAACCGAAACAAATCCATTTCGTCTGAAGAACGACAGACCGATGCTAATGAACCGCCCAACGCGCTAAGCAAAGCAAACGACACAGGCCTTTTACTATCCGCCTCCACTCTACCTCGGCGCAACCCCTTCAAAGCCTGCAACACCAGAAATTCCTTCGATACATCCTGAAAGCCTCGCAACTTAAAACCAAACGCCACCGCAGATATGAACCGCTTCACCTTTGCCACTGAAAACCCCGCCTCCCAGGCGTCCCCTAACCAGTACAAAAGTGCCACCAACCTGTCTCTATCCGTATTGACGTCACCCAACTCTCTTACCCACTCCTCCCACTGCCTCCAACAGGCAGCATAAGCACTCCACGTCGTGCGCGCCAAAGACCTTTGTAACAGTTGTTCTACGGGACCGAGACCAGATCCCAAAGATGTTCCGGACAAGCCAAACCGAGACGTTCCGCTCCCGGTGCCAATTGCCGAAACCGGTCCCACTGCGAGCGAGAAAGAGCATCAGCGATACAATTCCGTACTCCCGGCACATGCACCGCCACCACCCACGCGTTCAACGACAAACACACCAACACTAAATGTCGCAACAATTGAACTACCGGAGGAGAGGACGCCGTGATGTTATTAATGGCCAGCACCACCCCCATGTTGTCGCAGTAAAAACGAACCTTCTTATCCCTGAGCCTGTCCCCCCAAATGGTCGCCGCCACCACGATGGGGAACAGCTCGAGCAGGGCCAGATTCCGCGTGAGTCCACTGGACACCCAACTAGCCGGCCATTGACTTGCGCACCACAGACCTCCCCCGTAAGCTCCAAAACCGCCCGCCCCAGCCGCATCCGTAAAAATATTCAAATCACTCGTATCCTGCGCTGGGGCCATCCATAGCGAGCGACCATTGTACTGGCCCAAGAAGTCATCCCAAACCTGAAGATCAGCTCGGTGCTCCTCCTTGAGCCGTACAAAATGATGCGGCGCACGCACTCCCGCCGTTGCCGCCGCCAACCTTCTACCAAACACCCTCCCCATTGGCATAATCCGGCAGGCGAAATTCAACTTCCCCAGCAGCGACTGAAGCTCCCGCAGCGTCATTTTCTTCAGTCTACAAGCCCGCCGTACCTCCAGTCTCAAAGCACCCAACTTATCCGCAGGGAGACGACACTCCATTGCCACCGAATCTATTTCAATTCCCAAAAAACAAATCGTCGCTACCGGGCCCTCCGTTTTTTCTGGCGCCAAAGGGATCCCAAAATCCCTCGCCACCTTCTGTAGTGCATAAAGCAAATTACCGCAAACCGGCGAACCCCCCGGGCCAACGCACAAAAAATCATCTAAGTAATGGATCAACGAGTCGACCCCGGATACTCCCCTCGTTACCCACTCCACGAAGCTACTAAACGCCTCGAAGTATGCACAAGAAAGGGAACACCCCATCGGAAGTCACCGATCCACGTAAAAAGCCCCATTCCAAAAACAACCCAACAGCCGTTGGCTTTCTGGATGAACTGGCAACAACCTGAACGCCGCCTCGATGTCGGTTTTTGCTAGCAGCGCACCTGGACCCGCAGCCCGCACTAAACCCACCGCCTTATCGAATGAGGTATAGACTACGGAGCACAACTCGTGATCAATCCCGTCATTTACAGACGAACCCTTGGGATACGATAAGTGTTGAATCAAACGAAATTTTCCGGGCTCGCGCTTAGGAACAATACCCAACGGGGACACAACTAAATCTTTTACAGGCGACTCAACAAAAGGCCCCGACATGCGACCCAACGAAACTTCTTTTAACAATTTTTCCGACACGACCTTGGCATGCAAGTAAGCCGATTTTAAATTCCTCCGCGTAACCGGAACCTCATAAGGAGGCGGAGGAATAACAAAACCAACACAAAACCCTTCGTAAAGCAACTTAGCTGCCGCCCTATCCGGATACTCATTTAGATAAGGGGCCATCTTTTCCACCCTCACCGGTGACACCCCCTTGACCAGCCGCGGAGGACTGGTTCCCTGACCTCTTTTTTCGCAGACATTTTGCCGCCCCGTGTGATGCACCATTACACTCGGAACACACATGCTTGAAATTGCACGTGGCCCCGAACTTACACTGGCCTTCATTAAATTGCCAGCAAAAATCCGCCTTTCCCCCACCGCCTTGTCCAACCTTACTAGACTGGCCTCCTTGGCCGGCGCTCCCGGGAAAGGACTGCCTAACCGGAGCCGTAACCCGTAACCAGAGAGCAATATCCTTCTGGACCCACCGAATCGCCGGCCGAACCGCTTTCCGCTGACGGAATTGCTCATCGTATCGCAGCCACGCCTGACCCCCATACGCCCTATGAGCCTCCCCAATGGCATCAAAATAACAAAACAACGCCGAACAATTTTCCGGCGCCTTTTCCCCTATCACACTAGCCAATATGGCGAACGCCTGCGACCAATTAACGAACGTCTGCGGGATAAGCCTATACCGCCGCCGTTCCTCCTCGTCCTTTTTACTCTCGTCCCGCTTGCTCTTATCCAAATTAAATTTAGCGAGCGGCAAGAGAGAAAAAATCTCAACATATTCATCCTTCCAGATCCGCTCACGCACCTCCTGCTTTAAATGCGCCCCCAACGGACCTTCGAAACAAACGTACACCTCCCCACGAGCACGATCATCAATACGCACCCGATCGCCATCTTTTTGCGCCTCGGTCTGTACCGACACCGCGACCGCCTCCCTAACCGCCAGCACGGGCCGCGCCTGTAACAATCCCACGTCCCTGGGGCCCTCCCACACTACCGCCGGGGACACTTCCATGACTACCGGCGCCGCCGCCCTATCTAGGCGCCCGACCAGCTCCCTGAAGCAACCCACTAAATCCGCCAGACCCGCGCCATCGCGCCCGCCCGCGCCACTACCGGTCACCGATGCGACGCTAGCAGCCCCCCCGCCGACACCCGACATAAAAATCGCTGGATATGACAATGATGGAGTTACACACTCACCGGGCCGCACAGGCGCTGTGTTCCCGTCAGCCGGACCATCCTGACCTCCACGACACGCGTCCAGTTCACCTTCCTCCAGCTCTTCTCTCGCAGACGACTGGCCATCCCACCGACATCTTCGGATCGGAGATGATGAAGCGCTGACCGATGGGCCGGCAACCTGCCGCCCGACCGATGGAACCCAGACTTCCGACCGGACCTGTTGCCTCAACGTCGCTGCAGATCTAGACGTCCGTCTCGATGATCCTGAAGAAGCCTGCCCCCTGGCCGGAACATCACCAGGCGGGGCGGCCGTACCTTGTCCTCCAAATCATCCATCCGATGGGGGAGGGGTGACAGGGAGCCCGGCCTGCGACTCCCTGCTTACCGCCGGACCCCGTCGCGGCTTGGGATTCCTGCCAGGACGCAGGGCCTGGGAAGGGGCGGTCCTCCCAGCTACCTGGCCTGAAGCGTCCGTGATCGGGCTCCCTCTGCGACGCCGTGTCCGCGGGACTGCCTCAGGACTGAGGCGCTCTGGAGGTCGGGACCGCCGGGAGGGACGGGTCGACCCGGCCTGAGTCGCCGTCACCCCCGGCAACGCTCTCTGCCTGCTCCGAGCAGGAGTGGTTGTTGCCGACTCCCCCCCCGCCGCCATGCTAGGAAGGGGGCCGGGGGAGGGGAGCCTGTCTCCTGCAACAGACCCCGAACGCCGGGCCTGACGTGGCGAAACGGCGTCCGGGATCCTCGCTAATGCAGCCACGGTCTCCTCCAGTGATCCGGGACCGTGGTGCACAGCAGCTGCACGCAGCTGCTCTAATAAAACTGACTCCGACATATTTACGAGCGCGGGCAACGGGGAGCTTGTCTTCCCTGTGCTACTCCTCCCGCTGCTTCCGGCTCAATGCCGAAAACAGCGGGAAGCGCAGCAACGGCCCCCTGACTCCTTCTTGTCCCCCCCTCCGACTCCCTCCAACTCTCCCTCACCTGTTAACCCTTTCCCTACCAGGGAGGTCATGGAGCCTTCCCCTTAAGCCCTGCAGGCTGCGTCCAGCCCCTTCTAAAGTACTATTCTTTTTACAGTAACTTGCCAGGGAGGTGATAAGTCAAAGTTATAGGGGGCAATTTATTAACTTTTCTGTGCCAGTTTTCTGAAGTAGAAAAGTCGCAAAAGTCACAAAAGTCGCAATTTGTGGGACATATTTCACCTTTTATGTTGATTCTGCAGCACACCATTTTTATACAAGTAGGTGACACATTTACTATTAAATAAATGAAATATATTAACAAGACATTAGTATAAGTGAAATCTTCTTTACCTTTTCCTGGGTTTAATGGCATCCCATGTCCATGGACAATAAGAGAAAATAAAACGAAAGTAATCGCTGTGATTCTCATTGTAAATGTCGCTTTCTCCAAACCAAGAGAGAAGTGGTTGACATTTGTTGCTGCTACAGCCATTACATACAGGTGGTATTGTGACGTCATCGGTTGTCCGGGCACCACGATGACCATTGATGATGTCATAATTATGTTTAGAGGAGCAAATCCAGTTTATATCCATTCATATTAGGTTTGACTGCCACATCCATTCCCCCAACATTTTCCAATGTAGCCAGAAATAAACCGCTCATTTAATGTCACTGTACCCCTAAAGTACTATTCTTATTACAGTAACTTGCCAGGGAGGTGATAAGTCAAAGTTATAGGGCTAATTTATAAACTTTTCTATGCCAGTTTTCTGAAGTACAAAAGTCACAAAAGTCGCAATTTGTGGGACTTACTTCGCCTTTTGTGTTGTTTCCGCTGCACACCACAGATTTTTATATAAGTAGGTGTTATGTTTAGTAATGAATTATTATTGAAAATTATAATGATGGGGGCGTGGCTTGGACATGGCGCCTGCCAGACGTGCTGCCTGAGAGCTCCGTTCCTGCGCTTCCCTAACCCGATCATAAGCTCCTCTATAAGCAGAATTATACCTACCTGATGGTCAGGAAGACCAAGGCTACCACGGGGACTCCTTACCTTACGAGGCAGATGTCTTCAGCCGGCTCCATTCAGCGTTATCTCTCAGACGCTGCTGCTGGAGCACTTCCCAAGATGGCGCCGCTTGAGTGGAGACGAGATGGCGCCGGGACTCCGCTTGCAGGGGGGATGTCATCTGCGACTGCTTTTGCTGTATCAGGTACCGAATGTACCCTCTCCTCAGCCCCTGGTCCTTCGGGGCAGTCTCCTTCCCTGCTGGTTAGGGAAGAGCGGTATCCTTCTGGGGTGATGCCGGCACCTCCTGCTCTGGACCGTTTACCACATGGTGTCTGTCATGGCGTCCTGGTCTCCCCTTCTTCATCCCCCCATGTGCTGGAACCTGCATCGCTGCCTGCCATGTCTCCCAGGGATCAGAATACCCATCTCTCTCCGCCTGTAGCTGGATCTGCTGTCCTGGGGGATGATTTACAGGCCTTGAGACTACAGCTCTCTACATTACCCACTAAACAGGACATGGAGCACTATGTCAATCGTCTGGAGACGACTTATAAGTCAGAGATACAATCTCTCACCACTAATCTCTCTCAATTGTCAGATCAAGTGCAACGTATGGAGGGGGATATTTCCACTGTTACTCAGTAACAGGCTTCCCATGCAGATCGTTTGGATCAACACTCTCAGCAGATTCACATGCTCTTTAACATAGCTGATGATCACGAAAATCGGAATCGCCGTAATAATATTCGGCTTCGGGGCATTCCGGAGGATGTTTCTCCTGGGCAACTCATACCGGCTTTACAGTCTCTGTTTAACTCCTTACTGGAGCGTCCTGCTGGTGATCCTCTGGAGCTGGATAGAGCTCACAGGACTCTTGGCCCTCGTAATCCGGATCCTGATAGGCCTAGAGATGTTCTGTGCTGTGTTCATTTTTTCTCTATCAAAGAGCAGATTATGAGGAAGGCCCGTGATAAAGGCGAAGTTCTATTGAATGGTGTCAAGATCCAGCTGCTGTCTGACCGGTCCAGGATGACTCTGGATAAACGTCGTGTGCTGCGTCCTCTCCTGGATGTACTATGAGAGCATGAGATTTCTTACTCGTGGGGTCACCCATTCCAGCTGCAGGTTCGCAAGGATGGAGGGTTGCTGATTGTTAGAGACCCGTGTGATGTTCCTGCTTTTTGCGCTGCTCTCCATTTGCCCAGAGTTTCTCTTCCTGATTGGCCTTATGTTCCACCTCCACTTCCACGATCGCGCAGGCGGGGTCGATCTCCTGCATCTCCTATGGGGCGTCGTGGTGGTCGGCCTGCTGACCCGCTGTGATACCTTCCCGATGTCTCCGCCACAGTTTGCTGTTGAATTTTAATTTCTTGTGTCCATTAATATGAGGCTGTTGCCTGCTGTGTTTCACTGAGGAGACTGCCGCCTGTTTCTTTCTTTTTTCTTGTTCTAGGTGGTTACTTCCGGATCACAGGCAGGCCACTTGCTGGTGGTCGCTTGTTGCTAATGAGCTATAAGATATACTTAAATGTGAATGTTTATATTTTTCTTATTTCTTTTTTATTATTATTTGCCTGTATGTACATTTATGCTGACAAGCAATGTATTCAGGGGAGTTCTTTGCTGGGGTTTCTTTATGCTCCTGATAATGCTGTATGCCCTTGGTTAGTTATCTTGGGTGTAATTCCAAATGCCTTCGTTTTTCTTTTCCTTCTTATTTTATATCTTTATTTAGCAATGTTTATTTGTCAATGGGTTGGGGGGCGCGGGGCGCTGGCTAGTCCTTGTCCTGACACTTCTCCTCTTAGGGACTCACTGGTTGTATCCGGTGTCTACTTGCTTGTTTTCTCCTTGATTAGATCAAGGAGTGGGTGATTGTTTTGCCCGTTTGTCCGTCTTTGTTGTCGTGGCTTCCCTTCCCTGTCTGTCTTGTCTTTCTCTTCGGTGCCTTAGCTTGTATTATTGGCTTGGTCGTTTTAAGTGCAGTGGAAATGGCACAGTTGGAAGTCTGTACTTTTAATGCTAGAGGACTTAATGTCCCTGAAAAACGCTCGCAGATCCTGTATAACATGCACAAAGAGCAGGTGCATATACTATTCTTACAAGAGACTCATTTTCAGGTGGGCCATACACCACAGTTTACTAATCGATACTATCCTACTTGGTTTCACAGTGCCAACCCGGAGTCCAAGTCCAAGGGTGCTAGTATATGTCTTCATAAATCGCTCTCTCACAAGACCGTAGATGTCCTTGTCGACCCAGGTGGTCGTTATGTTTTTCTTCAATTGTCCATCAAGAATAAGATCTTCACGTTGGCTAATTTGTATCTCCCTAATCAGGATCAGGCTCGGGTGTGCCGATTGTTTTTGAAGAAATTGGAAGAGTTTTCGAAGGGTGTTTTAATTGTGGGAGGTGAGTTTAATCTGATATTTGATTATAGTCTTGATACCTCCTCGGGCAGGTCTGCTGTTCCTAAATCACACATGGTGGCGTTGAAGAACACGATGCACTCCATGCAATTGATTGACGTGTGGAGGATTCTCCATCCTCAGGCAAGAGAGTATACTTTACTTATTTCTCCCCATTGCACAATATGTACAGTCGTCTAGACGCATTTCTGGTTAGCCACCACTTGCTTACTTGGCATCCTACTTCTGCGGTGGGTCCTATGGTGTGGTCGGATCATGCCCCTGTATTTTTGTCGCTTACGTTTCCTGATTCGGTTACGCGTCTGTGTATCGGCTGTTAAGGACACGCTTAATGTCTTTTTTGAAGTGCACGCGCGTGACTCTACACCTCTGCCACTCCAGTGGGAAGCACTGAAATGTGTAGTTCGAGGAGTCCTGATACAGCAGGGGGCACGTTTAAAGAGAGAAAAGGGGGCAGCTATTGCGTGGCACCTTGATCAGATACGGGATTTGGAATCCTGTCATAAACGCGATCCCTCCTCACAGGTTTTCTCGGACCTTACCATAGCGAGAGAATCATTGCGTTCTCTACTAGACCAGTCACACGCTAGGTTTAGGGATCGGATGCGGAAGCATACTTATGAATTTGCAGACAAATGTGGTAGGTCTCTGGTGAAGATTTTACATCCCCGTACACAGGCGTCATACATTCCTAAAATGATGTCTCCCACCGGCGGTGAAGTTCATGATCCGGTTGGCATTACTGACTGTTTCAGACAATATTACTCTGCCTTGTATAATCTCAAAGGACATTTTCATGATATGCTGGCGGATTCGTTGCGGGACAAAATTAACCAGTATGTACATGACTCTGCTCTACCGTCCTTGGGGGACGGGGAGGCTTTGGGACTTGAGGAGGATTTCTTGGAAACCGAAGTGGAGTGTGCAATTGGAGACTCTCCTTTGGGCAAAAGCCCAGGCCCGGATGGGTTTAATACTAAATTTTATAAGACATTTAAAGATCAACTTGCTCCCTTTTTGACGAAGGTCTTTAATTCAGTGTCTTCCTCTTGTCCCTTTGCGCCTCAGACCCTCGAGGCTGATATTACCCTTCTCCCAAAACCGGGTAAGGATCCTTCGATATGCGCAAACTTTAGGCCCATCTCGCTGATCAATGTCGATGTACAGCTCTTTGCGAAACTGCTTGCCTCTCGCCCTTCTCCGTTATTGCCTGGCCTGATCATGGATAATCAGGTGGGGTTTGTACGTGGTAGAGAATCTCGGGATAATACCCTTCTTTTAACGTCATATTGCCAATCACGTAAAATACTGATGTGTCTCCTCTCAGATGATGCCGAAAAGGTTTTTGACATGGTGCACTGGATGTTTCTCCGTAGTGTCTTGATACAGGTTGGCCTTGGCACCACTATGGTGGACAGGATTATGGCATTGTACCGTGGGCCTACAGCTCGAGTTCGAGTTAACGGTCTCTTATCTGATTCTTTGTCTATTACTAATGGCACGAGACAGGGGTGCCCACTCTCGCCTCTACTATATGTTTTGGTCATGGAACACCTGGCCGTGGCACTACGGAAGAACCCTAATATTAATGGCATATGTGTTGGCGCACAGCATCACAAACTCACGCTCTATGCAGATTATCTTCTTGTGTACATCACGACTCCTATGATTTCTTTGCCATCTTTGACTGGGGAGTTTGAGTGGTTTGGACATTTGAGTAATTTTAAAGTTAATTACTCTAAATCGGAGGCACTGAATATATCTCTGGATGCTCCTCTAGCTGCTCATCTCGCTCGGGTTTTCCCGTTTAAGTGGCAATCTAAGTCCTTAAAATACCTAGGGATATATATCCCTACACATTTGTCTGACTTGTTTACCTTGAATTACACAACTATCTTACAATGTACCTTGAGGGAATTGGCGGCGTATGGCGGGAGCCGCATGTCGTGGTTTGGGCGTATTAACGCTGTCAAAATGGATATCTTGCCCAAATTTCTATACATCTTTCAGACCGTCCCTATTGTAGTGCCAGCGTGTTTCTTCCAGTCATTACATAGGGCCATAGCCAAATTTGTATGGGGGTCCTCTAAGCCGCGCATTCGATTTTCTGTCCTTAGCCGACCGAAACTGGAGAGGGGCGCGGGTTTGCCAGATTTTAAGCGTTATCATCAAGCTGCGATCCTCATGCGTTTGGTGGACTGGTTCCGCTCAGATGCCGGTAAGCAATGGGTGAGCATCGAGAGGGGAATGTCTTCCCTCGCCTTGTCCTCCTTGCCGTGGTTGTGGATACATTCCTCTGTTGGGAGAGACGGGGCAGTGGATGTCTGGCTCAGACCCTTACATCTGATGGTTCAATCTTGTCACTGACAGCTGTCTCTGAGGCCTGCCCAGGGAGACGATCAATATGGTGGTCTTGTTTTCAACTGCGTTCCTATCTCTCTTCCATGGGTGATTGTCTTTTGTTGCTACGGGATAAGACTCCTCTGGAACATAATCTGTCCCTTACCTCTGCTCCTTCTCACACACTGTCTCATTTACATGGTGTCCTCCAACCTAGATATTCTTACTCTCAGTTGACATTCACTGCAGCTTGGGATGAGGAAATGGGAGTTCGGCACTCTGAGGAGGACTGGGGAACTTCCTTCTTGGTGGCTCATAAATTACCGACTTCGTGTTTTGCTCAGGAGAAGAACTATCAGATACTTACCAGATGGTACCGCTGTCCTTCCTTTTTACATAGGATCTTTCCTAATGTGTCTGCCGACTGTTGGAGGTGTGGGGAGGCTCCTGGAACTATGTTGCATAACTGGTGGGATTGCCCCAAGCTCCGGCCCATTTTGGGAAAAATTTTTGATCTCGGCAACAAACTTTTTGGCACTGAAGTGCCTACCTCGGCTTCTGTTGGGTTGCTTTCCATGGTTCCTGGATCACTCCCACACCTCAAAAAGGGTGTCTTTAGGCGTTTTCTGACTGCAGCTAGAACTGTCATCCCATGTCATTGGAAATCTAGTACTGTGCCTTCTTTGAAGGAATGGGTAACGGAGCTGAATGGGTTTATGAGGATGGAGGAGCTGATGTCTGCTGATCGGGGTACATCAGAGATCTTTGTTCGTACCTGGTGTATCTGGTCTGGATTCCGGGGTGGTGCTGATCTGCCTGGCTGAATGGCCTTTTCTGTTTACTGATCATATAGCCAAAACTGCGTGCTTTTGTCCGTTTCTGTTTCCCTTTGTTGTCTTGTGTTTATGTAACCTTGGGTTGAAATCTGCAGTTAACCGTGTCATTATTGCTCGTTTGCTTTTTTTCTTTTTTGTTCTCGGGACTGGTTTCCCTACATTTTGCACTACCTTCTATGTAAATTGGTTATTGATAATTGCCATTAGCTGTTATTATCTTCTTCCCTTTGCTTCGGTGGCTGGGAGGCTACCTCCTACCAATGTTCATATGTCTTTGTAACATTTTATACAGTCTGAATTTATTATGTTGCACTGCGTGCACACTTTTGCAATTTTGCGAGATGTTTGATATGCTCTGTTATGTTTTCTACTCTAATAAAATTGTTTTGATAAAGAAAAAAAGAAAATTACAACGATGCGACAACAACAATATATGTTTTTTTTTTACTGGTTAACAAAAATGGAGAATGGGAATAAATACCAACAAAACTACATATATGAGAACGCACATACAAATAACTCACATTACTTTTTTTTAAAAACCCTACGAGTTACAGTGCCATCTAGTGACACTAGACAGACATAACAGTCAATACATTACAATCCTCCCCTCTTAGATAACATAATTATGTAAATAACTGGGGCGATGAATAACCCGTTTTGGACGGTTTGATGAATGTGAAGGAATAGTCTCATTTGAAGTGTCCAAACTGGGCCGCGTCATTAAGGGGTTAAAAGCCTCTTAAATAGGACCTGTGAAAAAAATATATACCTTATGAGAATACATAAGCTAGAAGCAGGGTGAAACCGATGGATATCTATCGGTTCCTGACCGCCGGCACGCTGTACTTACCGACAGCCGCGACTCTAAGAGCTTGTCGGTGTCTCTCTCCTAGAAGACGCCAACAATCTGCGGCCCTAGGGTGCACGCGCGCGTGTTCCCTAACCTATCCCCTTACTCCCTGAACTATATAAAAGGCTCTGCCCTTCCACTCCTTGCCTGAGCTTTGTTGTTAAAACCCCATGTTAGTCTTACAAATGGTCCCTTGTTATTGTTATCCTGCTACCAGTGTCCCCGTATCCTACTACCTGTATCCTATATCCCATAACTGTGCTTGTTCCTAAGCTGTATCTAGTTTTGGAGTCGTGTTGTCAACTGCCACGTTCCATGTCATCTGATAGGTCTGATATCATCTGCCATGTCTGGTGTCATCCAACACATCTGGTATCATCTGCCACGTCTGGTGCCATCTACCATGTTATGGACAGTTAGGTCAGAGCCTTGTCTATCAGCAGAATCCCTGACCAGAGCGCTCCAGCTTGGGATTCCACCCCAAGAGGAAGCCCCAATGAAGTTTTCTATGGAGAGGGGGTGTAGCGCTGTCCACAGGGTGGGGTGTGTGGCGTGGCACTATCTACAGGGGAGTGTGTGTGGCGCTCCTCTTTCGGCCTGCTCTCTGCTCTCCCGCTGTTAACGTGTCGCAGATGACAGCTTCAGGGGCCGCATGTGGCCCTTGGTCCAAGTCTTTGAGACCTCTGCATTACACCAGAAATAATTTTTGAAGTATTTGCCTCCCTTTGTAATTCCACCCACAGCACTACAACCTCCTCACCAGGGGCGTAACTAGGAAACGAACCAGATGGGACATATCCCTTAAGAAAATGCTGCCACATGTTATCCTGCCCTTCCCTTTTTGTATAGGCTTTGATATTGTACAGGCCACCTTCTCATTTCTATTTGCTACATGTGGGATTTATATTACACACCCCTGGGCTTGTGTTATTATTGGATATTATTTGAGCGTGTGAGTGATCATTAGTATATGGTTGATTCTGTTGGTCATGGTCTTTTCTATCTGACCCTGCTGTATATGTCTCCGTATATGCTGTATTATCTCTCTTTTTCTATTACTGTGTTATTTTGTCATTATATTTAATAAAGATATTTTTTGTGCTTTTTATATTGAGTACAATATTTTCTTAAGGGATATGTCCCATCTGGTTCGTTGTTAGGTTCTATTGCTATAGGGGACCCCACTACATGCCATTTCTATGGTGCGAGGTTTTTGGTTAGGTTGTCTTGACTATTCTTGTCTGTGTTTACAGAAAATACCTCAGGATTTATGGATTTCAGGAAAAGAGATAAGGATTGGATTACACAACTCGGTACCATATTCGGAGAGAATTCAGCAGTGACTACAGAAAGTAGTAACATTAAGGGCTTGAAACTTAAAATACGTGATCTTCTCAAAAAACGCACCAAGGTTTGGTGGAACAAGGCAGCCTTGGAAAATTATCTGCAGAAAGATATTATACCTCGCGGCCTACGCCTGCAGGTGTTCCCCACTTTGGATACGGAAGATCCTTCTTTTGTTGCGAAATGGGAAGATTCCCTTACTAAATGTTCGCGCACGCTTATTGAGCTGCTCATTGGGGCAGATCGTAGAACCCTCGACTCTCTGGAAAAGGAAATTGATTCCCTTAAGGAAAAGATACATCAATCTCTTAGTACAGAAGAGCTTGGCACTTTTGATAAGGCATTGGAGGAGGAGCTGAAAAAGTGGGAGAGAGAGATACAAGATCTTAAAACCAGAAAATTCCAGCGCGATTTGAGTGATTTCCAGTCAAATAAAATCTATCGTTGGCATACCAAAAGGGATAGAGCTCGGTCCTTGTCCCGTTCTGTCTCTTCTGCTTCTCTTGTATCTGAAGAAGAATGTGGCGGTTTTTTAGACAAACCTCAGGCCACGGGAGATGGAGACCCCCTGTTCGACCCCAGAACCCCGGCAGTCAAAAGAAAGACCAGAGGGGTATTCAACAGGGACAAGAGAAACAGGAGGCTCTAAAGGTAATTAACCTCTCTTCCCATACTTTGTCGTCCTCCCAAATAAATGTTTTGCAAAAGGGTCTGTCCTTTTCCCCTACGGGTAAATTTGATCTCTTTACCACCATTAAGGATTTGGCTCTTTTTTCTAGAAAACTACTTTTTAAAAAACATTTTGGTAGAAGGGATTATAGTGCTGCTATGGGTTCCCCGGCAGAGAGACAGGCATTTGATGCCCTTCTATCACTTCTAGAGGAACAGGAGGCTCACACTGATCCCAGACTTCCCATGCATCTGTGCCGCCGCTCCCAACATTTCCCCCCTTTCACTCTATGCCCCTCAGTGGATATTTTTTTCAAACTAGTCAAGAAGGATCTGGAAAGTATTTCCGAGTCTAGGACATCATGCAATCTCAACTATAAGGAGAGGCAAGCTGTTCTGGAACTTAGAAAACTTAGGGATGTTATTATTAAACCAGCTGACAAGGGGGGTAATGTTGTATTATGGCCGGCACAGATGTATGAATGTGAGGCCTTTCGTCAACTAGATATGAGCCAATGTTACCGTAGGTTACCATCGGATCCTACGCTAGCCTTTAAAGCAGAACTAGATAGTTTATTGCAACGTGGTGTGGATTCAACTCCAAATTAAGAGATGGTCTTTCCGTGGACTTTCCCATTAAGCCCACTTTTTATTTACTGCCTAAAGTGCATAAAAATGTCATCTGCCCTCCCGGGCGCCCAATAGTGTCAGGGATTGGAGGCTTATGTGAGAACATCTGCAGATTCGTGGATTTTTATCTACAGAAATGTGTGGAAACTTTGCCGTCATATATTAGTGATACCACGGACATGTTGCAACGTCTTGATGGGCTGTATCTTGAGGATGACATGCTTCTTGTTACATGTGACGTGGAGTCCCTGTACACATCTATATGCCATGACCACGGGATCCGAGCATCTAGACATTATTTACAGATGACCAATCATGACCCGGATCTTGTTGAGTTTATTCTATGCCTTCTCGACTTTGCACTAACACACAATTTTTTTGTATTCAAGGACCGTCTCTTCCTACAGCTCCAGGGCACAGCAATGGGGGCCACTTGTGCGCCCTCATATGCTAATTTGTTCTTGTGGCTGTGGGAGTGGGAGACTGTGCAGCAGACTCCGGGTCATGATTCAGTGCTCCTGTGGTCACGGTATATAGATGATATTCTATTCATCTGGCAGGGCTCCACGTCTAGCTTGGAATCTTTCCTCAATTCCCTTAATAGGAATGATATCAACATCAAATTGACGTGGCAGTTTAGCTTCACTTGCGTTGACTTTCTGGACATCAGGATTTGCAGAGTTAATAGCGGTTTTATTTCTACCGATATTTTCAGAAAAAAAACTTCTACAAATGCCCTCCTCCATGCTACGTCTGCCCACTACCCAAAGGTTACAACATCCATACCCGTGGGCCAGTTTTTGAGGGCAAAGCGTATCTGCTCCAGTGACAGCAACTTTGAGCGTCAAGCTTTGGATCTTACAGCCAGATTCAAGAGTCGTGGGTACAGTCAGAGGGTCATTAAGAAAGGCTATCTAAGAGCTAAAAACTCAACTCGCGATGGACTTCTGGTGAGTAGACCCAAGAGACACAAAGTAGATCAGAATGTCAGATTTATCACTACTTTCAACCCTCATTGGACTGAGATTCGTGATATTTTGCAAAAGCACTGGCGGGTCCTTCTCACTGATCGCGACCTGGCAGGGGTCTTACCCAGTTATCCCTCCATTACTTGGAGGCGGTCTAAAAATCTTAAGGACCTTCTGACTGCGAGTCACTATATTCCTAGTGCTCCCCCCAACCCGTTTGGGAGTAGAGGTCCTCCTTGGGGCTCGTATAACTGCGGCCATTGTTCTGCCTGTAAATATATTCTACGTACATCTAACTTTTATAGCTCAAGCGGAAGGAAAGATTATAAAATTGTCTACCACATCACGTGTAATACCGTGGCTGTGGTGTACTTTGCTACCTGTCCGTGTGGGCTTATTTATGTTGGTATGACTACCAGGCAATTGAAGGTGCGGGTGCTGGAACACGTGAGTAAGATTAAATCGGCACTTACTGTCGTGGATATTGACAAACTCCAGCCTGTTGCCCGGCATTTTTGCGAGTTTCATTCCTGTAATCCAAAGGGTTTTGAGGTACGTGGAATTGACAAGATCTCTTTGGGCTGTAGAGGTGGGGATGTACGTGTGGCGTTATTGAGAAAAGAGATGAAGTGGATCACATTACTTAATACTGTAGCTCCATCTGGCTTAAACGAAGCCACTAGTTTTAGGCCTTTCTTGTAATCTTTTTAACCATGCGTGAATTTTATTTTCTCTAGGGTTTTTTTCTTGTGTTTTATATTTACTTTTGTTTATTGCAGTTTATCTTGTCCAGTGAGTGGGTCTACTTCTCTATATGTCTACGAGGATCGCATATGGCCTTTATTGCAAACCAGAAGTGGAGAAGTTATACACATATTGTAATTTTGATGTATTGTGTATTTGTTGTATCATTTCTGCCAATGTGTGTATTTTTCTAAAAAAAACTTTTTGGAGCGATTGCTGCGTTTTTCAACTAACTATATAAGAATATATTTCTATTTATATATGTATTTTTTATATATATTGTGTAGCACTTTATATCTATTTTTGGTATATTTGATGTTGCAGCATTTTGTACACCCACCAATGTATCTATATGTGTGTATTTTTGCCGATACTGTGGATTCCATTGTATTATTATATTTTGGGTTCCACATTGTCGGCTTTCCATCTGTTATATATAGTGGGACATGTAGGATGGAGTATATTGATGTATTTTAAACATTTTGATGTATTTTGTTTCATGTATATTTATTTATATATATATATATATATATGTATTCACTTGTCACTATTTCATTATTTAATTTTTGTACCATGTACATTTATTCTTATAGGGTGTTTGGGAATTGCCCATTCACATTCATGTATACCACTTTTCACACTATATATCATATTTATTATTTTATTAAAATGTCCCCCCCCCCCTTTTTTACATCTGTTTCACTTTTCTACTGGATCATAGTCCACTTACTTTTTCCTTTTGTGCACAGTCTTGTCATATGTGTACTGCCCCCCGTCTTATTTTAATTTTATTATTTTTAGTTATGCGACCCCCGGTATTTTGTATTTTTTATAAACATCCTGCTCTATCTACATGTACCCTCTATTGCTAGATTCCGTTGAATGTATTGCATTCTCGTAGTTACTCCCCACTCCTAAACTGCCATTGTGTTAGTCCTGTTTTTTGTTGTCTCCCCTGTGGTGTCCGCACAGACGCTCGGTTGCGCATGCGCAGTGTGGCCTACATCCGGGAGTGCCGCTTAGCGTCTTACGTCGCTATGGTGATCTTTCATCATGCGGCGTCTTCTCCATCTGACGCGCGGCGCGTCCCGTGATGTGGGCGTCACTGGGCGTGTGTTCTGAGCGCCGATTTGCGCTCATCACAGGTGAGCCTAACTCTATGTTCTCTATTTATAACCCTGGAGTACCATTTTAAATTAGCCTCCTGACGAAGCCGGTCTATCGGGCGAAACGCGCGTCCAGGCGCCTGTTCACCCAGATCTTCTGATCCTCCACGCTCTTTCAACATGTCTCAGGGTATGTTTATGTGCTTTTGCTAAACCTATACTGACTTTTGGGCTATACTGTCTAACTATGGCAGCTGCATTTTTCTATAGCTATCTGAGCTACACTATCTCTTGATATACGTCAATAGCTACACTCTTTTCTTGTGCTGACTCCTACCTAGCAGTATACATATATCTATTTAGTTATACTGCGCTGTCTTTATACGTATTATTGTATACATATCGATTTAGCTGCACCCCTTTTGTGCTGGCTCTGACGTATTATCATTATATGCATGCTGCCACATGTTATCCTGCCCTTCAATTTTTGTATAGGCTTTGATATTGTACAGGCCACCTTCTCATTTCTATTTGCTACATGTGGGATTTATATTACACACCCCTGGGCTTGTGTTATTATTGGATATTATTTGAGCGTGTGAGTGATCATTAGTATATGGTTGATTCTGTTGGTCATGGTCTTTTCTATCTGACCCTGCTGTATATGTCTCCGTATATGCTGTATTATCTCTCTTTTTCTATTACTGTGTTATTTTGTCATTATATTTAATAAAGATATTTTTTGTGCTCTTTATATTGAGTACAATATTTTCTTAAGGGATATGTCCCATCTGGTTCGTTGTTAGGTTCTATTGCTATAGGGGACCCCACTACATGCCATTTCTATGGTGCGAGGTTTTTGGTTAGGTTGGTGTAACTAGGAAAGACTGGGCCCCATAGTAAACTTTTGACTGGGGCCCCCCTCCCTGGGTGTCACACAACCCCCCCTTGTAGATAGTGCCTTTTTTACAGCCCCCCCTGTAGATAACGCCATACAGCCCCCTCTGTAGATAACATCATACAGCCCCCCCTGTAGATAACGCCATACAGCCCCCCTGTAGATAATGCCATACAGCCCCCTCTGTAGATAACGCCATACAGCCCCCTCTGTAGATAACGCCATATAGCCTCCTCTGTAGATAACGCCATATAGCCCACCCTGTAGATAATGCCATACAGACCCCTTTGTAAATAGTGCCATACAGCCCCCCCCCCCGTAGATAACGCCATACAGCCAACTCTGTAGATAACGCCATCAAGCCCCCTGTAGATAACGCCATACAGCCCCCTCGGTAGATAACGCCATACAGACCCCCCTGTAGATAACGCCATACAGCCTACCCTGTAGATAACGCCATACAGCCCCCTGTAGATAGCGCCATACAGCCCTCTATAGATAACGCTATACAGCCCACCTGTAGGTAACGCTATACAGCCCCCCCTGTAGGTAACACCATACAGCCCCCCCTGTAGATAACGCCATACAGCCCCCCTGTAGATAATGCCATACAGCCCCCTCTGTAGATAACGCCATACAGCCCCCTCTGTAGATAACACCATACAGCCCCCTCTGTAGATAACGCCATATAGCCTCCTCTGTAGATAACGCCATACAGACCCCCCTGTAGATAACGCCATACAGACCCCTTTGTAAATAGTGCCATACAGCCCCCCCGTAGATAACGCCATATAGCCCACTCAGTATATAATGCCATACAGCCCCCTGAAGATAACGCCATACAGCCCCCTCTGTAGATAACGCCATACAGACCCCCCTGTAGATAACGCCATACAGCCTACCCTGTAGATAACGCCATACAGCCCCCTGTAGATAGCGCCATACAGCCCGCTATAGATAACGCTATACAGCCCACCTGTAGGTAACGCTATACAGCCCCCCCTGTAGGTAACACCATACAGCCCCCCCTGTAGGTAACGCTATACAGCCCCCCTGTAGGTAACGCCATACAGCCCCCCCTGTAGGTAACGCAATACAGCCCCCTGTAGGTAACACCATGCAGCCCCAAACCCCCAAAAAAATCTGACCTATAGTGTGTCCTACAAAAGACATGTATCCCCTATCCACAGGATAGGGGATACATGTGTGATCACTGGCACTGATAAGGAGAACGGCGGACCGAAAGTCCCCCGAAGTTCTCCATGACTAACCTCTGACTTCCGGAGTCTGCGCAGCTCAATAAAAATGAAAGCAGCGCTGGTCACGCATGCGCACAAGCGCGACCGGCGCTCCATTCATTTCTACGGAGCTGCCGACACAGACCCCGGAAGTCCGAGGTTTCTCATGGAAAACTTCAGGGGACTTTTGGTCCCCCGTTCTCCCTATCACTGCCAGCGATCACACATGTATCCACTATCCTGTGGATAGGGGATACATGTCTTATGTAGGAACAACCCCTTTAATGGCAGAGCGGGGAGATACCTTCCTTCTCTGCCGTAGAGTTCAGTGGCGTCGCGCTGTAGCAGCCATAGCGGCAGCTAGCGGAGCCTCCAGCCATGGTGGGGGCCCGTGCCGGAGTGTGACACAGGCCCCCTCATGCCGCGGGCCCCGTAGCAGCCGCTACGGCTGCTATAGCGGTAGTTACGCCACTGCTCCTCACAATCTTCACCCACTATTGCCTCTTTCACACTCACCTTCATATCACTCCTTACATACAGACATACACCAACGCCTTTCCTATTTTCCCTGTCATTCCGAAACATTGTAAAACCCCGTAGATTTACAGCCCAGTCATGTGAAGAATCTAGCCATGTTTCAGCAACACCAACTATATCAATATGTTCCTCCAGTGCCAAGGCCTCAAGCTCCCCCATTTTGCTTGCTAGACTTCTGGCATTTGTGAACATAAACTTTAACTTGTCTTCAAATTTTTCAAATTCGGTATCAGAAATGTGGTTATTTGACATTTTGTGGGCATATTTATCGTCAACGTTGTTTTGTAAGAAAAGGATCTCCCTATCCTGTTGCCGAATCCTCTCCCCACAGTCTATTTCTCCCCCCATCAATATAGTCTGACCCCTCTCTAAACTAACTACCCCTTTATTTTCTACATTGACCTCCCTCCTCATCCCTTGTTTAAATACTCCAGCTAGAATTCCCTACTCCAGCACAGCAGAAACCCTTCCATTCAGGTGCAAATCATCTGCAGAATACAGTTTGTACCCAATGAAAAGTCAGCCCAGTGCTCTAGAAACCCAAAGCCTTCTCCTCTGTATTCAGTGGTTGGTTCCCACCTTTGACCACAACAGCTGGATTATCACCAGCTCCTCCCAGTAATTTATCCACCCGTTCAACCACATGCCGAGCCCTGGCACCAGGGAAACAATAATATCAGAATCTGAAGAGTAGACATTGTGCATGTCCCTCATCATTTAAATTTATTTTCTGTTCATATTTCTTTATAATTTAATAAAATTATTGTAATAATAATAAAAAAACTTCTAGTAATTATATTTATAAAATCAGTCTAAAAGTTTTTTTAAAATTGCATTTAATTTTTTTTTATATATATATTTGTCCAAAGATATAGAAGTTGTTTAGTTGGTGGTTGAGCGGTCTTCTGAGAAGCAAGTCTTATAAGGTGCATATCCCCGGTCTCTGGGGATAAAATGTGGTGGGAATATTCAGATGTGATATGGAGGTCTTGAGGATTTTGATGTTAGGAATGTGATGTTTTTACTGTGGCACAATGATGATTTCATTTTCTCCTCTTGATCTTAATGTTTTTAACCTTTTTGACTATGATGTTTTTGGTTTTTTTGATCACGGGTTTTTTGGTCTTAAACTTTTTTGGTTTTTGATATTTAAGTTCTTTCATCTTGGCCACATAGGTATTCATTGCTTTCTCCTCTTTCTCCTTTTCAGCTTTTATAGATGTCATATCTTTTCTTCCCTCCGCATCGGCACTTTTGCTTCTACTCGCCTCTTTTGCCAGCTCATTCTCAACCCTGTATTCAGATGCTGCCATCATTCGACTCAGTACAGGGTAACAACTTTGATCTTTTTCATCGTCCCCTTCTTCAATGCCAATCTTCTTTTTTATCACCTGTTGTTTCTTAAGGTCTATTAAAATATAAAATAAATAAAGATCAATAAGTAGGAATTTAAAAATATAATGGAAACATAGATGTGGGGAGTAGTTGAGTAGTTAAATCTGTATGTACATTCTCTGTTGTGAGCCTCTGTCGCAGATCTGGTCCAAAATGCTGTGATAAATAATGCAGCATGCTGTACTAGTGTTACGGTAAAACAATGGTCACAATGATGGAAACTCGACAGAAACCATTAAAATCAATGGGTTTTTCGTCGGGCACTGTAAGTGTTGGCCTACGGACCAATCACTTGTGTGTTTATTCATTGTTCTGCTCCTATGATGGAGTAGAACAATGGAAGTACTAACGCATATGTGAATGAAGCCTTACTGTGCCTTACCCAGTTAAACAGTCATTCTTACCTGGTCTATGCAGCATCTTTGAAAACTCTTCGGTCAGTAAATCCGACCTGAATATCCTCTTGCCCTCTAGAAGCTCCTTCTGTACTTTTAGATATTCAGGTTTTAGTTTATAACTAGAAGTAAAAAGTTATGAAAGTTCTCAATTGAACAATTCCACTAAATCCATTCCGGTGATAACCCCCCCTCCATCCTTGAGCTTTACTTTGGATCCATGGCATGTTGCATGTGTGATTGTAAATTGCATGGGGTTAGACTGAATTCTTTCTTTATTTCTTCACTTTTGTCCCCTCTGTACATGGAACAAGTTCAGATAAGCACCTTCCAGCTGTCCTGTCTATTCATCATGGAGATGCAGACAACCACATTGGCCTTGTTTCCAATACATAGATGGGATGTCTCTACCTGATACCATTACATTCTGTCATATTAGACAGGTAACCATCTAACTTTAAGCTAAAGCTTGGGGGATGGGGAGCAGTGTTTATAAATGTCCCTATAAATGTCTCATGAAGGGATAATTGAGTAAACTTACTAAACACAGAAGAAGAGCCATAGTCCGAGCAGCAGGGCGATGAGGAGAAAAAATATTCCGGCCACAATTACTCTGCTCAATATCGGCCTCCCTGGAATCACTGGGGAAAAAGAAATGAAGTGAGAAAAAACAAAGATTATTCATTTTACAAATATTTTACACATCAGACATTTAGGAAACATAAAATGTGTGAGCTAATTATTATTTATTCTAAATATAAGACCCTAAGGGGTAAATTTGTATATGATATATATAATTAAAGTGTACCTCCACTTTCAGTGAAAAGCGGTTATAGTGCAGGAGGGGGCATTATAGTCTATATCAGGGGTCTCATGCACGCGGCCCGCGGGCCGCATGCGGCCCCTGGGGCTGTCATCTGCGGCCCGCGGGACACAGAGCCGCTAGTATCGGCTCTGCTCCGAGACTCTGGAATTCCCTGACATCGCTGTCCACATATGAACAGCGATGTCTGGGGCTTCCCCAGAGCCGGAGTCCCGAGCAGAGCGCTGGTGTCGGCTCTGCTCCGGGACTCTGTGGAATTCCCTGACATCGCTGTCCACATATGAACAGCGATGTCTGGGGCTTCCCCAGAGCCGGAGTCCCGAGCAGAGCGCTGGTGTCGGCTCTACTCCGGGACTCTGTGGAATTCCCTGACATCGCTGCCCATATATGGACAGTGTGTCAGGGTCTTGCCAAGAGCGGAGCAGAGCGCTGGTGTCGGCTCTGCTCCTGGACTCTGTGGAATTCCCTGACATCGCTGTCCACATATGAACAGCGATGTCTGGGGCTTCCCCACAGCCGGAGTCCCGAGCAGAGCGCTGGTGTCGGCTCTGCTCCGGGACTCTGTGGAATTCCCTGACATATCTGCCCATATATGGACAGTGTGTCAGGGTCTTCCCCGGAGCGGAGTCCCGGGCAGAGCGCTATTATCGGCTCTGCTCCGGGACTCTGGGGAAGCCTCTGACATCGCTGTCCATACATCGACAATGATGTCAGGGGCTTCCCCAGAGCAGGAGTCCCAGTGATGTCAGGAGCACAGCTGGAGTCCAAGGAAGAGCCTACTAGCGCTCTGCCTGGGACTCCAGCTCTGGGCAAGCCCCTGACATCACTGGGGCAGCCTCTACAGAGGGCACTGGGGCAGCCTCTACAGAGGGCACTGGGGCAGCCTCTACAGAGGGCACTTTGGCAGCCTCTACAGAGGGCACTTTGGCAGCCTCTATAGAGGGCACTGTGGCAGCCTCTACAGAGGGCACTGTGGCAGCCTCTACAGAGGGCACTGTGGCAGCCTCTACAGAGGGCACTGTGGCAGCCTCTACAGAGGGCACTGTGGCGTTATCTACAAGTGGGTGTGTGACAGTATCTGAAGAGGACACTGGCATTATCTAGGGGTGTGTTGCATTATCTACAGAGGGCACAGTGGCCTTATCTACAGAGGGCACTATGGCCTTATCTACAGAGGGCACTGTGGCCTTATCTACAGAGGGCACTGTGGCCTTATCTACAGAGGGCACTGTGGCCTTATCTACAGAGGGAACTGTGGCCTTATCTACAGAGGGCACTGTGGCCTTATCTAGGGGTGTGTTGCATTATCCACAGAGGGCACTGCGGCAGCATCCACAGAGGGCACTGCGGCAGCATCCACAGATGGCACTGCGGCAGCATCCACAGAGGGCACTGCGGCACTATCTAAAAAGGGGCTGCTCAATCTTGACATGTGTGCTAACTGAGCCGCCGCACTGCGTTTGGCGACACTTAAACTGGAAAGCTGGACTGTTGAAATAAGCACGTGGAGAAATATCTCAAATTTTAAACTTAGCGCTATTATTATAGTAATGTAGTATTATTATTCTAGTAATATAGTAGTTCAAATAACTAATTGATTAACAATAATTTTGTATTGTATCAAATTTGAAAGTAATGCGGCCCGTCAACTTCCCATTTTTTCTATATGCGGCCCACTTACCCGGCCGAGTTTGAGACCCCTGGTCTATATTCTACATCACTTGTATTTGCTATCTTGCTTCTAGCAGCAGCCCGGACTATGTAAAGTCCATTCTGCCGGCTGTTCTTAACCCTTCAGTGGGAGACAGAGCGACCTGCTCGTCACCATGGCTCCCGTATCCAGAACAGCCGCCAGCGCTATAGAATCTAATAGCGCTAACAGTGGAGGTACACTTTAAACCCTTCCCGCATTTTCACGTATATGTACGTCAGGTAATGCGGTCTGTTCGCGCATTCCCACGTGCATGTACGTGATGGAGATCATGCGGGCACAGAAGCTGTGCCCGCACGATCACCGCGGGAGCCCGGCTGTGACTGACAGCCAGGCTCCTGCTGCAATGGCCGAGATTGAAGAAACCTACGATCTCAACCGTTTAACCCATTAAATGCCGCGGTCAATAGCGACCGCGGCATTTAAATCTATTGACAGAGGGAGGGAGCTCCCTCTGTCACCCATCGGCGGCCCACGACTGCGATCGCCGGCCGCCAATGTGTGGCCATGGCAGCTGGGTGGTCTACCAAAGACCCCCAGCCCTGCCCTGGCTGTATGCCTATTAGGCCGTTCCAGAGGCACGGCATAATAGATTACTTGTCAGTTTTAGGGTATGTTCACACACAGTGAGCAAAAACGTCTGAAAATACGGAGCTGTTTTGAGGCGAAAACAGCTCCTGATTTTCAGACGTTATTTTCGCAGCGTTTTTTTACGGCCGTTTTTGGAGCTGTTTTTAAATGGAGTCAATGAAAAACGCCTCCAAAAACGTCCCAAGAAGTGTCCTGCACTTCTTTTGACGAGCCGTCATTTTACGCGCCATATTTTCACAGTGACGCGTAAAATAAAGGCTCGTGGGAACCGAACATCGTAATTCCCATTGAAAGCAATGGGCAGATGTTTGCAGGCATAATGGAGCCGTTTTTTCAGGCGTAATTTGAGGTGTAAAACGCCCGAATTACATCTGAAACCACTGCGTGTGAACATACCCTGACACTGACAGGCAATAATGCTTTGGTATATTAAGTATACCAAAGCATTATATCTGCAATCAGAAGATTACATGGTGAAGTCCCCTAGTGGGACTTCAAAAAACGAATTAAAAACAATCAAATAAAGTTTTTGAAAATATAAAATAAAACGTGAAGAGTAAAAATAAAATAAAACCATTTCTTTCCATAAAAAGTTTTTTTTTAATAAAAGTGTAAAGAAACATGAAAAGTACACATATATGGTATCGCTGCGATCGCAACGACACAAAGAATAAAGTTAACACATTACTTCAACTGTATAGTGAACGCCGTACAAAAAAAAGCAAAAAACAACGCCAAAAATATTTTTTTTTCCATTCCCCCACCAAACAAATATAATAAAAGTTAACCAAAAAGTCCCATGGACCTTAAAATATTAACGATGAAAACTATACCTTGTCCCGCAAAAAACAAGCCCTCATATAGCGATATCAAAGGAAAAATTATAAAATAACGGCTCATAAAATGCGGTTATGTAAAAATGTATTCTTTTTTCTTAAAATGTTTGTTATTGTGCAAACGTAGTAATACATAAAATACCTATACATATGTGGTATCATCGTAATCATACCAACCCATAGAATAAAGATTACATGATATTTATACCGCATAGTGAACGGCGTAAATTGACAACACGAAAAACAATAGCGTTTTTTTCCAATTCCCTTCCCCCAACAAAGTTAACAAAAGTTAATCAAAATAATATATGCACCAAAAAATAGTGCCAAAGAAAAATACAACTCGTCCCACAAAAAACAAGCCGTCATACGCCTATGTTGACAGAAAAATAAACATTGTATAACTCTTGGAATGTGAAGATGAGAAAAATAAAAACGAATGCTTGGGGTTAAATATATATAAGGGGTTAAATCTATATTATAAAAATTAAAGCGAATGCAGAGATTCCACTACCTGAATTCCAGCAGCGATCTGCAGTTTTGCGGATCCAGTCAGCAAATCCAGTATCTGCAAGAGTAAAAAGAGATTTATAAAACATGAAACACATGGAAGTCAGACTATAAGGCCTTGTTCACACGACGTGCAAACGTGTCAAAAACGCTATCGTTTTTGCCAAGCGCTTTTTAAAATACAGGCGTTTTTGTTGCGTTTTTCATGCGTTTTTGGCGCTTTTTTGGCGCAGAATTAGGACTCCCATTGACTATGGGAATTAGGCATGTTTTTGGTGTGTTTTCGCCACATTTTATTTGCCAAGCAAGAATTGACCTGACGCTTCAAAAAAAAAAAAAAAAAAAAAAAAATGGGTTGTATTCACTACAATGCACTTTCCCATTCATGTCAATGGGAAGCTTAAAGCATGCGTTTTTTACGCATTTTTCAGTGCATTAAAACGCGTCAAATACATGCCATGTGAACAAGGACTAAATTGCATCTGAAATTTACAGGGACAATTGCCCGTGACCAGAGGTCAGAGGGTCAATCTGCTCATTATTAAGGGACAATGGGTAAAACAAATTGACATGTTTGTAGATTTAATTATGATAAATCAGAATAAATAATCTGAAATGTAAATCCCCCCATTCTATACTATGTGCTGGTAAAATAGGTGGATATATTTAGTAGGAGAATATATTGTCATTCTCTCATTCACCAGCAGGTGGAGCTGTGTTATTAGAAGAGTGTTATCTGCTTATTAACTCCATTTCTACACGGCATCCATTTTTAATAAACTGTTACAGATATGTGTACAGAACTTCAATTGGATTTTCTCTCTATATATAATATACATGATCAGAGACTTAGATATAAGTGTAATTATACATATTATTGGATAATACTCAGTAGACATTTACCTTCTTTGATGTCAGGCGGTCTCCTTGTCACAGGAAGTTCCTCTGAATATTTGGATCCTGTAAATGAAAGAAATAGTTTATAATGAAAACCCCAGAACATTTATTGTCTAGAAGTGAGATCAGGTACAGCATTGACCTGTGTGGATAGAAGACATTATGAAAGAAATTGCTGAATTGTAACCTAATAAAGAATACAAAATAACACTTCAATAAATGAAATACATTAACAAGACATTAGTATAAGTGAAATCTTCTTTACCGTTTCCTGGCTTTAATGGCATCCCATGTCCATGGACAATAAGAGAAAATAAAACGAAAGTAATCGCTGTGATTCTCATTGTAAATGTCGCTTTCTCTAAACCAAGAGAGAAGTGGTTGACATTTGTTGCTGCTACAGCCATTCCATACAGGTGGTATTGTGACATCATCGGTTGTCCAGGCACCACGATGACCACTGATGATGTCATAATTATGTTTAGAGGAGCAAATCCAGTTTATATCCATTCATATTAGGTTTGACTGCAACATCCATTCCCCCAACATTTTCCAATGTAGCCAGAAATAAACCGCTCATTTAATGTCACTGTACCCCTAAAGTACCATTCTTTTTACAGTAACTTGCCAGGGAGGTGATAAGTCAAAGTTATAGGGGGCAATTTATTAACTTTTCTGTGCCAGTTTTCTGAAGTAGAAAAGTCGCAAAAGTCACAAAAGTCGCAATTTGTGGGACATATTTCACCTTTTATGTTGATTCTGCAGCACACCATTTTTATACAAGTAGGTGACACATTTACTATTAAATAAATGAAATATATTAACAAGACATTAGTATAAGTGAAATCTTCTTTAGCGTTTCCTGGCTTTAATGGCATCCCATGTCCATGGACAATAAGAGAAAATAAAACGAAAGTAATCGCTGTGATTCTCATTGTAAATGTCGCTTTCTCCAAACCAAGAGAGAAGTGGTTGACATTTGTTGCTGCTACAGCCATTACATACAGGTGGTATTGTGACGTCATCGGTTGTCCGGGCACCACGATGACCATTGATGATGTCATAATTATGTTTAGAGGAGCAAATCCAGTTTATATCCATTCATATTAGGTTTGACTGCCACATCCATTCCCCCAACATTTTCCAATGTAGCCAGAAATAAACCACTCATTTAATGTCACTGTACCCCTAAAGTACTATTCTTATTACAGTAACTTGCCAGGGAGGTGATAAGTCAAAGTTATAGGGCTAATTTATAAACTTTTCTATGTCAGTTTTCTGAAGTACAAAAGGCACAAAAGTCGCAATTTGTGGGACTTACTTCGCCTTTTGTGTTGTTTCCGCTGCACACCACAGATTTTTATATAAGTAGGTGTTATGTTTAGTAATTAATTATTATTGAAAATTATAATGATGGGGGCGTGGCTTGGACATGGCGCTGACCAGACGTGCTGCCTGAGAGCTCCGTTCCTGCGCTTCCCTAACCCGATCATAAGCTCCTCTATAAGCAGAATTATACCTACCTGATGGTCAGGAAGACCAAGGCTACCACGGGGACTCCTTACCTTACGAGGCAGATGTCTTCAGCCGGCTCCATTCAGCGTTATCTCTCGGACGCTGCTGCTGGAGCACTTCCCAAGATGGCGCCGCTGGAGTGGAGACGAGATGGCGCCGGGACTCCGCTTGCAGGGGGGATGTCATCTGCGACTGCTTTTGCTGTATCAGGTACCGAATGTACCCTCTCCTCAGCCCCTGGTCCTTCGGGGCAGTCTCCTTCCCTGCTGGTTAGGGAAGAGCGGTATCCTTCTGGGGTGATGCTGGCACCTCCTGCTCTGGACCGTTTACCACATGGTGTCTGTCATGGCATCCTGGTCTCCCCTTCTTCAACCCCCATGTGCTGGAACCTGCATCGCTGCCTGCCATGTCTCCCAGGGATCAGAATACCCATCTCTCTCCGCCTGTAGTTGGATCTGCTGTCCTGGGGGATGATTTACAGGCCTTGAGACTACAGCTCTCTACATTACCCACTAAACAGGACATGGAGCACTATGTCAATCGTCTGGAGACGACTTATAAATCAGAGATACAATCTCTCACCACTAATCTCTCTCAATTGTCCGATCAAGTGCAACGTATGGAGGGGGATATTTCCACTGTTACTCAGTAACAGGCTTCCCATGCAGATCGTTTGGATCAACATTCTCAGCAGATTCACATGCTCTTTAACATAGCTGAAGATCACGAAAATCGGAATCGCCGTAATAATATTCGGCTTCGGGGCATTCCGGAGGATGTTTCTCCTGGGCAACTCATACCCGCTTTACAGTCTCTGTTTAACTCCTTACTGGAGCATCCTGCTGGTGATCCTCTGGAGCTGGATAGAGCTCTCAGGACTCTTGGCCCTCGTAATCCGGATCCTGATAGGCCTAGAGATGTTCTGTGCTGTGTTCATTTTTTCTCTATGAAAGAGCAGATTATGGGGAAGGCCCGTGATAAAGGCGAAGTTCTATTGAATGGTGTCAAGATCCAGCTGCTGTCTGACCTGTCCAGGATGACTCTGGATAAACGTCGTGTGCTGCGTCCTCTCCTGGATGTCCTAAGAGAGCATGAGATTTCTTACTCGTGGGGTCACCCATTCCAGCTGCAGGTTCGCAAGGATGGAGGGTTGCTGATTGTTAGAGACCCGTGTGATGTTCCTGCTTTTTGCGCTGCTCTCCATTTGCCCAGAGTTTCTCTTCCTGATTGGCCTTATGTTCCACCTCCACTTCCACGATCGCGCAGGCGGCGTCGATCTCCTGCATCTCCTATGGGGCGTCGTGGTGGTCGTCCTGCTGACCCGGTGTGATAACTTCCCGATGTCTCCGCCACAGTTTGCTGTTGAATTTTAATTTTTTGTGTCCATTAATATGAGGCTGTTGCCTGCTGTGTTTCACTGAGGAGACTGCCGCCTGTTTCTTTCTTTTTTCTTGTTCTAGGTGGTTACTTCCGGATCACAGGCAGGCGACTTGCTGGTGGTCGCTTGTTGCTAATGAGCTATAAGATATACTTAAATGTGAATGTTTATATTTTTCTTATTTCTTTTTTATTATTATTTGCCTGTATGTACATTTATGCTGACAAGCAATGTATTCAGGGGAGTTCTTTGCTGGTGTTTCTTTATGCTCCTGATAATGCTGTATGCCCTTGGTTAGTTATCTTAGGTGTAATTCCAAATGCCTTGGTTTTTCTTTTCCTTCTTATTTTATATCTTTATTTAGCAATGTTTATTTGTCAATGGTTTGGGGGGCGCGGGGCGCTGGCTAGTCCTTGTCCTGACACTTCTCCTCTTAGGGACTCACTGGTTGTATCCGGTGTCTACTTGCTTGTTTTCTCCTTGATTAGATCAAGGAGTGGGTGATTGTTTTGCCTGTTTGTCCGTCTTTGTTGTCGTGGTTTCCCTTCCCTGTCTGTCTTGTCTTTCTCTTCGGTGCCTTAGCTTGTATTGGCTTGGTCATTTTAAGTGCAGTGGAAATGGCACAGTTGGAAGTCTGTACTTTTAATGCTAGAGGACTTAATGTCCCTGAAAAACGCTTGCAGCTCCTGTATAACATGCACAAAGAGCGGTTGCATATACTATTCTTACAAGAGACAAATTTTCAGGTGGGCCATACACCACAGTTTACTAATCGATACTATCCTACTTGGTTTCACAGTGCCAACCCGGAGTCCAAGTCCAAGGGTGCTAGTATATGTCTTCATAAATCGCTCTCTCACAAGACCGTAGATGTCCTTGTCGACCCAGGTGGTCGTTATGTTTTTCTTAAATTGTCCATCAAGAATAAGATCTTCACGTTGGCTAATTTGTATCTCCCTAATCAGGATGAGGCTCGGGTGTGCCGATTGTTTTTGAAGAAATTGGAAGAGTTTTCGGAGGGTGTTTTAATTGTGGGAGGTGAGTATAATCTGATGTTTGATTATAGTCTTGATACCTCCTCGGGCAGGTCTGCTGTTCCTAAATCACACATGGTGGCGTTGAAGAACACGATGCACTCCATGCAATTGATTGACGTGTGGAGGATTCTCCATCCTCAGGCAAGAGAGTATACTTTACTTATTTCTCCCCATTGCACAATATGTACAGTCGTCTAGACGCATTTCTGGTTAGCCACCACTTGCTTACTTGGCATCCTACTTCTGCGGTGGGTCCTATGGTGTGGTCGGATCATGCCCCTGTATTTTTGTCGCTTACATTTCCTAATTCGGTGCCCAACTTTCAGTCATGGAAAATTAATGACAATCTATTACGCGTCTGTGTATCGGCTGTTAAGGACACGCTTAATGTCTTTTTTGAAGTGCACGCGCGTGACTCTACACCTCTGCCACTCCAGTGGGAAGCACTGAAATGTGTAGTTCGAGGAGTCCTGATACAGCAGGGGGCACGTTTAAAGAGAGAAAAGGGGGCAGCTATTGCGTGGCACCTTGATCAGATACGGGATTTGGAATCCTGTCATAAACGCGATCCCTCCTCACAGGTTTTCTCGGACCTTACCATAGCGAGAGAATCATTGCGTTATCTACTAGACCAGTCACACGCTAGGTTTAGGGATCGGATGCGGAAGCATTCTTATGAATTTGCAGACAAATGTGGTAGGTCTCTGGCGAAGATTTTACATCCCCGTACACAGGCGTCATGCATTCCTAAAATGATGTCTCCCACCGGCGGTGAAGTTCATGATCCGGTTGGCATTACTGACTGTTTCAGACAATATTACTCTGCCTTGTATAATCTCAAAGGACATTTTCATGATATGCTGGCGGATTCGTTGCGGGACAAAATGAACCAGTATGTACATGACACTACTCTACCGTCCTAGGGGGACGGGGAGGCTTTGGGACTTGAGGAGGATTTCTTGGAATCCGAAGTGGAGTGTGCAATTGGAGACTCTCCTTTGGGCAAAAGCCCAGGCCCGGATGGGTTTAATACTAAATTTTATAAGACATTTAAAGATCAACTTGCTCCCTTTTTGACGAAAGTCTTTAATTCAGTGTCTTCCTCTTGTCCCTTTGCGCCTCAGTCCCTCGAGGCTGATATTACCCTTCTCCCAAAACCGGGTAAGGATCCTTCGATATGCGCAAACTTTAGGCCCATCTCGCTGATCAATGTCGATGTACAGCTCTTTGCGAAACTGCTTGCCTCTCGCCCTTCTCCGTTATTGCCTGGCCTGATCATGGATAATCAGGTGGGGTTTGTACGTGGTAGAGAATCTCGGGATAATACCCTTCTTTTAACGTCATATTGCCAATCACGTAAAATACTGATGTGTCTCCTCTCAGATGATGCCGAAAAGGTTTTTGACATGGTGCACTGGATGTTTCTCCGTAGTGTCTTGATACAGGTTGGCCTTGGCACCACTATGGTGGACAGGATTATGGCATTGTACCGTGGGCCTACAGCTCGAGTTCGAGTTAACGGTCTCTTATCTGATTCTTTGTCTATTACTAATGGCACGAGACAGGGGTGCCCACTCTCGCCTCTACTATATGTTTTGGTCATGGAACACCTGGCCGTGGCACTACGGAAGATTCCTAATATTAATGGCATATGTGTTGGCGCACAGCATCACAAACTCACGCTCTATGCAGATTATCTTCTTGTGTACATCACGACTCCTATGATTTCTTTGCCATCTTTGACTGGGGAGTTTGAGCGGTTTGGACATTTGAGTAATTTTAAAGTTAATTACTCTAAATCGGAGGCACTAAATATATCTCTGGATGCTCCTCTAGCTGCTCATCTCGCTCGGGTTTTCCCGTTTAAGTGGCAATCTAAGTCCTTAAAATACCTAGGGATACATATCCCTACCTTTTTGTCTGATTTGTTTACCTTGAATTACACACCTATCTTACAACGTACCTTGAGGGAATTGGCGGCGTATGGCGGGAGCCGCATGTCGTGGTTTGGGCGTATTAACGCTTTCAAAATGGATATCTTGCCCAAATTTCTATACATCTTTCAGACCGTCCCTATTGTAGTGCCAGCGTGTTTCTTCCAGTCATTACATAGGGCCATAGCCAAATTTGTATGGGGGTCCTCTAAGCCGCGCATTCGATTTTCTGTTCTTAGCCGACCGAAACTGGAGGGGGGCGCGGGTTTGCCAGATTTTAAGCGTTATCATCAAGCTGCGATCCTCATGCGTTTGGTGGACTGGTTCCGCTCAGATGCCGGTAAGCAATGGGTGAGCATCGAGAGGGGAATGTCTTCCCTCGCCTTGTCCTCCTTGCCGTGGTTGTGGATACATTCCTCTGTTGGGAGAGACGGGGCAGTGGATGTCTGGCTCAGACCCTTACATCTGATGGTTCAATCTTGTCACTGACAGCTGTCTCTGAGGCCTGCCCAGGGAGACGAGCAATATGGTGGTCTTGTTTTCAACTGCGTTGCTATCTCTCTTCCATGGGTGATTGTCTTTTGTTGCTACGGGATAAGACTCCTCTGGAACATAATCTGTCCCTTACCTCTGCTCCTTCTCACACACTGTCTCATTTACATGGTGTCCTCCAACCTAGATATTCTTACTCTCAGTTGACATTCACTGCAGCTTGGGATGAGGAAATGGGAGTTCGGCACTCTGAGGAGGACTGGGGAACTTCCTTCTTGCTGGCTCATAAATTACCGACTTCGTGTTTTGCTCAGGAGAAGAACTATCAGATACTTACCAGATGGTACCGCTGTCCTTCCTTTTTACATAGGATCTTTCCTAATGTGTCTGCCGACTGTTGGAGGTGTGGGGAGGCTCCTGGAACTATGTTGCATAACTGGTGGGATTGCCCCAAGCTCCGGCCCTTTTGGGGAAAAATTTTTGATCTCGGCAACAAACTTTTTGGCACTGAAGTGCCTACCTCGGCTTCTGTTGGGTTGCTTTCCATGGTTCCTGGATCACTCCCACACCTCAAAAAGGGTGTCTTTAGGCATTTTCTGACTGCAGCTAGAACTGTCATCCCATGTCATTGGAAGTCTAGTACTGTGCCTTCTTTGAAGGAATGGGTAACGGAGCTGAATGGGTTTATGAGGATGGAGGAGCTGATTTCTGCTGATCGGGGTACATCAGAGATCTTTGTTCGTACCTGGTCTAGATTCCGGGGTGGTGCTGATCTGCCTGGCTGAATGGCCTTTTCTGTTGACTGATCATATAGCCAAAACTGCGTGCTTTTGTCCGTTTGTGTTTCCCTTTGTTGTCTTGTGTTTATGTAACCTTGGGTTGAAATCTGCAATTAACCGTGTCATTATTGCTCGTTTGTTTTTTTTCTTTTTTGTTCTCGGGACTGGTTTCCCTACATTTTGCACTACCTTCTATGTAAATTGGGTATTGATAATTGCCATTAGCTGTTATTATCTTCTTCCCATTGCTTCAGTGGCTGGGAGGCTACCTCCTACCAATGTTCATATGTCTTTGTAACATTTTATACAGTCTGAATTTATTATGTTGCACTGCGTGCACACTTTTGCAATTTTGCGAGATGTTTGATATGCTCTGTTATGTTTTCTACTCTAATAAAATTGTTTTGATAAAGAAAAAAAGAAAATGACAACGATGCGACAACAACAATATATGTTTTTTTTTTACTGGTTAACAAAAATGGAGAATGAGAATAAATACCAACAAAACTACATATATGAGAACGCACATACAAATAACTCACATTACTTTTTTTTAAAACCCTACGAGTTACAGTGCCATCTAGTGACACTAGACAGACATAACAGTCAATACATTACAATCCTCCCCTCTTAGATAACATAATTATGTAAATAACTGGGGCGATGAATAACCCGTTTTGGACGGTTTGATGAATGTGAAGGAATAGTCTCATTTGAAGTGTCCAAACTGGGCCGCGTCATTAAGGGGTTAAAAGCCTCTTAAATAGGACCTGTGAAAAAAAGATATACCTTATGAGAATACATAAGCTAGAAGCAGGGTGAAACCGATGGATATCTATCGGTTCCTGACCGCCGGCACGCTGTACTTACCGACAGCCGCGACTCTAAGAGCTTGTCGGTGTCTCCCTCCTAGAAGACGCCAACTCATGTGACTGCAATCTGCGGCCCTAGGGTGCACGCGCGCGTGTTCCCTAACCTATCCCCTTACTCCCTGAACTATATAAAAGGCTCTGCCCTTCCACTCCTTGCCTGAGCTTTGTTGTTAAAACCCCATGTTAGTCTTACAAATGGTCCCTTGTTATTGTTATCCTGCTACCAGTGTCCCCGTATCCTACTACCTGTATCCTATATCCCATAACTGTGCTTGTTCCTCAGCTGTATCTAGTTTTGGAGTCGTGTTGTCAACTGCCACGTTCCATGTCATCTGATAGGTCTGATATCATCTGCCATGTCTGGTGTCATCCAACACATCTGGTATAATCTGCCACGTCTGGTGCCATCTGCCATGTTATGGACAGTTAGGTCAGAGCCTTGTCTATCAGCAGAATCCCTGACCAGAGCGCTCCAGCTTGGGATTCCACCCCAAGAGGAAGCCCCAATGAAGTTTTCTATGGAGAGGGGGTGTAGCGCTGTCCACAGGGTGGGGTGTGTGGCGTGGCACTATCTACAGGGGAGTGTGTGTGGCGCTCCTCTTTCAGGCTGCTCTCTGCTCTCCCGCTGTTAACGTGTCGCAGATGACAGCTTCAGGGGCCGCATGTGGCCCTTGGTCCAAGTCTTTGAGACCTCTGCATTACACCAGAAATAATTTTTGAAGTATTTGCCTCCCTTTGTAATTCCACCCACAGCACTACAACCTCCTCACCAGGGGCGTAACTAGGAAAGACTGGGCCCCATAGTAAACTTTTGACTTGGGCCCCCCTCCCCTGGGTGTCACACAACCCCCCCTTGTAGATAGTGCCTTTTTTACAGCCCCCCCTGTAGATAACGCCATACAGCCCCCTCTGTAGATAACATCATACAGCCCCCCCTGTAGATAACGCCATACAGCCCCCCTGTAGATAATGCCATACAGCCCCCTCTGTAGATAACGCCATACAGCCCCCTCTGTAGATAACACCATACAGCCCCCTCTGTAGATAACGGCATATAGCCTCCTCTGTAGATAACGCCATACAGACCCCCCTGTAGATAACGCCATACAGACCCCTTTGTAAATAGTGCCATACAGCCCCCCCGTAGATAACGCCATACAGCCCACTCTGTATATAACGCCATACAGCCCCCTGTAGATAACGCCATACAGCCCCCTCTGTAGATAACGCCATACAGACCCCCTGTAGATAACGCCATACAGCCTACCCTGTAGATAACGCCATACAGCCCCCTGTAGATAGCACCATACAGCCCGCTATAGATAACGCTATACAGCCCACCTGTAGGTAACGCTATACAGCCCCCATGTAGGTAACGCCATACAGCCCCCCCTGTAGGTAACGCAATACAGCCCCCTGTAAGTTACACCATGCAGCCCCAACCCCCCAAAAAAATCTGACCTAGAGTGTGTCCTACAAAAGACATGTATCCCCTATCCACAGGATAGGGGATACATGTGTGATCACTGGCACTGATAAGGAGAACGGCGGACCGAAAGTCCCCCGAAGTTCTCCATGACTAACCTCTGACTTCCGGAGTCTGCGCAGCTCAATAAAAATGAAAGGAGCGCTGGTCACGCATGCGCACAAGCGCGACCGGCGCTCCATTCATTTCTACGGAGCTGCCGACACAGACCCCGGAAGTCCGAGGTTTCTCATGGAAAACTTCAGGGGACTTTTGGTCCCCCGTTCTCCCTATCACTGCCAGCGATCACACATGTATCCACTATCCTGTGGATAGGGGATACATGTCTTATGTAGGAACAACCCCTTTAATGGCAGAGCGGGGAGATACCTTCCTTCTCTGCCGTAGAGTTCAGTGGCGTCGCGCTGTAGCAGCCATAGCGGCAGCTAGCTGAGCCTCCAGCCATGGTGGGGGCCCGTGCCGGAGTGTGACACAGGCCCCCTCATGCCGCGGGCCCCGTAGCAGCCGCTACGGCTGCTATAGCGGTAGTTACGCCACTGCTCCTCACAATCTTCACCCACTATTGCCTCTTTCACACTCACCTTCATATCACTCCTTACATACAGACATACACCAACGCCTTTCCTATTTTCCCTGTCATTCTGAAACATTGTAAAACCCCGTAGATTTACAGCCCAGTCATGTGAAGAATCTAGCCATGTTTCAGCAACACCAACTATATCAATATGTTCCTCCAGTGCCAAGGCCTCAAGCTCCCCCATTTTGCTTGCTAGACTTCTGGCATTTGTGAACATAAACTTTAACTTGTCTTCAAATTTTTCAAATTCGGTATCAGAAATGTGGTTATTTGACATTTTGTGGGCATATTTATCGTCAACGTTGTTTTGTAAGAAAAGGATCTCCCTATCCTGTTGCCGAATCCTCTCCCCACAGTCTATTTCTCCCCCCATCAATATAGTCTGACCCCTCTCTAAACTAACTACCCCTTTATTTTCTACATTGACCTCCCTCCTCATCCCTTGTTTAAATACTCCAGCTAGAATTCCCTACTCCAGCACAGCAGAAACCCTTCCATTCAGGTGCAAATCATCTGCAGAATACAGTTTGTACCCAATGAAAAGTCAGCCCAGTGCTCTAGAAACCCAAAGCCTTCTCCTCTGTATTCAGTGGTTGGTTCCCACCTTTGACCACAACAGCTGGATTATCACCAGCTCCTCCCAGTAATTTATCCATCCGTTCAACCACATGCCGAGCCCTGGCACCAGGGAAACAATAATATCAGAATCCGAAGAGTAGACATTGTGCATGTCCCTCATCATTTAAATTTATTTTCTGTTCATATTTCTTTATAATTTAATAAAATTATTGTAATAATAATAAAAAAAACTTCTAGTAATTATATTTATAAAATCAGTCTAAAAGTTTTTTTAAAATTGCATTTAATTTTTTTTTATATATATATTTGTCCAAAGATATAGAAGTTGTTTAGTTGGTGGTTGAGCGGTCTTCTGAGAAGCAAGTTTTATAAGGTGCATATCCCCGGTCTCTGGGGATAAAATGTGGTGGGAATATTCAGATGTGATATGGAGGTCTTGAGGATTTTGATGTTAGGAATGTGATGTTTTTACTGTGGCACAATGATGATTTCATTTTCTCCTCTTGATCTTAATGTTTTTAACCTTTTTGACTATGATGTTTTTGGTTTTTTTGATCACGGGTTTTTTGGTCTTAAACTTTTTTGGTTTTTGATATTTAAGTTCTTTCATCTTGGCCACATAGGTATTCATTGCTTTCTCCTCTTTCTCCTTTTCAGCTTTTATAGATGTCATATCTTTTCTTCCATCCGCATCGGCACTTTTGCTTCTACTCGCCTCTTTTGCCAGCTCATTCTCAACCCTGTATTCAGATGCTGCCATCATTCGACTCAGTACAGGGTAACGACTTTGATCTTTTTCATCGTCCCCTTCTTCAATGCCAATCTTCTTTTTTATCACCTGTTGTTTCTTAAGGTCTATTAAAATATAAAATAAATAAAGATCAATAAGTAGGAATTTAAAAATATAATGGAAACATAGATGTGGGGAGTAGTTGAGTAGTTAAATCTGTATGTACATTCTCTGTTGTGAGCCTCTGTCGCAGATCTGGTCCAAAATGCTGTGATAAATAATGCAGCATGCTGTACTAGTGTTACGGTAAAACAATGGTCACAATGATGGAAACTCGACAGAAACCATTAAAATCAATGGGTTTTTCGTCGGGCACTGTAAGTGTTGGCCTACGGACCAATCACTTGTGTGTTTATTCATTGTTCTGCTCCTATGATGGAGTAGAACAATGGAAGTACTAACGCATATGTGAATGAAGCCTTACTTTGCCTTACCCAGTTAAACAGTTATTCTTACCTGGTCTATGCAGCATCTTTGAAAACTCTTCGGTCAGTAAATCCGACCTGAATATCCTCTTGCCCTCTAGAAGCTCCTTCTGTACTTTTAGATATTCAGGTTTTAGTTTATAACTAGAAGTAAAAAGTTATGAAAGTTCTCAATTGAACAATTCCACTAAATCCATTCCGATGATAACCCCCCCTCCATCCTTGAGCTTTACTTTGGATCCATGGCATGTTGCATGTGTGATTGTAAATTGCATGGGGTTAGACTGAATTCTTTCTTTATTTCTTCACTTTTGTCCCCTCTGTACATGGAACAAGTTCAGATAAGCACCTTCCAGCTGTCCTGTCTATTCATCATGGAGATGCAGACAACCACATTGGCCTTGTTTCCAATACATAGATGGGATGTCTCTACCTGATACCATTACATTCTGTCATATTAGACAGGTAACCATCTAACTTTAAGCTAAAGCTTGGGGGATGGGGAGCAGTGTTTATAAATGTCCCTATAAATGTCTCATGAAGGGATAATTGAGTAAACTTACTAAACACAGAAGAAGAGCCATAGTCCGAGCAGCAGGGCGATGAGGAGAAAAAATATTCCGGCCACAATTACTCAATATCGGCCTCCCTGGAATCACTGGTGAAAAAGAAATGAAGTGAGAAAAAACAAAGATTATTCATTTTACAAATATTTTACACATCAGACATTTAGGAAACATAAAATGTGTGAGCTAATTATTATTTATTCTAAATATAAGACCCTAAGGGGTAAATTTGTATATGATATATATAATTAAAGTGTACCTCCACTTTCAGTGAAAAGCGGTTATAGTGCAGGAGGGGGCATTATAGTCTATATCAGGGGTCTCATGCACGCGGCCCGCGGGCCGCATGCGGCCCCTGGGGCTGTCATCTGCGGCCCGCGGGACACAGAGCCTCTAGTATCGGCTCTGCTCCGAGACTCTGGAATTCCCTGACATCGCTGTCCACATATGAACAGCGATGTCTGGGGCTTCCCCAGAGCCGGAGTCCCGAGCAGAGCGCTGGTGTCGGCTCTGCTCCGGGACTCTGTGGAATTCCCTGACATCGCTGTCCACATATGAACAGCGATGTCTGGGGCTTCCCCAGAGCCGGAGTCCCGAGCAGAGCGCTGGTGTCGGCTCTACTCCGGGACTCTGTGGAATTCCCTGACATCGCTGCCCATATATGAACAGTGTGTCAGGGTCTTGCCAAGAGCGGAGCAGAGCGCTGGTGTCGGCTCTGCTCCTGGACTCTGTGGAATTCCCTGACATCGCTGTCCACATATGAACAGCGATGTCTGGGGCTTCCCCAGAGCCGGAGTCCCGAGCAGAGCGCTGGTGTCGGCTCTGCTCCGGAACTCTGTGGAATTCCCTGACATCGCTGTCCACATATGAACATCGATGTCTGGGGCTTCCCCAGAGCCGGAGTCCCAGGCAGAGCGCTAGTACAGGCTCTGCTCCGGGACTCTGTGGAATTCCCTGACATCGCTACCCATATGTGGACAGTGTGTCAGGGTCTTCCCCATAGCGGAGTCCCGGGCAGAGAGCTAGTATAGGCTCTGCTCCGGGACTCTGGAATTCCCTGACATCGCTGTCCACATATGAACGGCGATGTCTGGGGCTTCCCCAGAGCCGGAGTCCCGAGCAGAGCGCTGGTGTCGGCTCTGCTCCGGGACTCTGTGGAATTCCCTGACATCGCTGTCCACATATGAACAGAGATGTCTGGGGCTTCCCCAGAGCCGGAGTCCCGAGCAGAGCGCTGGTGTCGGCTCTGCTCCGGGACTCTGTGGAATTCCCTGACATCGCTGCCCATATATGGACAGTGTGTCAGGGTCTTGCCAAGAGCGGAGCAGAGCGCTGGTGTCGGCTCTGCTCCTGGACTCTGTGGAATTCCCTGACATCGCTGTCCACATATGAACAGCGATGTCTGGGGCTTCCCCACAGCCGGAGTCCCGTGCAGAGCGCTGGTGACGGCTCTGCTCCGGGACTCTGTGGAATTCCCTTACATCGCTGCTCATATATGGACAGTGTGTCAGGGTCTTGCCAAGAGCGGAGCAGAGCGCTGGTGTCGGCTCTGCTCCTGGACTCTGTGGAATTCCATGACATCGCTGTCCACATATGAACAGCGATGTCTGGGGCTTCCCCAGAGCCGGAGTCCCGAGCAGAGCGCTGGTGTCGGCTCTGCTCCGGAACTCTGTGGAATTCCCTGACATCGCTGTCCACATATTAACATCGATGTATGGGGCTTCCCCAGAGCCGGAGTCCCGAGCAGATCGGTGGTGTCGGCTCTGCTCCGGGACTCTGTGGAATTCCCTGACATCGCTACCCATATATGGACAGTGTGTCAGGGTCTTGCCCAGAGAGGAGCAGAGCGCTGGTGTCGGCTCTGCTCCGGAACTCTGTGGAATTCCCTGACATCGCTGTCCACATATGAACATCGATGTCTGGGGCTTCCCCAGAGCCAGAGTCCCGAGCAGATCGCTGGTGTCGGCTCTGCTCCGGGACTCTGTGGAATTCCCTGACATCGCTACCCATATATGGACAGTGTGTCAGGGTCTTGCCCAGAGCGGAGCAGAGCGCTGGTGTCGGCTCTGCTCCTGGACTCTGTGGAATTCCATGACATCGCTGTCCACATATGAACAGCGATGTCTGGGGCTTCCCCAGAGCCGGAGTCCCGAGCAGAGCGCTGGTGTCGGCTCTGCTCCGGAACTCTGTGGAATTCCCTGACATCGCTGTCCACATATTAACATCGATGTATGGGGCTTCCCCAGAGCCGGAGTCCCGAGCAGATCGGTGGTGTCGGCTCTGCTCCGGGACTCTGTGGAATTCCCTGACATCGCTACCCATATATGGACAGTGTGTCAGGGTCTTGCCCAGAGAGGAGCAGAACGCTGGTGTCGGCTCTGCTCCGGAACTCTGTGGAATTCCCTGACATCGCTGTCCACATATGAACATCGATGTCTGGGGCTTCCCCAGAGCCAGAGTCCCGAGCAGATCGCTGGTGTCGGCTCTGCTCCGGGACTCTGTGGAATTCCCTGACATCGCTACCCATATATGGACAGTGTGTCAGGGTCTTGCCCAGAGCGGAGCAGAGCGCTGGTGTCGGCTCTGCTCCTGGACTCTGTGGAATTCCCTGACATCGCTGTCCACATATGAACAGCGATGTCTGGGGCTTCCCCAGAGCCGGAGTCCCGTGCAGAGTGCAGGTGTCGGCTCTGCTCCGTGACTCTGTGGAATTCCCTGACATCGCTGTCCACATATGAACAGCGATGTCTGGGGCTTCCCCAAAGCCGGAGTCCCAGGCAGAGCGCTAGTACAGGCTCTGCTCCGGGACTCTGTGGAATTCCCTGACATCGCTACCCATATGTGGACAGTGTGTCAGGGTCTTCCCCATAGCGGAGTCCCGGGCAGAGCGCTAGTATAGGCTCTGCTCCGGGACTCTGGAATTCCCTGACATCGCTGTCCACATATGAACAGCGATGTCTGGGGCTTCCCCAGAGCCGGAGTCCCGAGTAGAGCGCTGGTGTCGGCTCTGCTCCGGGACTCTGTGGAATTCCCTGACATCGCTGTCCACATATGAACAGAGATGTCTGGGGCTTCCCCAGAGCCGGAGTCCCGAGCAGAGCGCTGGTGTCGGCTCTGCTCCGGGACTCTGTGGAATTCCCTGACATCGCTGCCCATATATGGACAGTGTGTCAGGGTCTTGCCAAGAGCGGAGCAGAGCGCTGGTGTCGGCTCTGCTCCTGGACTCTGTGGAATTCCCTGACATCGCTGTCCACATATGAACAGCGATGTCTGGGGCTTCCCCAGAGCCGGAGTCCCGTGCAGAGCGCTGGTGTCGGCTCTGCTCCGGGACTCTGTGGAATTCACTGACATCGCTGTCCACATATTAACAGCGATGTCTGGGGCTTCCCCAGAGCCGGAGTCCCGGGCAGAGCGCTAGTACAGGCTCTGCTCCGGGACTCTGTGGAATTCCCTGACATCGCTACCCATATGTGGACAGTGTGTCAGGGTCTTCCCCATAGTGGAGTCCCGGGCAGAGCGCTAGTATAGGCTCTGCTCCGGGACGCTGCGGAATTCCCTGACATATCTGCCCATATATGGACAGTGTGTCAGGGTCTTCCCCAGAGCGGAGTCCCGGGCAGAGCGCTATTATCGGCTCTGCTCCGGGACTCTGGGGAAGCCTCTGACATCGCTGTCCATACATCGACAATGATGTCAGGGGCTTCCCCAGAGCAGGAGTCCCAGTGATGTCAGGAGCACAGCTGGAGTCCAAGGAAGAGCCTACTAGCGCTCTGCCTGGGACTCCAGCTCTGGGCAAGCCCCTGACATCACTGGGGCAGCCTCTACAGAGGGCACTGGGGCAGCCTCTACAGAGGGCACTGGGGCAGCCTCTACAGAGGGCACTTTGGCAGCCTCTACAGAGGGCACTTTGGCAGCCTCTACAGAGGGCACTGTGGCAGCCTCTACAGAGGGCACTGTGGCAGCCTCTACAGAGGGCACTGTGGCAGCCTCTACAGAGGGCACTGTGGCAGCCTCTACAGAGGGCACTGTGGCGTTATCTCCAAGTGGGTGTATGACAGTATCTGAAGAGGACACTGGCATTATCTAGGGGTGTGTTGCATTATCTACAGAGGGCACAGTGGCCTTATCTACAGAGGGCACTATGGCCTTATCTACAGAGGGCACTGTGGCCTTATCTACAGAGGGCACTGTGGCCTTATCTACAGAGGGCACTGTGGCCTTATCTACAGAGGGCACTGTGGCCTTATCTACAGAGGGCACTGTGGCCTTATCTACAGAGGGAACTGTGGCCTTATCTACAGAGGGCACTGTGGCCTTATCTAGGGGTGTGTTGCATTATCCACAGAGGGCACTGCGGCAGCATCCACAGAGGGCACTGCGGCAGCATCCACAGATGGCACTGCGGCAGCATCCACAGAGGGCACTGCGGCACTATCTAAAAAGGGGCTGCTCAATCTTGACATGTGTGCTAACTGAGCCGCCGGACTGCGTTTGGCGACACTTAAACTGGAAAGCTGGACTGTTGAAATAAGCACGTGGAGAAATATCTCAAATTTTAAACTTAGCGCTATTATTATAGTAATGTAGTATTATTATTCTAGTAATATAGTAGTTCAAATAACTAATTGATTGACAATAATTTTGTATTGTATCAAATTTGAAAGTAATGCGGCCCGTCAACTTCCCATTTTTTCTATATGCGGCCCACTTACCCGGCCGAGTTTGAGACCCCTGGTCTATATTCTACATCACTTGTATTTGCTATCTTGCTTCTAGCAGCAGCCCGGACTATGTAAAGTCCATTCTGCCGGCTGTTCTTAACCCTTCAGTGGGAGACAGAGCGACCTGCTCGTCACCATGGCTCCCGTATCCAGAACAGCCGCCAGCGCTATAGAATCTAATAGCGCTAACAGTGGAGGTACACTTTAACCCCTTCCCGCATTTTCACGTATATGTACGTCAGGGAATGCGGTCTGTTCGCGCATTCCCACGTGCATGTACGTGATGGAGATCATGCGGGCACAGAAGCTGTGCCCGCACGATCACCGCGGGAGCCCGGCTGTGACTGACAGCCAGGCTCCTGCTGCAATGGCCGAGATTGAAGAAACCTACGATCTCAACCGTTTAACCCATTAAATGCCGCGGTCAATAGCGACCGCGGCATTTAAATCTATTGACAGAGGGAGGGAGCTCCCTCTGTCACCCATCGGCGGCCCACGACTGCGATCGCCGGCCGCCAATGTGTGGCCATGGCAGCTGGGTGGTCTACCAAAGACCCCCAGCCCTGCCCTGGCTGTATGCCTATTAGGCCGTTCCAGAGGCACGGCATAATAGATTACTTGTCAGTTTTAGGGTATGTTCACACACAGTGAGCAAAAACGTCTGAAAATACGGAGCTGTTTTGAGGCGAAAACAGCTCCTGATTTTCAGACGTTATTTTCGCAGCGTTTTTTTACGGCCGTTTTTGGAGCTGTTTTTAAATAAAGTCAATGAAAAACGCCTCCAAAAACGTCCCAAGAAGTGTCCTGCACTTCTTTTGACGAGCCGTCATTTTACGCGCCATATTTTCACAGTGACGCGTAAAATAAAGGCTCGTGGGAACCGAACATCGTAATTCCCATTGAAAGCAATGGGCAGATGTTTGCAGGCATAATGGAGCCGTTTTTTCAGGCGTAATTTGAGGTGTAAAACGCCCGAATTACATCTGAAACCACTGCGTGTGAACATACCCTGACACTGACAGGCAATAATGCTTTGGTATATTAAGTATACCAAAGCATTATATCTGCAATCAGAAGATTACATGGTGAAGTCCCCTAGCGGGACTTCAAAAAACGAATTAAAAACAATCAAATAAAGTTTTTGAAACTATAAAATAAAACGTGAAGAGTAAAAATAAAATAAAACCATATCTTTCCATAAAAAGTTTTTTTTTAATAAAAGTGTAAAGAAACATGAAAAGTACACATATATGGTATCGCTGCGATCGCAACGACACAAAGAATAAAGTTAACACATTACTTCAACTGTATAGTGAACGCCGTACAAAAAAAAGCAAAAAACAACGCCAAAAATAATTTTTTTTCCATTCCCCCACCAAACAAATATAATAAAAGTTAACCAAAAAGTCCCATGGACCTTAAAATATTAACGATGAAAACTATACCTTGTCCCGCAAAAAACAAGCCCTCATATAGCGATATCAACGGAAAAATGATAAAATAACGGCTCATAAAATGCGGTTATGTAAAAATGTATTCTTTTTTCTTAAAATGTTTGTTATTGTGCAAACGTAGTAATACATAAAAAACCTATACATATGTGGTATCATCGTAATCATACCAACCCATAGAATAAAGATGACATGATATTTATACCGCATAGTGAACGGCGTAAATTTACAACACGAAAAACAATAGCGTTTTTTTCCAATTCCCTTCCCCCAACAAAGTTAACAAAAGTTAATCAAAATAATATATGCACCAAAAAATAGTGCCAAAGAAAAATACAACTCGTCCCACAAAAAACAAGCCGTCATACGCCTATGTTGACAGAAAAATAAACATTGTATAACTCTTGGAATGTGAAGATGAGAAAAATAAAAACGAATGCTTGGGGTTAAATATATATAAGGGGTTAAATCTATATTGTAAAAATTAAAGTAAATGCAGAGATTCCACTACCTGAATTCCAGCAGCGATCTGCAGTTTTGCGGATCCAGTCAGCAAATCCAGTATCTGCAAGAGTAAAAAGAGATTTATAAAACATGAAACACATGGAAGTCAGACTATAAGGCCTTGTTCACACGACGTGCAAACGTGTCAAAAACGCTATCGTTTTTGCCAAGCGCTTTTTAAAATACAGGCGTTTTTGTTGCGTTTTTCATGCGTTTTTGGCGCTTTTTTGGCGCAGAATTAGGACTCCCATTGACTATGGGAATTAGGCATGTTTTTGGTGTGTTTTCGCCACATTTTATTTGCCAAGAATTGACCTGACGCTTCAAAAAAAAAATAAAAAAAAAATGTGTTGTATGCACTACAATGCACTTTCCCATTCATGTCAATGGGAAGCTTAACTAAAGCATGCGTTTTTTACGCATTTTTCAGTGCATTAAAACGCGTCAAATACATGCCATGTGAACAAGGACTAAATTGCATCTGAAATTTACAGGGACAATTGCCCGTGACCAGAGGTCAGAGGGTCAATCTGCTCATTATTAAGGGACAATGGGTAAAACAAATTGACATGTTTGTAGATTTAATTATGATAAATCAGAATAAATAATCTGAAATGTAAATCCCCCCCCCCCCCCATTCTATACTATGTGCTGGTAAAATAGGTGGATATATTTAGTAGGAGAATATATTGTCATTCTCTCATTCACCAGCAGGTGGAGCTGTGTTATTAGAAGCATGTTATCTGCTTATTAACTCCATTTCTACACGGCATCCATTTTTAATAAACTGTTACAGATAGGTGTACAGAACTTCAATTGGATTTTCTCTCTATATATAATATACATGATCAGAGACTTAGATATAAGTGTAATTATACATATTATTGGATAATACTCAGTAGACATTTACCTTCTTTGATGTCAGGCGGTCTCCTTGTCACAGGAAGTTCCTCTGAATATTTGGATCCTGTAAATGAAATAGTTTATAATGAAAACCCCAGAACATTTATTGTCTAGAAGTGAGATCAGGTACAGCATTGACCTGTGTGGATAGAAGACATTATGAAAGAAATTGCTGAATTGTAACCTAATAAAGAATACAAAATAACACTTCAATAAATGAAATACATTAACAAGACATTAGTATAAGTGAAATCTTCTTTACCGTTTCCTGGCTTTAATGGCATCCCATGTCCATGGACAATAAGAGAAAATAAAACGAAAGTAATCGCTGTGATTCTCATTCTAAATGTCGCTTTCTCTAAACCAAGAGAGAAGTGGTTGACATTTGTTGCTGCTACAGCCATTCCATACAGGTGGTATTGTGACATCATCGGTTGTCCAGGCACCACGATGACCACTGATGATGTCATAATTATGTTTAGAGGAGCAAATCCAGTTTATATCCATTCATATTAGGTTTGACTGCAACATCCATTCCCCCAACATTTTCCAATGTAGCCAGAAATAAACCACTCATTTAATGTCACTGTACCCCTTGACCTGCCTAAGTAGAGTCGTGTGTTAATGAAACCTTCCCCTACCCATCCTATCCCCCCACCCCCACCTTTAGGAAAGACACGTGACACCGAGGTTGGATGTGAAATGGCCACAGCAGCCGTTTATTAATTTCACAGTTTTATAAAAACAATTTAAATCCGAAACCTTCGGATAACTAGTTAGGAATCCACCAGAGAATTCCTTCTAATAATTCACATGACCCAACATGGGTCAGAATCGTAAATAACAATTTAACGTTAACATTAACCCCAGCAGAGGAAGACCTTGAAGCCCTTTCAGATATTCCTTTTTTAAGAACACACCGAGTTAGCCATCTGCAAACCACCAATTACCTCCAGCCGTAAACCAGCTCGGAAGCACCGTTCACCTCTGCAGATGGCTCCAACCACTAGAAGTACACTTCAAGGGGATAACACCCGATGAAGCCCTCAAGTGATATACCGACCACTAGAAGTCCACTTCAAAGGGATAACACCCGATGAAGCCTTCAAGTGATATACCTTCCACCAGAAGACCACTTCAAAGGGATAACACCCGATGAAGTCTTCAACCATGTACCTTTTTTGGGGGACGCATACCCCCGATGCGACCCCCCCACCATTTTGTACTGACTGGCCTCAAGGACTCCCCCCGCCAGCTGCCATGACAACAGAACCTACTCCGGAAAAAGGAAAAACATGTTAAATAAGCACACAAATAGGGGCGTGGCTTGCCGTGGACCGGAGCGGACACATCTCTGCAGAGCTCCCGATTACGCTGAGTGCAGACCGGGGATTACCCTCCTCTGACCGCGGACAGCGGCTCTCCGGTAGGTGTATCGACACCCCCGCGCGGCCACGCTCAGGTTCAGACCTCCCCGGCCTCACTGGGCCGCCGGACATCTTGCGGCCTAGCGACACGAGTGAAGCCGCGGCCTCGATTACTAGAGGCGCGGCGGCCGCGCATCAGAGATCCCCGCCCGGAGCACTCACCGGAGCCCCTCTAGGTCTGCCTGTCAGCCCTCCGCCCTCGTCCTGGTGTGGAGGACTTGGAGAAGGCTGCTTTGCCAACCTTGTTTCGGCCGTGTCCCGCCGCTGGACTTGCGGCCTACCGCGGGAGGAGAAGCCGCGGCCTCGATTTGGGCCTCCCCGCTCACGGACGAGCCCCCCCCCCAATCCCCAGATAACGGACACCCCGCTGGAGGCCTCACAGGGGGAATCCTGGGCACCTGTGGCTGAGCTGACCTGGAGGTGAGAGGGAGAGGGGACCAGAATTAACCACCACCCTTCTGGCCTACTTATACCCTGCACCTGGCTGAGGGGGCCAGCTGCTGTAGCCAGCGTGCCCACACATATCAGGCCCTTAACTGCCATACCTGGGCCAGACCGGGAAACACAAGGGGCACCCTACGCATCTGCACCCTGCTCCACCTATATTGCACTGGAATATCCCTGCAGCTCCCCAGCACATTGCCATCTGGAACCATATTGTTATTGTCACTATACTATTATATGGATGGTACTAATTTCTGAGGAAGCCCTCTTGCCCACAGATTTGCACCTCTTGAGTAGGGGACATACCACCGTATCTATGCTGCATTAACTTGTCCACTCTTCTCGGATCGGCATCCAAAAAGCTTTACCATCAGCAATGAAACCTCCATAACCTTACACATGGTCTAACTACCTGATTCTACCTACCCGCAGACCTAGCTGCTTGTATGATGGTCAAGATTGGGCAACAAAAAGCAAGAGACGCTTCTGTACAGTCTAAAGCAACAAGTCTGGATAACTTCGTTAAAAAGCCTCAACTTCCAAATGCCAGAGATCACCTCTCCATTACCGCTGGACACGAGAAAGTCATGTCTGTTAAGGCCCAGGCTGCAAACGTAGCAGATGCTGACAGCGACATAGATGACACCGCGTCTACCAGGGACTTGCCCGTCTCCAGATCTTTTATTAGCAGGGTTCTGAACAAGACACTAGAACCGGTCGTCAAAGAGCTAGGTGACATCAAACAAGAAGTCCGCCAGATTGGCAACAGAGTCGAGCAATTGGAGTCTACACAAGCCCACCTAATCCACCACGCAGAAGCTTCCACGTCCTCTTTTACCGCCTGTCAGACCCACCTGAACTCGGTCATGGACTGGCTGGAAGACCAAGACAACAGAGGGCGCCGTAATAACTTGCGCTTGAAAGGCGTATCTGAATCAATTCCGGACGAATCCTTGTATACCTCAATCAAACAAATTTTCGTTAAAATACTTGGCGACAGCTACCGGGATGAAATCAACATGGAAAGGGTTCACAGGGCTCTACGAGCCAGACCTAAGCCCCAAGAGCCTCCACGTGACGTTATTTGCCGCCTTTTTAGCTCAAAAGTCCGAGATGACATCTTGAAGCATTCGAGACTTTGTGATTCCCTCTTGTGGGAGGGTTCGAGGATCTCCGTCTACCAAGATCTGTCAAGAACCACGTTATCCAAACGTCAAATTCTGAAACCCTTCACGGAGGTCCTCCGACGCAACAACATAACATACAGATGGCTTTTCCCCTTCGGCATCTCCTTCATGATTGAAGGTAGAAGATTCACAGTTCGGAAGCATGCAGACCTAGAGGTCGCACTGGTGGCCCTGAAAATTCCTGACCTGGAGGTTCCGGACTGGGCGGTGGTTCAGAACCTGTCCGACCTGCCGCCGTTGCCCCCTCACACACCCTGGGAAACCGCCAACCCACGCAAGACGAACAGGAATCGCAAAAGATCTGGGAAGCCGGCGCCTGAAAGAGTCTCCATGGACACTACTTGAAGGATCTGGGAAATCGGCGCCTGACAGAGTCTCCATGGACACTACTTGAACCCCTCGATTTCCAGGAGCATGTATCCTTTTTCGTCCTTTTTCATAATAAGGCTCTTGTTTCCTTGTATACGCAGTTACGCACCGCCACTTTTTTGTAACCTCGTTATATGCAACCTGCGGGCTCACGCCCTTTCCAGAGTGATTTATAATGTTAGACCATTACATACTTAGCTTTAATGTTATTTTGAATGTTATCATTGCATAGCACTATCCCAAACCTACTATTTTGGTTTGCCGATCTGAAATGTACTGTTATTATGGTACATACTTTGCCTAACTCCAGGCTTTTGTTTTGTTTTGTTATATCATTTTGTTTTGTGATACCAGTTTTAACCCTGTCTCTCCAAATTTTCGAGATGTTATTTGTACCCGCTGAGATACTGAAACTTCCATACAAGAAGGTGATGCCTCTATTTACTGTCCTCCAACTGTCTATTTCTCACCGCTATGTCACTTGGCCACCTGGTGGAGCTCTCCCTCTGTCTCCACCACTTATGCTCATCTATGACTAGTTCAGATATTTGTGTAACCTCCCTCAACACCAAAGGCCTGAATGGCCCCAGGAAAAGGAGTCAAATTTTAGCGCTCCTGAAAAAGGAGAGGGCTGACGTCATTCTTCTACAGGAAACCCACTTTAAACCCCAAAAGCTACCCACGCTCACACACTACCACTACACAACCTGGTTCCATAGCACTCATCCTTCCTCCTCCTCCAAAGGGGTTAGCATAGCTTTTAAGAAGAATGTACCCTACATCCACTCAGTGTCTAAATCTGACCCAGAAGGTAGATTCCTTTTCATTAAAGGAACTCTTGCTGGCTCGCCCGTCTCCTTTGCGAATCTATATGCTCCTAATCAGGGTCAGACCCAATGGTTAATTAAAACATTAAAGTTATTTAAAGAATTTGCAGAGGGACTTATGGTGGTGGGGGGGAGATTTTAATGTTTCACTAGATCCCCTACTAGATACGTCCTCTGCCAGGTCACCCATTGCGCATTCTTCCCTCAAAAGAATTAGAAGCTGCCTCCAGCACCTGAACCTGATAGATGTCTGGCGACTACATTTCCCTACTACTAAAGATTACTCCTTTTATTCCCATGTCCATGGGTCCCACCATAGGATCGATTATCTCTTTATCTCCAGTAGACATCTACCTATGGCAACTGCCCCTCGCATAGGCTCGATAACCCTATCTGACCATGCCCCCATCTCCCTTAACCTCAACATGGAGAACCTGCCCCCCAAGGCGTGGACTTGGTCCTTGAATGAAACCCTTTTAGATGACCCCCGCAATGTAACTTCCTTATCTGCCCATCTTGTCGACTTCTTTCAGAGAAACGAAACTCCTGACATCTCAATACCAATTGTGTGGGAAACGCACAAAGCCTTCATCAGAGGGGAGCTCATTGCCCTTGGTGCTTATTTAAAAAAACAAAGAGGGAAGGAGCTCGACTCCATACTCTCGCAGATTTCTGCTCTTGAGAGAGTGGGTAAACGCTCACAAGCGCTTGAGATACAGGGGAATTTGAGTGACTTACGGAAGAAGTTGAAGGATTTACTTAATATTAAGTCAGCAAAAATTTATCAGCGCTGCTCTTTCAAATTTTATGCGCACGGGGATAGAGGCTCCAAAGTCATGACCAAACTTCTTAAAAAACGTACGGAACTGTCCTTTATCAAAGACATCAAGACCTCCTCTGGTTCTCTATCTTCTGATACTGGAGATATAACAAGGGAGTTCTTGCAATACTATACATCCTTATACAACTTGCCCGAACCGTCGGACTCGCACGCTCTCACGGAACAATTTCTCCAGCATATAAATCTTCCCTCCCTCACGGACGTAGATAGAGACGCTCTCACTCAGCCCTTTACATTAGACGAACTGTCCAAAGTTCTTTCATCCATACCCAATGGTAAAAGTCCTGGACCTGATGGCTTCCCCATTAGCTACTATAAAAAGTTTAAACAGGTATTGTTACCCAAATTCCTTAATGTATGCAATAGCCTTTTGGAGGGCTCTACGCTACCGCCACAGGCTTTGGAAGCACATATTACCCTGATACATAAAGAGGGTAAGGATAGTGCTGAATGTGGAAGCTATCGACCCATCTCCCTCCTTAACACGGATCTCAAGTGGTGGGCAAAACTTCTGGCCAACAGACTCAATCCTCTCCTCTCCCGCTTAATCAACCCCGAACAAGTGGGGTTTGTGCCCGAGAGAGAAGGCAAGCATAACACCACCAGACTTCTTAACATAATTCATCATGCTACACAGAAGGGGATCCCTTTAGTCTTACTAGGGACCGATGCCGAGAAGGCTTTTGATAGGGTCAGGTGGTCCTTTATGCTTGCCACTCTACATAAATTTGGCTTTCCTGACAAGTTTATATCTGCGATTTTCTCTCTATATACTACGCCCAAGGCTAACTTACGCTTGAATGGCACAATTTCACCCTCCTTTAGCATAAATAACGGAACAAGGCAGGGCTGCCCCCTTTCCCCAGCCTTATTCATCCTCACCTTAGAAACACTCATTCAGAAACTCATACAGACTACTGATATCTCAGGCATACAACTGGGGAACCACATCCACAAGACAGCTGCTTTTGCAGATGACCTCCTGCTGCTGGTCACTAACCCTAAACAAGCATTCCCCTTAATACTGCAAGCCTTTAACTCCTTCGGTTATGTTTCAAACTTCAAAATAAATTATTCCAAGTCAGAAGTCCTCAATGTTTCAGCGCCACTGGCGGATATATGTGATGTACAAAAGCTAGCCCCGTTCCAATGGCCGCAACATAACATCAAATATCTGGGCGTTAAGCTTACTAAAAAATCCTCCCAACTCTATGCCGCAAATTTCGTCCCCTTGCTAAATAAGATTAAAACCCAGTTACATTCCCTGCGGATCCCCTTCCTATCTTGGGTGGGCAGGAAAAACTACCTGAAGACTTACATTCTTCCCCAAATCCTATACGTGCTTCAAGCCATGCCCATTCACCTACCTAATACTTTCTTTAGCTCCATCAAGTCTCTATTCTCCAAATTTCTCTGGAATTCTAAAAAGCCACGACTAGCACATAGACACCTGATTCTCAAATCCAGCTCCGGGGGTATGGGCCTTCCGGACATTCTCACCTATTATAAAGCAGTACACCTGGGTAGGTGGGTTTCCTTGAACAGGACCAGAGACATGTCTCCAGTCCTAGCTGCGGAAAGAGCTCTTCTTTCTCCAGGTCTACAAGCTCGACTCTGGTGCCCTTTTTTAAAAACGGGACTTACAAACTCCATAAGTCCCATAATTAAAGGCACCGTTTTAGTATCCCAGAAATTTTTCTGCGACTGCACTCCGGTGAAAAAAACACTACCACTTACACCGCTCCACCTACTCCCGATACTCACTAATTGCACAGCTGTCCCTGATACCTACTGGTCCTCTTTAAAATACAATACTGTAGTCGATGTTTTTGGTGAGGGGCAAGTTCCCACCTTACAATCCCTTTTGCCTGCAGATACTCATCCACCCATCCCCTTCTTACACTCCTTAGGTTTCAAAGAAACAAGCAGCCTCTTCCTGAAGATGTTTCCGGATATCTCAGAGCCCCCCTGGTTGGAGACATATTTGCTGCTACCTGCTCTTCCTAAGGGCCTAGTCTCTAAAATATACTCTGGCTTGGTTTTAGATGGCTCTCCTGCCAAACCCAGCTTTCTTCTGGCCTGGGAGAAGGAACTGGAAGTTATCTTCAGCAGGGAAGATCCGTCTTTTATTCTAAAGCACGTATTTGGCTTCTCTAGATGCGTTAAAATTCAGGAGAACTCCTTTAAAACCACAACCAGGTGGTACAGAACTCCAGATTTTTTGTACAAAATCAATCTGATTCCAACCAACCAGTGTTGGAGGTGCAATGTGGGCGTGGGTAGCATATCGCATATTTGGTGGGACTGCCCCTCGATCAAGCCCTTCTGGGATAAAGTGTCTGACACAATCCAGAAAGTAACGAAACAAGCGCTCCCCCTCGGGGCTCCTCTAGTCCTCCTATGGGCTCCTTCTCAAAACTTCCGCCCGAAGTGTAATGATCTGATAACTCAAATGATTACAGTGGCTAAACTACTGATTCCACTCCACTGGAAATCATCCGCACCCCCGACTTTCCGTGAGTGGTTAGATAAGATGGACTCTGTTGGCAGGATGGAGGAGCTCTTGAGCTGGGAACTCAGAAAGCATGAAGACTATCTGAAGGTGTGGTCTCCGTGGCTGACTTTTCGGGCCTCTCGTCCCCTCCCAAACTGAGCTTTCCCTAGCCCCTTAGGATCTATGGGAGGTGGCTAGTGTAGTTGCTCTTAAGATTGTACAGACCGCCTCCACATGGGGAGACCGTAACATTACCCCTTCCCTCTCAAACCTTGCAAGACATTGGTTTTCTCTCTCTGTATCTCTTTCGTATCTCATTTTCTCTCACGCTCTGACATGGGTACCCAGTTTATTGTTACTAACGTTACTACTTTATTGTTTATTGTTTCTCTTCCTGCATGATCATTATTGAACAGAACTTCGGCCTGCGTGCCGTGAGATTTATCTGCGATTTCCCGTGATCTATGTGCGGATGCTTTTCTTTTATACTGTTCATCTTGTTGTATATTTTCAATAAAACAAAGATTTGATAAAAAAAAAAAATAAGCACACAAATAAAACACAACACTCATAGACGGACGTACATAAAGACCCACAAAGTAACAAACCAAGGGCGGGAGAGTGGGAGCTTGTCTTCCCTGTGCTACTCCTCCCGCTGCTTCCGGCTCAATGCCGAAAACAGCGGGAAGCGCAGCAACGGCCCCCTGACTCCTCCTTGTCCCCCCTCCGACTCCCTCCAACTCTCCCTCACCTGTTAACCCTTTCCCTACCAGGGAGGTCATGGAGGCTTCCCCTTAAGCCCTGCAGGCTGCGTCCAGCCCCTTCTTGACCTGCCTAAGTAGAGTCGTGTGTTAATGAAACCTTCCCCTACCCATCCTATCCCCCCACCCCCACCATTAGGAAAGACACGTGACACCGAGGTTGGATGTGAAATGGCCACAGCAGCCGTTTATTAATTTCACAGTTTTATAAATACAATTTAAATCCGAAACCTTCGGATAACTAGTTAGGAATCCACCAGATAATTCCTTCTAATAATTCACATGACCCAACATGGGTCAGAATCGTAAATAACAATTTAACGTTAACATTAACCCGAGCAGAGGAAGTCCTTGAAGCCCTTTCAGATATTCCTTTTTTAAGAACACACCGAGTTAGCCATCTGCAAACCACCAATTACCTCCAGCCGTAAACCAGCTCGGAAGCACCGTTCACCTCTGCAGATGGCTCCAACCACTAGAAGTCCACTTCAAGGGGATAACACCCGATGAAGCCCTCAAGTGATATACCGACCACTAGAAGTCCACTTCAAAGGGATAACACCCGATGAAGCCTTCAAGTGATATACCTTCCACCAGAAGACCACTTCAAAGGGATAACACCCGATGAAGTCTTCAACCATGTACCTTTTTTGGGGGACGCATACCCCCGATGCGACCCCCCCACCATTTTGTACTGACTGGCCTCAAGGACTCCCCCCGCCACAGCGAAACAGGCCTTGACCACCTTAAGCCTGTGAGTTCCGCCACACCACCACCGCCCTTTCTATTCCTTCTGCTATCGCCAAGCTCCAAAGATCAATGCCAACCTCGGTCAGATGAACCCCGTCACTCCTCCAGAAATTCCCCACTCCTGACTCCAAATCCCTGTGCCTCACGCAAATGCCCCCGTTTTTTGCCACAAAACGGGACACCGCCCGATTCACTTTAATGCGAGCCTTATTGACTCTCTCCACAGACCTAGCCAACCGCCAATGTTTCCTTGGGACTATGTCCGACCACACTATTACCAACTTGGGATAAGAAACCCACAAACACAACATATCGTGTTTGATATCCCGCACCAACTCACGAAAGGGGCGGACTCCTAAGTCATTCCCACCCACGTGCAACACTAAGACCTCCGGAACCCTATCAAGCCGGGCATATGTCTGGAATTCCGCCAACACCCTGTTCCAAGACATACCTCTAAATCCCAGCCAATGCACAACCGCATCCTGTCGCGGAATGCGCAACTGGCGACCGTCCGGGCGGACGTCCGCCCTCAAAGCCCCCCAGTGCACGTAAGAATGACCCAGCAACCACACCAAACACGGAGGCGAATCTGAAACGGAAAAAACAATTAGACACCACCATATAACATTTCTTAAGCGTTAACAACAAACCTCATAACAAATGGGGGCGGACATAGGACTTAAATCTGTTGGACTCCCAACGACCAATACGCCGCACCCCTTCATCATCCAACCCCCAGCGCCCTGCTTCTGTTGCTGCGCCAATCCTGAAGGAATGAGATGAATATGAGCCCGCCGCGACACCAACCGCCGTCAAACATTTTTTAAATACAGCTCCAAACTGAAACCTGGACAAAAACGACCCGTCCACATGACGTAACAAAGGCAAATCTGGAGACCCCCCTTGCGGCTTAAAACCCTGCATGCACTCTACTGGGCACATAACCGACCCCGGGAGGGCGAACAAAACTATCAGCTTACCCTTCCCTAATTGGTCAGTTTTCGACCGACGCAACCATACCTCCAGGCGATCTGCGAATAGGCTCACCTCCCCAGATCTCAGCCTCCCTGCCTGTTTGGTACTTGGCGACACCAACTCACCTATCCTAAATGCCCCAAAGAACGCTAACGAAAAAGCTAACCGAAACAAATCCCCATTTAGTCTGAAGAACGACAGACCGATGCTAATGAACCGCCCAACGCGCTAAGCAAAGCAAACGACACAGGCCTTCTACTATCCGCCTCCACTCTACCTCGGCGCAACCCCTTCAAAGCCTGCAACACCAGAAATTCCTTCGATACATCCTGAAAGCCTCGCAACTTAAAACCAAACGCTTCACCTTTGCCACTGAAAACCCCGCCTCCCAGGCGTCCCCTAACCAGTACAAAAGTGCCACCAACCTGTCTCTATCCGTATTGACGTCACCCAACTCTCTTACCCACTCCTCCCACTGCCTCCAACAGGCAGCATAAGCACTCCACGTCGTGCGCGCCAAAGACCTTTGTAACAGTTGTTCTACGGGACCGAGACCAGATCCCAAAGATGTTCCGGACAAGCCAAACCGAGACGTTCCGCTCCCGGTGCCAATTGCCGAAACCGGTCCCACTGCGAGCGAGAAAGAGCATCAGCGATACAATTCCGTACTCCCGGCACATGCACCGCCACCACCCACGCGTTCAACGACAAACACACCAACACTAAATGTCGCAACAATTGAACTACCGGAGGAGAGGACGCCGTGATGTTATTAATGGCCAGCACCACCCCCATGTTGTCGCAGTAAAAACGAACCTTCTTATCCCTGAGCCTGTCCCCCCAAATGGTCGCCGCCACCACGATGGGGAACAGCTCGAGCAGGGCCAGATTCCGCGTGAGTCCACTGGACACCCAACTAGCCGGCCATTGACCTGCGCACCATGGACCTCCCCCGTAAGCTCCAAAACCGCCCGCCCCAGCCGCATCCGTAAAAATATTCAAATCACTCGTATCCTGCGCTGGGGCCATCCATAGCGAGCGAACATTGTACTGGCCCAAGAAGTCATCCCAAACCTGAAGATCAGCTCGGTGCTCCTCCTTGAGCCGTACAAAATGATGCGGCGCACGCACTCCCGCCGTTGCCGCCGCCAACCTTCTACCAAACACCCTCCCCATTGGCATAATCCGGCAGGTGAAATTCAACTTCCCCAGCAGCGACTGAAGCTCCCGCAGCGTCATTTTCTTCAGTCTACAAGCCCGCCGTACCTCCAGCCTCAAAGCACCCAACTTATCCGCAGGGAGACGACACTCCATTGCCACCGAATCTATTTCAATTCCCAAAAAACAAATCGTCGCTACCGGGCCCTCCGTTTTTTCTGGCGCCGAAGGGATCCCAAAATCCCTCGCCACCTTCTGTAGTGCATAAAGCAAATTACCGCAAACCGGCGAACCCCCCGGGCCAACGCACAAAAAATCATCTAAGTAATGGATCAACGAGTCGACCCCGGATACTCCCCTCGTTACCCACTCCACGAAGCTACTAAACGCCTCGAAGTATGCACAAGAAAGGGAACACCCCATCGGAAGGCACCGATCCACGTAAAAAGCCCCATTCCAAAAACAACCCAACAGCCGTTGGCTTTCTGGATGAACTGGCAACAACCTGAACGCCGCCTCGATGTCGGTTTTTGCTAGCAGCGCACCTGGACCCGCAGCCCGCACTAAACCCACCGCCTTTTCGAATGAGGTATAGACTACGGAGCACAACTCGTGATCAATCCCGTCATTTACAGACGAACCCTTGGGATACGATAAGTGTTGAATCAAACGAAATTTTCCGGGCTCGCGCTTAGGAACAATACCCAACGGGGACACAACTAAATCTTTTACAGGCGACTCAACAAAAGGCCCCGACATGCCACCCAACGAAACTTCTTTTAACAATTTTTCCGACACGACCTTGGCATGCAAGTAAGCCGATTTTAAATTCCTCCGCGTAACCGGAACCTCATAAGGAGGCGGAGGAATAACAAAACCAACACAAAACCCTTCGTAAAGCAACTTAGCCGCCGCCCTATCCGGATACTCATTTAGATAAGGGGCCATCTTTTCCACCCTCACCGGTGACACCCCCTTGACCAGCCGCGGAGGACTGGTTCCCTGACCTCTTTTTTCGCAGACATTTTGCCGCCCCGTGTGATGCACCATTACACTCGGAACACACGTGCTTGAACTTGCACGTGGCCCCGAACTTACACTGGCCTTCATTAAATTGCCAGCAAAAACCCGCCTTTCCCCCGCCGCCTTGTCCAACCTGACTAGACTGGCCTCCTTGGCCGGCGCTCCCGGGAAAGGACTGCCTAACCGGAGCCGTAACCCGTAACCAGAGAGCAATATCCTTCTGGTCCCACCGAATCGCCGGCCGAACCGCTTTCCGCTGACGGAATTGCTCATCGTATCGCAGCCACGCCTGACCCCCATACGCCCTATGAGCCTCCCCAATGGCATCAAAATAACAAAACAACGCCGAACAATATTCCGGCGCCTTTTCCCCTATCACACTAGCCAATATGGCGAACGCCTGCGACCAATTAACGAACGTCTGCGGGATAAGCCTATACCGCCGCCGTTCCTCCTCGTCCTTTTTACTCTCGTCCCGCTTGCTCTTATCCAAATTAAATTTAGCGAGCGGCAAGAGAGAAAAAATCTCAACATATTCGTCCTTCCAGATCCGCTCACGCACCTCCTGCTTTAAATGCGCCCCCAACGGACCTTCGAAACAAACGTACACCTCACCACGAGCACGATCATCAATACGCACCCGATCGCCATCTTTTTGCGCCTCGGTCTGTACCGACACCGCGACCGCCTCCCTAACCGCCAGCACGGGCCGCGCCTGTAACAATCCCACGTCCCTGGGGCCCTCCCACACTACCGCCGGGGACACTTCCGTTACTACCGGCGCCGCCGCCCTATATAGGTGCCCGACCAGCTCCCTGAAGCAACCCACTAAATCCGCCAGACCCGCGCCATCGCGCCCGCCCGTGCCACTACCGGCCACCGATGCGACGCTAGCAGCCCCCCCGCCGACACCCGACATAAAAATCGCTGGATATGACAATGATGGAGTTACACACTCACCGGGCCGCACAGGCGCTGTGTTCCCGTCAGCCGGACCATCCTGACCTCGACGACACGCGTCCAGTTCACCTTCCTCCAGCTCTTCTCTCGCAGACGACTGGCCATCCCACCGACATCTTCGGATCGGAGATGATGAAGCGCTGACCGATGGGCCGGCAACCTGCCGCCCGACCGATGGAACCCAGACTTCCGACCGGACCTGTTGCCTCAACGTCGCTGCAGATCTAGACGTCCGTCTCGATGATCCTGAAGAAGCCTGCCCCCTGGCCGGAACATCACCAGGCGGGGCGGCCGTACCTTGTCCTCCAAATCTTCCATCCGATGGGGGAGGGGTGACAGGGAGCCCGGCCTGCGACTCCCTGCTTACCGCCGGACCCCGTCGCGGCTTGGGATTCCTGACAGGACGCAGGGCCTGGGAAGGGGCGGTCCTCCCAGCTGCCTGGCCTGCAGCGTCCGTGATCGGGCTCCCTCTGCGACGCCGTGTCCGCGGGACTGCCTCAGGACTGAGGCGCTCTGGAGGTCGGGACCGCCGGGAGGGACGGGTCGACCCGGCCTGAGTCGCCGTCACCCCCGACAACGCTCTCTGCCTGCTCCGAGCAGGAGTGGTTGTTGCCGACTCCCCCCCCCCGCCGCCATGCTAGGAAGGGGGCCGGGGGAGGGGAGCCTGTCTCCTGCAACAGACCCCGAACGCCGGGCCTGACGTGGCGAAACGGCGTCCGGGATCCTCGCTAATGCAGCCACGGTCTCCTCCAGCCATCCGGGACCGTGGTGCACAGCAGCTGCACGCAGCTGCTGTAATAAAACTGCCTCCGACATATTTACGAGCGCGGGCAACGGGGAGCTTGTCTTCCCTGTGCTACTCCTCCCGCTGCTTCCGGCTCAATGCCGAAAACAGCGGGAAGCGCAGCAACGGCCCCCTGACTCCTTCTTGTCCCCCCCTCCAACTCCCTCCAACTCTCCCTTACCTGTTAACCCTTTCCCTACCAGGGAGGTCATGGAGGCTTCCCCTTAAGCCCTGCAGGCTGCGTCCAGCCCCTTCTAAAGTACTATTATTTTTACAGTAACTTGCCAGGGAGGTGATAAGTCAAAGTTATAGGGGGCAATTTATTAACTTTTCTGTGCCAGTTTTCTGAAGTAGAAAAGTCGCAAAAGTCACAAAAGTCGCAATTTGTGGGACATATTTCACCTTTTATGTTGATTCTGCAGCACACCATTTTTATACAAGTAGGTGACACATTTACTATTAAATAAATGAAATATATTAACAAGACATTAGTATAAGTGAAATCTTCTTTACCTTTTCCTGGGTTTAATGGCATCCCATGTCCATGGACAATAAGAGAAAATAAAACGAAAGTAATCGCTGTGATTCTCATTGTAAATGTCGCTTTCTCCAAACCAAGAGAGAAGTGGTTGACATTTGTTGCTGCTACAGCCATTACATACAGGTGGTATTGTGACGTCATCGGTTGTCCGGGCACCACGATGACCATTGATGATGTCATAATTATGTTTAGAGGAGCAAATCCAGTTTATATCCATTCATATTAGGTTTGACTGCCACATCCATTCCCCCAACATTTTCCAATGTAGCCAGAAATAAACCACTCATTTAATGTCACTGTACCCCTAAAGTACTATTCTTATTACAGTAACTTGCCAGGGAGGTGATAAGTCAAAGTTATAGGGCTAATTTATAAACTTTTCTATGCCAGTTTTCTGAAGTACAAAAGTCACAAAAGTCGCAATTTGTGGGACTTACTTCGCCTTTTGTGTTGTTTCCGCTGCACACCACAGATTTTTATATAAGTAGGTGTTATGTTTAGTAATGAATTATTATTGAAAATTATAATGATGGGGGCGTGGCTTGGACATGGCGCCTGCCAGACGTGCTGCCTGAGAGCTCCGTTCCTGCGCTTCCCTAACCCGATCATAAGCTCCTCTATAAGCAGAATTATACCTACCTGATGGTCAGGAAGACCAAGGCTACCACGGGGACTCCTTACCTTACGAGGCAGATGTCTTCAGCCGGCTCCATTCAGCGTTATCTCTCAGACGCTGCTGCTGGAGCACTTCCCAAGATGGCGCCGCTTGAGTGGAGACGAGATGGCGCCGGGACTCCGCTTGCAGGGGGGATGTCATCTGCGACTGCTTTTGCTGTATCAGGTACCGAATGTACCCTCTCCTCAGCCCCTGGTCCTTCGGGGCAGTCTCCTTCCCTGCTGGTTAGGGAAGAGCGGTATCCTTCTGGGGTGATGCCGGCACCTCCTGCTCTGGACCGTTTACCACATGGTGTCTGTCATGGCGTCCTGGTCTCCCCTTCTTCATCCCCCCATGTGCTGGAACCTGCATCGCTGCCTGCCATGTCTCCCAGGGATCAGAATACCCATCTCTCTCCGCCTGTAGCTGGATCTGCTGTCCTGAGGGATGATTTACAGGCCTTGAGACTACAGCTCTCTACATTACCCACTAAACAGGACATGGAGCACTATGTCAATCGTCTGGAGACGACTTATGTAGTGTCCCACAGGAGCACTACTATGAAAACTATGTTTGTCTTCATGTGTTGTGTTATGCTGCCATCTACAGGTTCAGAAATGTTATGACATTGTGTTTCAGCCTATGCGGAGTGTTTTTCTATAATGTAACAGAAGCTGGGAGGAGTTAATTAGGGAGTGGTGAGAGTGGAGAGCTAGGAGTGGATGCAGCAGGAAGCTCAGGGAAGGTGCTCCTGAGTTCAGCCATTTGCGGATTACAGAGAAAGACAGGCCTAAAGAGATTCATTGGAATAACAGCTCAAGGAGCCAGAAGAGTCCAGAAAGAGAGACTGTGAGTAGAGAGATAATAGCACTCCTGCATTTAGCATTGGGCTACACTGATTGAGCTGAATTTGGATGACATATTTGTATTGTACTATCTCCATCTTGAAAAGTAAAAGTGTGCTGCAAGCTCTCCTGATTAACTGCCACCACCGTCTCCTGTCTTCTATTTGCACTCTACACCAAGGGCACCCCAAATAACACCAGACAGGAGTCAGCCACCAAGGGAGTGCCCCGGGGGAAACAACAGTCATCATCATCATCTTGTGCAACCCCCTTATCACTGTGTGTGTGTGTCCCTGGGAGGTGGGAAGGCCTGCAAGGCAAAATACCACCGTGACACAAGACAGAGAGCCCAGTATCCACCATTTTGGGTTCCTGCATTCCCCGCCACCCACGGGCCACCACATATAATTTTGGCGTCACGAACAGGATATCTATGGCCTCTGTGCCTTATGAACTAAGTCAGCGCTGATGCGCCACAGCCGAAGCCAGATTATCGCAGCCGGAGCAGAGTTACAGACATTTCGCTACAGCCGGAATAAAAGTTTCCCGCCAAGTCGCCGCCATATTGGAAGTGGCAAGGAGCTGCGCAAGAGAACCCGCGAAAACAGCGGAGCAGCTAAGAGAAAGCTGGTGAGTGCCTGAATAGGCCAGTAAATGAGATTTAAAGTAAAAAGTGGCAGTTAACAGTGTAGAGACACCGGAAAAGATATCCGGAAAAGAGGCTTAGTGCATAGCCTGAAATTGAACACCCGTTGCTAGGGGTTACTGTAGGACTTATTGCAGAAAATGTCTGACGACGGAGATAACGGCTCTCCAAGCCCCAGTGGGTCACCTCCAACAGCGCAAGTGATGCCACTCACTATGCCCTATTACTTTGGAGCACCATGGCTTCCTCGCTACAAAGGCGAAGTTCATTCCCTGAGGGAATTCAAAGAGAAGATGCTGTCCATGTTCCGTTTGTATCCTGTCTCAACAGACCAGAGGGTTGAGATATTGATAGGACAACTAGAGGGCGCAGCATTAAGAGAAGTGAAATCCTGGCCCAGAACAGAGAAAAAAACAGTGGAACAGATACTGGACCGATTGCGTGCCACATTTGAAGTAAGGACTGTGGCAGAGCTCAAGATGAGATTCTTTGGAAAGAAGCAGCAGCCCGGTGAGTCATTGAGAGACTTTGCTTTATCCCTGCAGGAGGCCCAGCGGGCAATTATGCAAGTAGAACCCTTAGAGGCTGCAGAGGCTGACAAGGCCTTAAGGGAGCAGTTTGTTGAAGGAGCTGCATCTGAAGCTCTTAAAAGTCAGCTCAGAATGTTGGCCTCCCAGAACCCAAGCTGTATCTTCTTGGACTTTAAAGAGCTCGCAATTAGAATCCTGGGGACTGAAGCCGCAGCGGTCCAAGCCAAAGTTTTCCCCTATTCCATAGAGACTCCTACGGAGTCGCAAGTAGATCATCCTACAGCAGCGGGAAGTCAAGTTGCACTAGCTCAGTGTGCTCACATGCAAGCTCAAGATCCAGTTGGTGAACTGAGGGACCAAATTGCTGTCCTCACCAAGAGCCTCAGTAAAATGTGCCAGAAAATGGAAGATATGGAGCAACGCCAGAAAGAAAGCCGCCGCTACTCCAGTAACAGGTTCAGTAACCGATCAGAAGGGGGAAGTTACCGGAATTGGGGTAGACGCTCTTCTGACAGATTTGATACCACCGGAAGACCCATTTGTCGTAGGCGTCAAAGAGCTGGCCATATTGAAAGAGAATGTCGTCAGTTAAACGACAATCCCCCGAGGCAGAGGACCGCCCCTCGGGAGGAAGACCAATAGGTCCCACAACACCAGAATGGATTCCCCGGTACATTGGGCAGTGTCCAGTGATTACGATCCACCTAAATGGGATCCCACTGTCGGCCTTACTGGACACTGGCTCTCAAGTCACCACTCTGCAGAGAAGTTGGTTTGAGAAGTACTGGGACCTCGACCAGCTGATACAACCCCCAGACACGTGGCTTAACATCGTAGCCAGTAATGGACAATCGATACCTCATCGGGGCTACTGGGAACCCACGATCCAGATGGGAGAAACTGAACTGCCCCAGCAAGGCGTAATTGTAGTGAACGTCTGGGATGATGACTTTCCACCAGTGGTGCTGGGCATGAATGTTCTTAGGAATTGCTATGAAGAGATGCTAGATGCCCTACACCGAGCACTTTCTACAGTCCCTGTCTCCAATCAAAATGCAATTCAGCATGCTATCCGTCTCTTGAATGCCCAACAGAGGTTCACGAATGAAAAGGGTGAGATCTGCCGTGCCCGCATCATGGACTCACAACCAGTGACTCTGGAACCAGAGACGGAAACCATTCTGTGGTGTCGAGCTCGTCCAGGTTTGCAAGGTCAAGATTACCAGGCCCTTGTGGAACCTCTTCTTCTGGAAGATCATCCGACCGTGCTAGCAGCCAGAAGTCTAGTGACTGTTTCTAATGGGAGGGTACCTATTCGCCTCCTTAACATTGGTGATACGGCTGTGGTACTGAGTAAATACCGTCCAGTTGCTAAGCTCTCACAGGTCTTCTTCCAAGATGTCTGGAGCCCTGAGACTACAGTGTTCCAGCAAGCTACCCAGAATCAAGTTACCCCTGAGATGACAACAAAACCCTGGTGGACCGAGATCCATGTTGGCGATGCTAATACTACCGAAGAGGAGATCGAAGGAGCCCTGATGGTGGCCAAAGACAATCAACAAGCCTTCAGTAAACATCCTATGGATTTTGGGAAGGCTACTATCATTGAGCACACCATCCCTACAGGCGTCCATCCACCCATCAAAGAAAGGTACCGTCCCCTTCCACCAGCCATGTACCAGCCAGTGAAGAAAATGATTCGGGAGATGAAGGACGCAGATGTGATTCGGGAGAGCTACAGTCCATGGGCTGCACCCCTAGTCCTGGTGAAAAAGAAGGATGGCAACATTAGATTCTGCGTGGACTACCGCAAAATCAATAATATCACTCACAAGGATGCGTATCCCCTGCCACGTATTGAAGAATCCCTGACTGCTTTGGGGTCTGCTGCCTACTTCTCAACTCTGGATTTGACCAGCGGGTATTGGCAGGTACCTATGGCTCCCGAAGATAGGGAAAAGACTGCTTTCACTACTCCCATGGGGTTGTTCGAGTTTAATTGTATGCCCTTTGGGCTATGCAATGCCCCGGGAACCTTCCAGAGGCTGATGGAACGCTGCCTGGGTCACCAAAACTTCGAGACCGTCCTCTTGTACCTGGACGACGTAATCATCTACTCAAAGACTTATGAGGAACACGTACAGCACCTGGCAGAAGTCCTCAAAACCCTCATCAAATTTGGCCTGAAAGTGAAATCCTCCAAGTGTCATCTCCTGAAGCCGGAAGTCCATTACTTAGGCCATGTCGTGAGTGCAGAAGGAGTGGTTCCTGATCCAGGCAAAGTAGCAGCAGTAAAGAGCTGGCCAGCCCCTACCACAGTCAAGGAGGTGAGAAGTTTCTTGGGATTTGCAGGGTATTATAGACGGTTCATCCCACACTTTGCCCAGATTGCAGAACCCCTCCAGGGATTGTTAAGAGGTCACTCCAAGGAAGCTATGAAGAGAAGGATCCCGATTGAGTGGGCTGAAGCCCATGAAGCCGCTTTCCAGAAGCTGAAGCAGCTGTTAACCGAACCACCTATCCTGGGATATCCTGACTACAACCAACCCTTTAGGCTGTATACTGATGCCAGCCAGAAGGGATTGGGGGCCGTCCTGTCGCAGGTACAGGACCAGAAAGAGAGAGTCATCGCTTATGCCAGCAGAGGTCTTCGAGGCGCTGAACGGAACGACCAGAATTATAGTTCCTTTAAGCTGGAATTCCTGGCCCTTGTGTGGGCAGTGACCGAAAAATTTAAAGATTACCTGGCTGCAACACCCTTCATCGTCTTCACGGATAATAATCCGCTGGCCCACTTGGATACAGCGCGACTGGGAGCTCTTGAACAGCGATGGGCATCCAGACTGGCGAATTATCAGTTTGTGATCAAGTACCGGACTGGTGCGTCCAACGTGAATGCCGATGCCTTATCCCGTTTGCCTGTGGGTGAAGAACTGGTCCGATGTAATGATGAATGGGAAGAGGTAGAGATGCCTACATTCTATGCTCAGTTTGCAACCCAGAATTCGGTGATCGCTCAGAGGAAGCGAAACGAACATCCGCAACCAAATGTTCCTGACTGCTCCCAAGATTCCAGACAGTGGGCTAGATTCCAACGGGAGAGTAGAAACCTACAGGAATTGCAGACTTCCCTTCTTCAGAAGAGGACTCCGGACCGAATACGTAGAGGTCAAGCTGATCAGGAATTAATTTGTCTATGGAGACTGAGGAATCGACTTTTCGTGTCCAGAGGTCTACTACAGAGGACTGCCCTGGATCCAGTAACGGGTGAGCGTCTACATCAAATTGTGGTACCCCGGCGAGATTCCAAATCCATCTTGGAAGCCTACCATGACAGATCGGGACACTTTGGGGTTCATAAAACGGAAGATACCATACGCCGACGATTTTACTGGATTGGCATGAGAGACGACATAGAGAAGTGGTGCCGAGAATGTCCCACCTGTGCTCAGAGCCGAGGAGAGCGTCATGACCAGAGAGCCCCACTTCACCCCATCATCAGTCATAGACCGCTGGAACTGGTAGCCATTGACCATGTCAAGTTTGAACCAAGCCGCACTGGGTATACTTATGCTATAACTATAATTGACCACTATACGAAGTTCGTGGTAGCTATGCCAGTGAAAGACCTGACTGCCAAGACCACCGCTGCCATCTTTTGGAAGAATTTCGTACTCCCCTATGGCTGTCCGGACAAGATCCTGACTGATCGTGGTTCCGCATTTGAGTCTCAACTGTTCCACGAGTTGTGTTCCCTCTATGGCTGTCAGAAGCTGAGAACTACCGCTTATCATCCACAAGGTAATGGCTTATGTGAAAAGATGAACCAGACTCTTATTGGGATGTTAAGAACTGTTCCGTCCCAGAAGAGGGCTGATTGGCCGACTCTCCTGCCAGAATTGGTGTACCTGTATAACAACACTGTGCACTGCTCCACAGGGTACACTCCTTACTATCTCCTGTTTGGCCGTCAGGGCAAATTGCCTTCGGACTTGGCCATGGATGTCGAAGTTCCAGATACTATCAACCCCCTGCCAAACACAGAGTGGGTGAGTGATCACCAGCGTCGCCTGGCTGAAGCCAACGAGATTGTGGAAAGGCGGATGGAAGATGCTCGTCAAAGGCAACAAGCAGGTTTTGATCAAAAGGCCGAAGCAGAACCCTTCCAAATTGGAGACCGTGTGTGGCTGAAAAACAACCATCGTTCAAGTAAGTTGGACAGCAAGTGGCAGAAAGAACCATACACAATTAAGTCCATCCCGCACCCTGGGACTGATGTCTATGAGATTGTGCGCGAAGGCCGAGATTCCCAAGTCGTCCACCGTAATCGTCTCAAGCTCTGCCTAAAGGAAGAGGTACCAGCAGAACCACAGACAACTGAGAAATCTCCTGCAGCTGAACCGCTACCGCCAACAACTAGTATGTCCCCTCTTGATTGGCTGTTCCAACCTTGGCTGTCTATTTTTGTTCCAAGAACTGTTCTTGATCCCGGCGAAGACCAAGTGACCTCGTCATCCGAGTTCCGGCCTGGTCCAGAGGAATCCAGGGACCCTGAAATTGTTATAGAGGAGCCCCTGAGGAGATCTGATAGAGCTACCCGAGGTAAGATGCCAGCTCGATATCAAGATTGAACTGTTGAATCTGAGACTTCATTTTTGGATTATCCTTCACCAGAGACATTGTATTGTTTGCATCCCAATTGGGTAACAAGCCCTTCATTTTCCCCAGTTCATATGACAAGGACTCTTGGACATTTTCCCTGTTCAGCATTATATCCTCATATTCCTCAGAGACTGTATGGACTCTTAGTTTATTATTGCAATTGTGATTAACCTTTGTTTTAGGTTAACCTGTCGCCTGGAGAGTCGGACGCCGAGGACGGCTTTATTTAAAGAGGGGGTGTATGTAGTGTCCCACAGGAGCACTACTATGAAAACTATGTTTGTCTTCATGTGTTGTGTTATGCTGCCATCTACAGGTTCAGAAATGTTATGACATTGTGTTTCAGCCTATGCGGAGTGTTTTTCTATAATGTAACAGAAGCTGGGAGGAGTTAATTAGGGAGTGGTGAGAGTGGAGAGCTAGGAGTGGATGCAGCAGGAAGCTCAGGGAAGGTGCTCCTGAGTTCAGCCATTTGCGGATTACAGAGAAAGACAGGCCTAAAGAGATTCATTGGAATAACAGCTCAAGGAGCCAGAAGAGTCCAGAAAGAGAGACTGTGAGTAGAGAGATAATAGCACTCCTGCATTTAGCATTGGGCTACACTGATTGAGCTGAATTTGGATGACATATTTGTATTGTACTATCTCCATCTTGAAAAGTAAAAGTGTGCTGCAAGCTCTCCTGATTAACTGCCACCACCGTCTCCTGTCTTCTATTTGCACTCTACACCAAGGGCACCCCAAATAACACCAGACAGGAGTCAGCCACCAAGGGAGTGCCCCGGGGGAAACAACAGTCATCATCATCATCTTGTGCAACCCCCTTATCACTGTGTGTGTGTGTCCCTGGGAGGTGGGAAGGCCTGCAAGGCAAAATACCACCGTGACACAAGACAGAGAGCCCAGTATCCACCATTTTGGGTTCCTGCATTCCCCGCCACCCACGGGCCACCACACTTATAAGTCAGAGATACAATCTCTCACCACTAATCTCTCTCAATTGTCAGATCAAGTGCAACGTATGGAGGGGGATATTTCCACTGTTACTCAGTAACAGGCTTCCCATGCAGATCGTTTGGATCAACACTCTCAGCAGATTCACATGCTCTTTAACATAGCTGAAGATCACGAAAATCGGAATCGGCGTAATAATATTCGGCTTCGGGGCATTCCGGAGGATGTTTCTCCTGGGCAACTCATACCGGCTTTACAGTCTCTGTTTAACTCCTTACTGGAGCGTCCTGCTGGTGATCCTCTGGAGCTGGATATAGCTCACAGGACTCTTGGCCCTCGTAATCCGGATCCTGATAGGCCTAGAGATGTTCTGTGCTGTGTTCATTTTTTCTCTATCAAAGAGCAGATTATGAGGAAGGCCCGTGATAAAGGCGAAGTTCTATTGAATGGTGTCAAGATCCAGCTGCTGTCTGACCGGTCCAGGATGACTCTGGATAAACGTCGTGTGCTGCGTCCTCTCCTGGATGTCCTAAGAGAGCATGAGATTTCTTACTCGTGGGGTCACCCATTCCAGCTGCAGGTTCGCAAGGATGGAGGGTTGCTGATTGTTAGAGACCCGTGTGATGTTCCTGCTTTTTGCGCTGCTCTCCATTTGCCCAGAGTTTCTCTTCCTGATTGGCCTTATGTTCCACCTCCACTTCCACGATCGCGCAGGCGGGGTCGATCTCCTGCATCTCCTATGGGGCGTCGTGGTGGTCGGCCTGCTGACCCGCTGTGATACCTTCCCGATGTCTCCGCCACAGTTTGCTGTTCAATTTTAATTTCTTGTGTCCATTAATATGAGGCTGTTGCCTGCTGTCTTTCACTGAGGAGACTGCCGCCTGTTTCTTTCTTTTTTCTTGTTCTAGGTGGTTACTTCCGGATCACAGGCAGGCCACTTGCTGGTGGTCGCTTGTTGCTAATGAGCTATAAGATATACTTAAATGTGAATGTTTATATTTTTCTTATTTCTTTTTTATTATTATTTGCCTGTATGTACATTTATGCTGACAAGCAATGTATTCAGGGGAGTTCTTTGCTGGGGTTTCTTTATGCTCCTGATAATGCTGTATGCCCTTGGTTAGTTATCTTAGGTGTAATTCCAAATGCCTTGGTTTTTCTTTTCCTTCTTATTTTATATCTTTATTTAGCAATGTTTATTTGTCAATGGGTTGGGGGGCGCGGGGCGCTGGCTAGTCCTTGTCCTGACACTTCTCCTCTTAGGGACTTACTGGTTGTATCCGGTGTCTACTTGCTTGTTTTCTCCTTGATTAGATCAAGGAGTGGGTGATTGTTTTGCCCGTTTGTCCGTCTTTGTTGTCGTGGTTTCCCTTCCCTGTCTGTCTTGTCTTTCTCTTCGGTGCCTTAGCTTGTATTATTGGCTTGGTCGTTTTAAGTGCAGTGGAAATGGCACAGTTGGAAGTCTGTACTTTTAATGCTAGAGGACTTAATGTCCCTGAAAAACGCTCGCAGATCCTGTATAACATGCACAAAGAGCGGGTGCATATACTATTCTTACAAGAGACTCATTTTCAGGTGGGCCATACACCACAGTTTACTAATCGATACTATCCTACTTGGTTTCACAGTGCCAACCCGGAGTCCAAGTCCAAGGGTGCTAGTATATTTCTTCATAAATCGCTCTCTCACAAGACCGTAGATGTCCTTGTCGACCCAGGTGGTCGTTATGTTTTTCTTAAATTGTCCATCAAGAATAAGATCTTCACGTTGGATAATTTGTATCTCCCTAATCAGGATCAGGCTCGGGTGTGCCGATTGTTTTTGAAGAAATTGGAAGAGTTTTCGGAGGGTGTTTTAATTGTGGGAGGTGAGTTTAATCTGATATTTGATTATAGTCTTGATACCTCCTCGGGCAGGTCTGCTGTTCCTAAATCACACATGGTGGCGTTGAAGAACACGATGCACTCCATGCAATTGATTGACGTGTGGAGGATTCTCCATCCTCAGGCAAGAGAGTATACTTTACTTATTTCTCCCCATTGCACAATATGTACAGTCGTCTAGACGCATTTCTGGTTAGCCACCACTTGCTTACTTGGCATCCTACTTCTGCGGTGGGTCCTATGGTGTGGTCGGATCATGCCCCTGTATTTTTGTCGCTTACGTTTCCTGATTCGGTTACGCGTCTGTGTATCGGCTGTTAAGGACACGCTTAATGTCTTTTTTGAAGTGCACGCGCGTGACTCTACACCTCTGCCACTCCAGTGGGAAGCACTGAAATGTGTAGTTCGAGGAGTCCTGATACAGCAGGGGGCACGTTTAAAGAGAGAAAAGGGGGCAGCTATTGCGTGGCACCTTGATCAGATACGGGATTTGGAATCCTGTCATAAACGCAATCCCTCCTCACAGGTTTTCTCGGACCTTACCATAGCGAGAGAATCATTGCGTTCTCTACTAGACCAGTCACACGCTAGGTTTAGGGATCGGATGCGGAAGCATACTTATGAATTTGCAGACAAATGTGGTAGGTCTCTGGTGAAGATTTTACATCCCCGTACACAGGCGTCATACATTCCTAAAATGATGTCTCCCACCGGCGGTGAAGTTCATGATCCGGTTGGCATTACTGACTGTTTCAGACAATATTACTCTGCCTTGTATAATCTCAAAGGACATTTTCATGATATGCTGGCGGATTCGTTGCGGGACAAAATTAACCAGTATGTACATGACTCTGCTCTACCGTCCTTGAATCTAAGTCCTTAAAATACCTAGGGATATATATCCCTACACATTTGTCTGACTTGTTTACCTTGAATTACACACCTATCTTACAATGTACCTTGAGGGAATTGGCGGCGTATGGCGGGAGCCGCATGTCGTGGTTTGGGCGTATTAACGCTGTCAAAATGGATATCTTGCCAAAATTTCTATACATCTTTCAGACCGTCCCTATTGTAGTGCCAGCATGTTTCTTCCAGTCATTACATAGGGCCATAGCCAAATTTGTATGGGGGTCCTCTAAGCCGCGCATTCGATTTTCTGTCCTTAGCCGACCGAAACTGGAGGGGGGCGCGGGTTTGCTAGATTTTAAGCGTTATCATCAAGCTGCGATCCTCATGCGTTTGGTGGACTGGTTCCGCTCAGATGCCGGTAAGCAATGGGTGAGCATCGAGAGGGGAATGTCTTCCCTCGCCTTGTCCTCCTTGCCGTGGTTGTGGATACATTCCTCTGTTGGGAGAGACGGGGCAGTGGATGTCTGGCTCAGACCCTTACATCTGATGGTTCAATCTTGTCACTGACAGCTGTCTCTGAGGCCTGCCCAGGGAGACGAGCAATATGGTGGTCTTGTTTTCAACTGCGTTCCTATCTCTCTTCCATGGGTGATTGTCTTTTGTTGCTACGGGATAAGACTCCTCTGGAACATAATCTGTCCCTTACCTCTGCTCCTTCTCACACACTGTCTCATTTACATGGTGTCCTCCAACCTAGATATTCTTACTCTCAGTTGACATTCACTGCAGCTTGGGATGAGGAAATGGGAGTTCGGCACTCTGAGGAGGACTGGGGAACTTCCTTCTTGCTGGCTCATAAATTACCGACTTCGTGTTTTGCTCAGGAGAAGAACTATCAGATACTTACCAGATGGTACCGCTGTCCTTCCTTTTTACATAGGATCTTTCCTAATGTGTCTGCCGACTGTTGGAGGTGTGGGGAGGCTCCTGGAACTATGTTGCATAACTGGTGGGATTGCCCCAAGCTCCGGCCCTTTTGGGGAAAAATTTTTGATCTCGGCAACAAACTTTTTGGCACTGAAGTGCCTACCTCGGCTTCTGTTGGGTTGCTTTCCATGGTTCCTGGATCACTCCCACACCTCAAAAAGGGTGTCTTTAGGCGTTTTCTGACTGCAGCTAGAACTGTCATCCCATGTCATTGGAAGTCTAGTACTGTGCCTTCTTTGAAGGAATGGGTAACGGAGCTGAATGGGTTTATGAGGATGGAGGAGCTGATGTCTGCTGATCGGGGTACATCAGAGATCTTTGTTCGTACCTGGTGTATCTGGTCTGGATTCCGGGGTGGTGCTGATCTGCCTGGCTGAATGGCCTTTTCTGTTTACTGATCATATAGCCAAAACTGCGTGCTTTTGTCCGTTTGTGTTTCCCTTTGTTGTCTTGTGTTTATGTAACCTTGGGTTGAAATCTGCAATTAACCGTGTCATTATTGCTCGTTTGCTTTTTTTCTTTTTTGTTCTCGGGACTGGTTTCCCTACATTTTGCACTACCTTCTATGTAAATTGGTTATTGATAATTGCCATTAGCTGTTATTATCTTCTTCCCTTTGCTTCGGTGGCTGGGAGGCTACCTCCTACCAATGTTCATATGTCTTTGTAACATTTTATACAGTCTGAATTTATTATGTTGCACTGCGTGCACACTTTTGCAATTTTGCGAGATGTTTGATATGCTCTGTTATGTTTTCTACTCTAATAAAATTGTTTTGATAAAGAAAAAAAGAAAATGACAACGATGCGACAACAACAATATATGTTTTTTATTTACTTGTTAACAAAAATGGAGAATGAGAATAAATACCAACAAAACTACATATATGAGAACGCACATACAAATAACTCACATTACTTTTTTTTAAAACCCTACGAGTTACAGTGCCATCTAGTGACACTAGACAGACATAACATTCAATACATTACAATCCTCCCCTCTTAGATAACATAATTATGTAAATAACTGGGGCGATGAATAACCCGTTTTGGACGGTTTGATGAATGTGAAGGAATAGTCTCATTTGAAGTGTCCAAACTGGGCCGCGTCATTAAGGGGTTAAAAGAATCTTAAATAGGACCGGTGAAAAAAATATATACCTTATGAGAATACATAAGCTAGAAGCAGGGTGAAACCGATGGATATCTATCGGTTCCTGACCGCCGGCACGCTGTACTCACCGACAGCCGCGACTCTAAGAGCTTGTCGGTGTCTCCCTCCTAGAAGACGCCAACTCATGTGACTGCAATCTGCGGCCCTAGGGTGCACGCGCGCGTGTTCCCTAACTTATCCCCTTACTCCCTGAACTATATAAAAGGCTCTGCCCTTCCACTCCTTGCCTGAGCTTTGTTGTTAAAACCCCATGTTAGTCTTACAAATGGTCCCTTGTTATTGTTATCCTGCTCCCAGTGTCCCCGTATCCTACTACCTGTATCCTATATCCCATAACTGTGCTTGTTCCTCAGCTGTATCTAGTTTTGGAGTCGTGTTGTCAACTGCCACGTTCCATGTCATCTGATAGGTCTGATATCATCTGCCATGTCTGGTGTCATCCAACACATCTGGTATCATCTGCCACGTCTGGTGCCATCTGCCATGTTATGGACAGTTAGGTCAGAGCCTTGTCTATCAGCAGAATCCCTGACCAGAGCGCTCCAGCTTGGGATTCCACCCCAAGAGGAAGCCCCAATGAAGTTTTCTATGGAGAGGGGGTGTAGCGCTGTCCACAGGGTGGGGTGTGTGGCGTGGCACTATCTACAGGGGAGTGTGTGTGGCGCTCCTCTTTCGGCCTGCTCTCTGCTCTCCCGCTGTTAACGTGTCGCAGATGACAGCTTCAGGGGCCGCATGTGGCCCTTGGTCCAAGTCTTTGAGACCTCTGCATTACACCAGAAATAATTTTTGAAGTATTTGCCTCCCTTTGTAATTCCACCCACAGCACTACAACCTCCTCACCAGGGGCGTAACTAGGAAAGACTGGGCCCCATAGTAAACTTTTGACTTGGGCCCCCCTCCCCTGGGTGTCACACAACCCCCCCTTGTAGATAGTGCCTTTTTTACAGCCCCCCCTGTAGATAACGCCATACAGCCCCCTCTGTAGATAACATCATACAGCCCCCCCTGTAGATAACGCCATACAGCCCCCCTGTAGATAATGCCATACAGCCCCCTCTGTAGATAACGCCATACAGCCCCCTCTGTAAATAACACCATACAGCCCCCTCTGTAGATAACGCCATATAGCCTCCTCTGTAGATAACGCCATACAGACCCCCCTGTAGATAACGCCATACAGACCCCTTTGTAAATAGTGCCATACAGCCCCCCCGTAGATAACGCCATACAGCCCACTCTGTATATAACGCCATACAGCCCCCTGTAGATAACGCCATACAGCCCCCTCTGTAGATAACGCCATACAGACCCCCTGTAGATAACGCCATACAGCCTACCCTGTAGATAACGCCATACAGCCCCCTGTAGATAGCACCATACAGCCCGCTATAGATAACGCTATACAGCCCACCTGTAGGTAACGCTATACAGCCCCCCCTGTAGGTAACACCATACAGCCCCCCCTGTAGGTAACGCTATACAGCCCCCCTGTAGGTAACGCCATACAGCCCCCCCTGTAGGAAACGCAATACAGCCCCCTGTAGGTAACACCATGCAGCCCCAACCCCCCAAAAAAATCTGACCTATAGTGTGTCCTACAAAAGACATGTATCCCCTATCCACAGGATAGGGGATACATGTGTGATCACTGGCACTGATAAGGAGAACGGCGGACCGAAAGTCCCCCGAAGTTCTCCATGACTAACCTCTGACTTCCGGAGTCTGCGCAGCTCAATAAAAATGAAAGGAGCGCTGGTCACGCATGCGCACAAGCGCGACCGGCGCTCCATTCATTTCTACGGAGCTACCAACACAGACCCCGGAAGTCCGAGGTTTCTCATGGAAAACTTCTGGGGACTTTTGGTCCCCCGTTCTCCCTATCACTGCCAGCGATCACACATGTATCCACCATCCTGTGGATAGGGGGATACATGTCTTATGTAGGAACAACCCCTTTAATGGCAGAGCGGGGAGATACCTTCCTTCTCTGCAGTAGAGTTCAGTGGCGTCGCGCTGTAGCAGCCATAGCGGCAGCTAGCGGAGCCTCCAGCCATGGTGGGGGCCCGTGCCGGAGTGTGACACAGGCCCCCTCATGCCGCGGGCCCCGTAGCAGCCGCTACGGCTGCTATAGCGGTAGTTACGCCACTGCTCCTCACAATCTTCACCCACTATTGCCTCTTTCACACTCACCTTCATATCACTCCTTACATACAGACATACACCAACGCCTTTCCTATTTTCCCTGCCATTCTGAAACATTGTAAAACCCCGTAGATTTACAGCCCAGTCATGTGAAGAATCTAGCCATGTTTCAGCAACACCAACTATATCAATATGTTCCTCCAGTGCCAAGGCCTCAAGCTCCCCCATTTTGCTTGCTAGACTTCTGGCATTTGTGAACATAAACTTTAACTTGTCTTCAAATTTTTCAAATTCGGTATCAGAAATGTGGTTATTTGACATTTTGTGGGCATATTTATCGTCAACGTTGTTTTGTAAGAAAAGGATCTCCCTATCCTGTTGCCGAATCCTCTCCCCACAGTCTATTTCTCCCCCCATCAATATAGTCTGACCCCTCTCTAAACTAACTACCCCTTTATTTTCTACATTGACCTCCCTCCTCATCCCTTGTTTAAATACTCCAGCTAGAATTCCCTACTCCAGCACAGCAGAAACCCTTCCATTCAGGTGCAAATCATCTGCAGAATACAGTTTGTACCCAATGAAAAGTCAGCCCAGTGCTCTAGAAACCCAAAGCCTTCTCCTCTGTATTCAGTGGTTGGTTCCCACCTTTGACCACAACAGCTGGATTATCACCAGCTCCTCCCAGTAATTTATCCACCCGTTCAACCACATGCCGAGCCCTGGCACCAGGGAAACAATAATATCAGAATCTGAAGAGTAGACATTGTGCATGTCCCTCATCATTTAAATTTATTTTCTGTTCATATTTCTTTATAATTTAATAAAATTATTGTAATAATAATAAAAAAAACTTCTAGTAATTATATTTATAAAATCAGTCTAAAAGTTTTTTTAAAATTGCATTTAATTTTTTTTTATATATATATATTTGTCCAAAGATATAGAAGTTGTTTAGTTGGTGGTTGAGCGGTCTTCTGAGAAGCAAGTTTTATAAGGTGCATATCCCCGGTCTCTGGGGATAAAATGTGGTGGGAATATTCAGATGTGATATGGGAGGTCTTGAGGATTTTGATGTTAGGAATGTGATGTTTTTACTGTGGCACAATGATGATTTCATTTTCTCCTCTTGATCTTAATGTTTTTAACCTTTTTGACTATGATGTTTTTGGTTTTTTTGATCACAGGTTTTTTGGTCTTAAACTTTTTTGGTTTTTGATATTTAAGTTCATTCATCTTGGCCACATAGGTATTCATTGCTTTCTCCTCTTTCTCCTTTTCAGCTTTTATAGATGTCATATATTTTCTTCCCTCCGCATCGGCACTTTTGCTTCTACTCGCCTCTTTTGCCAGCTCATTCTCAACCCTGTATTCAGATGCTGCCATCATTCGACTCAGTACAGGGTAACGACTTTGATCTTTTTCATCGTCCCCTTCTTCAATGCCAATCTTCTTTTTTATCACCTGTTGTTTCTTAAGGTCTATTAAAATATAAAATAAATAAAGATCAATAAGTAGGAATTTAAAAATATAATGGAAACATAGATGTGGGGAGTAGTTGAGTAGTTAAATCTGTATGTACATTCTCTGTTGTGAGCCTCTGTCGCAGATCTGGTCCAAAATGCTGTGATAAATAATGCAGCATGCTGTACTAGTGTTACGGTAAAACAATGGTCACAATGATGGAAACTCGACAGAAACCATTAAAATCAATGGGTTTTTCGTCGGGCACTGTAAGTGTTGGCCTACGGACCAATCACTTGTGTGTTTATTCATTGTTCTGCTCCTATGATGGAGTAGAACAATGGAAGTACTAACACATATGTGAATGAAGCCTTACTGTGCCTTACCCAGTTAAACAGTCATTCTTACCTGGTCTATGCAGCATCTTTGAAAACTCTTCGGTCAGTAAATCCGACCTGAATATCCTCTTGCCCTCTAGAAGCTCCTTCTGTACTTTTAGATATTCAGGTTTTAGTTTATAACTAGAAGTAAAAAGTTATGAAAGTTCTCAATTGAACAATTCCACTAAATCCATTCCGGTGATAACCCCCCCTCCATCCTTGAGCTTTACTTTGGATCCATGGCATGTTGCATGTGTGATTGTAAATTGCATGGGGTTAGACTGAATTCTTTCTTTATTTCTTCACTTTTGTCCCCTCTGTACATGGAACAAGTTCAGATAAGCACCTTCCAGCTGTCCTGTCTATTCATCATGGAGATGCAGACAACCACATTGGCCTTGTTTCCAATACATAGATGGGATGTCTCTACCTGATACCATTACATTCTGTCATATTAGACAGGTAACCATCTAACTTTAAGCTAAAGCTTGGGGGATGGGGAGCAGTGTTTATAAATGTCCCTATAAATGTCTCATGAAGGGATAATTGAGTAAACTTACTAAACACAGAAGAAGAGCCATAGTCCGAGCAGCAGGGCGATGAGGAGAAAAAATATTCCGGCCACAATTACTCTGCTCAATATCGGCCTCCCTGGAATCACTGGGGAAAAAGAAATGAAGTGAGAAAAAACAAAGATTATTCATTTTACAAATATTTTACACATCAGACATTTAGGAAACATAAAATGTGTGAGCTAATTATTATTTATTCTAAATATAAGACCCTAAGGGGTAAATTTGTATATGATATATATAATTAAAGTGTACCTCCACTTTCAGTGAAAAGCGGTTATAGTGCAGGAGGGGGCATTATAGTCTATATCAGGGGTCTCATGCACGCGGCCCGCGGGCCGCATGCGGCCCCTGGGGCTGTCATCTGCGGCCCGCGGGACACAGAGCCGCTAGTATCGGCTCTGCTCCGAGACTCTGGAATTCCCTGACATCGCTGTCCACATATGAACAGCGATGTCTGGGGCTTCCCCAGAGCCGGAGTCCCGAGCAGAGCGCTGGTGTCGGCTCTGCTCCGGGACTCTGTGGAATTCCCTGACATCGCTGTCCACATATGAACAGCGATGTCTGGGGCTTCCCCAGAGCCGGAGTCCCGAGCAGAGCGCTGGTGTCGGCTCTACTCCGGGACTCTGTGGAATTCCCTGACATCGCTGCCCATATATGGACAGTGTGTCAGGGTCTTGCCAAGAGCGGAGCAGAGCGCTGGTGTCGGCTCTGCTCCTGGACTCTGTGGAATTCCCTGACATCGCTGTCCACATATGAACAGCGATGTCTGGGGCTTCCCCACAGCCGGAGTCCCGAGCAGAGCGCTGGTGTCGGCTCTGCTCCGGGACTGTGTGGAATTCCCTGACATCGCTGTCCACATATGAACAGCGATGTCTGGGGCTTCCCCAGAGCCGGAGTCCCGAGCAGAGCGCTGGTGTCGGCTCTATTCCGGGACTCTGTGGAATTCCCTGACATCGCTGCCCATATATGGACAGTGTGTCAGGGTCTTGCCAAGAGCGGAGCAGAGCGCTGGTGTCGGCTCTGCTCCTGGACTCTGTGGAATTCCCTGACATCGCTGTCCACATATGAACAGCGATGTCTGGGGCTTCCCCAGAGCCGGAGTCCCGTGCAGAGCGCTGGTGTCGGCTCTGCTCCGGGACTCTGTGGAATTCCCTGACATCGCTGTTCACATATGAACAGCGATGTCTGGGGCTTCCCCAGAGCCGGAGTCCCGGGCAGAGCGCTAGTACAGGCTCTGCTCCGGGACTCTGTGGAATTCCCTGACATCGCTACCAATATGTGGACAGTGTGTCAGGGTCTTCCCCATAGTGGAGTCCCGGGCAGAGCGCTAGTATAGGCTCTGCTCCGGGACTCTGGAATTCCCTGACATCGCTGTCCACATATGAACAGCGATGTCTGGGGCTTCCCCAGAGCCGGAGTCCCGAGCAGAGCGCTGGTGTCGGCTCTGCTCCTGGACTCTGTGGAATTCCCTGACATCGCTGTCCACATATGAACAGCGATGTCTGGGGCTTCCCCAGAGCCGGAGTCCCGAGCAGAGCGCTGGTGTCGGCTCTGCTCCGGGACTCTGTGGAATTCCCTGACATCGCTGCCCATATATGGACAGTGTGTCAGGGTCTTGCCAAGAGCGGAGCAGAGCGCTGGTGTCGGCTCTGCTCCTGGACTCTGTGGAATTCCATGACATCGCTGTCCACATATGAACAGCGATGTCTGGGGCTTCACCAGAGCCGGAGTCCCGAGCAGAGCGCTGGTGTCGGCTCTGCTCTGGAACTCTGTGGAATTCCCTGACATCGCTACCCATATATGGACAGTGTGTCAGGGTCTTGCCCAGAGCAGAGCAGAGCGCTGGTGTCGGCTCTGCTCCTGGACTCTGTGGAATTCCCTGACATCGCTGTCCACATATGAACAGCGATGTCTGGGGCTTCCCCAGAGCCGGAGTCCCGTGCAGAGCGCTGGTGTCGGCTCTGCTCCGGGACTTTGTGGAATTACCTGACATCGCTGTCCACATATGAACAGCGATGTCTGGGGCTTCCCCAGAGCCGGAGTCCCGGGCAGAGCGCCGCTAGTATAGGCTCTGCTCTGAGACTCTGTGGAATTCCCTGACATCGCTGCCCATATGTGGACAGTGTGTCAGGGTCTTCCCCATAGCGGAGTCCCGGGCAGAGCGCTAGTATAGGCTCTGCTCCGGGACGCTGCGGAATTCCCTGACATATCTGCCCATATATGGACAGTGTGTCAGGGTCTTCCCCAGAGCGGAGTCCCGGGCAGAGCGCTATTATCGGCTCTGCTCCGGGACTCTGGGGAATCCTCTGACATCGCTGTCCATACATCGACAATGATGTCAGGGGCTTCCCCAGAGCAGGAGTCCCAGTGATGTCAGGAGCACAGCTGGAGTCCAAGGAAGAGCCTACTAGCGCTCTGCCTGGGACTCCAGCTCTGGGCAAGCCCCTGACATCACTGGGGCAGCCTCTACAGAGGGCACTGGGGCAGCCTCTACAGAGGGCACTGGGGCAGCCTCTACAGAGGGCACTTTGGCAGCCTCTACAGAGGGCACTTTGGCAGCCTCTATAGAGGGCACTGTGGCAGCCTCTACAGAGGGCACTGTGGCAGCCTCTACAGAGGGCACTGTGGCAGCCTCTACAGAGGGCACTGTGGCAGCCTCTACAGAGGGCACTGTGGCGTTATCTACAAGTGGGTGTGTGACAGTATCTGAAGAGGACACTGGCATTGTCTAGGGGTGTGTTGCATTATCTACAGAGGGCACAGTGGCCTTATCTACAGAGGGCACTATGGCCTTATCTACAGAGGGCACTGTGGCCTTATCTACAGAGGGCACTGTGGCCTTATCTACAGAGGGCACTGTGGCCTTATCTACAGAGGGAACTGTGGCCTTATCTACAGAGGGCACTGTGGCCTTATCTAGGGGTGTGTTGCATTATCCACAGAGGGCACTGCGGCAGCATCCACAGAGGGCACTGCGGCAGCATCCACAGATGGCACTGCGGCAGCATCCACAGAGGGCACTGCGGCACTATCTAAAAAGGGGCTGCTCAATCTTGACATGTGTGCTAACTGAGCCGCCGGACTGCGTTTGGCGACACTTAAACTGGAAAGCTGGACTGTTGAAATAAGCACGTGGAGAAATATCTCAAATTTTAAACTTAGCGCTATTATTATAGTAATGTAGTATTATTATTCTAGTAATATAGTAGTTCAAATAACTAATTGATTAACAATAATTTTGTATTGTATCAAATTTGAAAGTAATGCGGCCCGTCAACTTCCCATTTTTTCTATATGCGGCCCACTTACCCGGCCGAGTTTGAGACCCCTGGTCTATATTCTACATCACTTGTATTTGCTATCTTGCTTCTAGCAGCAGCCCGGACTATGTAAAGTCCATTCTGCCGGCTGTTCTTAACCCTTCAGTGGGAGACAGAGCGACCTGCTCGTCACCATGGCTCCCGTATCCAGAACAGCCGCCAGCGCTATAGAATCTAATAGCGCTAACAGTGGAGGTACACTTTAACCCCTTCCCGTATTTTCACGTATATGCACGTCGGGGAATGCGGTCTTTTCGCGTATTCCCACGTGCATGTACGTGATGGAGATCATGCGGGCACAGAAGCTGTGCCCGCACGATCACCGCGGGAGCCCGGCTGTGACTGACAGCCAGGCTCCTGCTGCAATGGCCGAGATTGAAGAAACCTACGATCTCAACCGTTTAACCCATTAAATGCCGCGGTCAATAGCGACCGCGGCATTTAAATCTATTGACAGAGGGAGGGAGCTCCCTCTGTCACCCATCGGCGGCCCACGACTGCGATCGCCGGCCGCCAATGTGTGGCCATGGCAGCTGGGTGGTCTACCAAAGACCCCCAGCCCTGCCCTGGCTGTATGCCTATTAGGCCGTTCCAGAGGCACGGCATAATAGATTACTTGTCAGTTTTAGGGTATGTTCACACACAGTGAGCAAAAACGTCTGAAAATACGGAGCTGTTTTGAGGCGAAAACAGCTCCTGATTTTCAGACGTTATTTTCGCAGCGTTTTTTTACGGCCGTTTTTGGAGCTGTTTTTAAATGGAGTCAATGAAAAACGCCTCCAAAAAACGTCCCAAGAAGTGTCCTGCACTTCTTTTGACGAGCCATCATTTTACGCGCCATATTTTCACAGTGACGCGTAAAATAAAGGCTCGTGGGAACCGAACATCGTAATTCCCATTGAAAGCAATGGGCAGATGTTTGCAGGCATAATGGAGCCGTTTTTTCAGGCGTAATTTGAGGTGTAAAACGCCCGAATTACATCTGAAACCACTGCGTGTGAACATACCCTGACACTGACAGGCAATAATGCTTTGGTATATTAAGTATACCAAAGCATTATATCTGCAATCAGAAGATTACATGGTGAAGTCCCCTAGTGGGACTTCAAAAAACGAATTAAAAACAATCAAATAAAGTTTTTGAAAATATAAAATAAAACGTGAAGAGTAAAAATAAAATAAAACCATTTCTTTCCATAAAAAGTTTTTTTTTAATAAAAGTGTAAAGAAACATGAAAAGTACACATATATGGTATCGCTGCGATCGCAACGACACAAAGAATAAAGTTAACACATTACTTCAACTGTATAGTGAACGCCGTACAGAAAAAAGCAAAAAACAACGCCAAAAAGAATTTTTTTTCCATTCCCCCACCAAACAAATATAATAAAAGTTAACCAAAAAGTCCCATGGACCTTAAAATATTAACGATGAAAACTATACCTTGTCCCGCAAAAAACAAGCCCTCATATAGCGATATCAACGGAAAAATGCTAAAATAACGGCTCATAAAATGCAGTTATGTAAAAATGTATTCTTTTTTCTTAAAATGTTTGTTATTGTGCAAACGTAGTAATACATAAAAAACCTATACATATGTGGTATCATCGTAATCATACCAACCCATAGAATAAAGATTACATGATATTTATACCGCATAGTGAACGGCGTAAATTTACAACACGAAAAACAATAGCGTTTTTTTCCAATTCCCTTCCCCCAACAAAGTTAACAAAAGTTAATCAAAATAATATATGCACCAAAAAATAGTGCCAAAGAAAAATACAACTCGTCCCACAAAAAACAAGCCGTCATACGCCTATGTTGACAGAAAAATAAACATTGTATAACTCTTGGAATGTGAAGATGAGAAAAATAAAAACGAATGCTTGGGGTTAAATATATATAAGGGGTTAAATCTATATTATAAAAATTAAAGCGAATGCAGAGATTCCACTACCTGAATTCCAGCAGCGATCTGCAGTTTTGCGGATCCAGTCAGCAAATCCAGTATCTGCAAGAGTAAAAAGAGATTTATAAAACATGAAACACATGGAAGTCAGACTATAAGGCCTTGTTCACACGACGTGCAAACGTGTCAAAAACGCTATCGTTTTTGCCAAGCGCTTTTTAAAATACAGGCGTTTTTGTTGCGTTTTTCATGCGTTTTCTGCGCTTTTTTGGCGCAGAATTAGGACTCCCATTGACTATGGGAATTAGGCATGTTTTTGGTGTGTTTTCGCCACATTTTATTTGCCAAGAATTGACCTGACGCTTCAAAAAAAAAAAAAAAAAAAAATGTGTTGTATTCACTACAATGCACTTTCCCATTCATGTCAATGGGAAGCTTAAAGCATGCGTTTTTTTACGTATTTTTCAGTGCATTAAAACGCGTCAAATACATGCCATGTGAACAAGGACTAAATTGCATCTGAAATTTACAGGGACAATTGCCCGTGACCAGAGGTCAGAGGGTCAATCTGCTCATTATTAAGGGACAATGGGTAAAACAAATTGACATGTTTGTAGATTTAATTATGATAAATCAGAATAAATAATCTGAAATGTAAATCCCCCCCCCCCCCCCCCATTCTATACTATGTGCTGGTAAAATAGGTGGATATATTTAGTAGGAGAATATATTGTCATTCTCTCATTCACCAGCAGGTGGAGCTGTGTTATTAGAAGCATGTTATCTGCTTATTAACTCCATTTCTACACGGCATCCATTTTTAATAAACTGTTACAGATACGTGTACAGAACTTCAATTGGATTTTCTCTCTATATATAATATACATGATCAGAGACTTAGATATAAGTGTAATTATACATATTATTGGATAATACTCAGTAGACATTTACCTTCTTTGATGTCAGGCGGTCTCCTTGTCACAGGAAGTTCCTCTGAATATTTGGATCCTGTAAATGAAATAGTTTATAATGAAAACCCCAGAACATTTATTGTCTAGAAGTGAGATCAGGTACAGCATTGACCTGTGTGGATAGAAGACATTATGAAAGAAATTGCTGAATTGTAACCTAATAAAGAATACAAAATAACACTTCAATAAATGAAATACATTAACAAGACATTAGTATAAGTGAAATCTTCTTTACCGTTTCCTGGCTTTAATGGCATCCTATGTCCATGGACAATAAGAGAAAATAAAACGAAAGTAATCGCTGTGATTCTCATTCTAAATGTCGCTTTCTCTAAACCAAGAGAGAAGTGGTTGACATTTGTTGCTGCTACAGCCATTCCATACAGGTGGTATTGTGACATCATCGGTTGTCCAGGCACCACGATGACCACTGATGATGTCATAATTATGTTTAGAGGAGCAAATCCAGTTTATATCCATTCATATTAGGTTTGACTGCAACATCCATTCCCCCAACATTTTCCAATGTAGACAGAAATAAACCGCTCATTTAATGTCACTGTACCCCTAAAGTACTATTCTTTTTACAGTAACTTGCCAGGGAGGTGATAAGTCAAAGTTATAGGGGGCAATTTATTAACTTTTCTGTGCCAGTTTTCTGAAGTAGAAAAGTCGCAAAAGTCACAAAAGTCGCAATTTGTGGGACATATTTCACCTTTTATGTTGATTCTGCAGCACACCATTTTTATACAAGTAGGTGACACATTTACTATTAAATAAATGAAATATATTAACAAGACATTAGTATAAGTGAAATCTTCTTTACCTTTTCCTGGGTTTAACGGCATCCCATGTCCATGGACAATAAGAGAAAATAAAACGAAAGTAATCGCTGTGATTCTCATTGTAAATGTCGCTTTCTCCAAACCAAGAGAGAAGTGGTTGACATTTGTTGCTGCTACAGCCATTACATACAGGTGGTATTGTGACGTCATCGGTTGTCCGGGCACCACGATGACCATTGATGATGTCATAATTATGTTTAGAGGAGCAAATCCAGTTTATATCCATTCATATTAGGTTTGACTGCCACATCCATTCCCCCAACATTTTCCAATGTAGCCAGAAATAAACCACTCATTTAATGTCACTGTACCCCTAAAGTACTATTCTTATTACAGTAACTTGCCAGGGAGGTGATAAGTCAAAGTTATAGGGCTAATTTATAAACTTTTCTATGTCAGTTTTTTGAAGTACAAAAGGCACAAAAGTCGCAATTTGTGGGACTTACTTCGCCTTTTGTGTTGTTTCCGCTGCACACCACAGATTTTTATATAAGTAGGTGTTATGTTTAGTAATGAATTATTATTGAAAATTATAATGATGGGGGCGTGGCTTGGACATGGCGCTGACCAGACGTGCTGCCTGAGAGCTCCGTTCCTGCGCTTCCCTAACCCGATCATAAGCTCCTCTATAAGCAGAATTATACCTACCTGATGGTCAGGAAGACCAAGGCTACCACGGGGACTCCTTACCTTACGAGGCAGATGTCTTCAGCCGGCTCCATTCAGCGTTATCTCTCGGACGCTGCTGCTGCTGGAGCACTTCCCAAGATGGCGCCGCTGGAGTGGAGACGAGATGGCGCCGGGACTCCGCTTGCAGGGGGGATGTCATCTGCGACTGCTTTTGCTGTATCAGGTACCGAATGTACCCTATCCTCAGCCCCTGGTCCTTCGGGGCAGTCTCCTTCCCTGCTGGTTAGGGAAGAGCGGTATCCTTCTGGGGTGATGCTGGCACCTCCTGCTCTGGACCGTTTACCACATGGTGTCTGTCATGGCATCCTGGTCTCCCCTTCTTCAACCCCCATGTGCTGGAACCTGCATCGCTGCCTGCCATGTCTCCCAGGGATCAGAATACCCATCTCTCTCCGCCTGTAGTTGGATCTGCTGTCCTGGGGGATGATTTACAGGCCTTGAGACTACAGCTCTCTACATTACCCACTAAACAGGACATGGAGCACTATGTCAATCGTCTGGAGACGATTTATAAGTCAGAGATACAATCTCTCACCACTAATCTCTCTCAATTGTCCGATCAAGTGCAACGTATGGAGGGGGATATTTCCACTGTTACTCAGTAACAGGCTTCCCATGCAGATCGTTTGGATCAACATTCTCAGCAGATTCACATGCTCTTTAACATAGCTGAAGATCACGAAAATCGGAATCGCCGTAATAATATTCGGCTTCTGGGCATTCCGGAGGATGTTTCTCCTGGGCAACTCATACCCGCTTTACAGTCTCTGTTTAACTCCTTACTGGAGCGTCCTGCTGGTGATCCTCTGGAGCTGGATAGAGCTCTCAGGACTCTTGGCCCTCGTAATCCGGATCCTGATAGGCCTAGAGATGTTCTGTGCTGTGTTCATTTTTTCTCTATGAAAGAGCAGATTATGGGGAAGGCCCGTGATAAAGGCGAAGTTCTATTTAATGGTGTCAAGATCCAGCTGCTGTCTGACCTGTCCAGGATGACTCTGGATAAACGTCGTGTGCTGCGTCCTCTCCTGGATGTCCTAAGAGAGCATGAGATTTCTTACTCGTGGGGTCACCCATTCCAGCTGCAGGTTCGCAAGGATGGAGGGTTGCTGATTGTTAGAGACCCGTGTGATGTTCCTGTTTTTTGCGCTGCTCTCCATTTGCCCAGAGTTTCTCTTCCTGATTGGCCTTATGTTCCACCTCCACTTCCACGATCGCGCAGGCGGGGTCGATCTCCTGCATCTCCTATGGGGCGTCGTGGTGGTCGTCCTGCTGACCCGGTGTGAAACCTTCCCGATGTCTCCGCCACAGTTTGCTGTTGAATTTAAATTTTTTGTGTCCATTAATATGAGGCTGTTGCCTGCTGTGTTTCACTGAGGAGACTGCCGCCTGTTTCTTTCTTTTTTCTTGTTCTAGGTGGTTACTTCCGGATCACAGGCAGGCCACTTGCTGGTGGTCGCTTGTTGCTAATGAGCTATAAGATATACTTAAATGTGAATGTTTATATTTTTCTTATTTCTTTTTTATTATTATTTGCCTGTATGTACATTTATGCTGACAAGCAATGTATTCAGGGGAGTTCTTTGCTGGGGTTTCTTTATGCTCCTGATAATGCTGTATGCCCTTGGTTAGTTATCTTGGGTGTAATTCCAAATGCCTTGGTTTTTCTTTTCCTTCTTATTTTATATCTTTATTTAGCAATGTTTATTTGTCAATGGGTTGGGGGGCGCGGGGCGCTGGCTAGTCCTTGTCCTGACACTTCTCCTCTTAGGGACTCACTGGTTGTATCCGGTGTCTACTTGCTTGTTTTCTCCTTGATTAGATCAAGGAGTGGGTGATTGTTTTGCCTGTTTGTCCGTCTTTGTTGTCGGGGTTTCCCTTCCCTGTCTGTCTTGTCTTTCTCTTCGGTGCCTTAGCTTGTATTGGCTTGGTCATTTTAAGTGCAGTGGAAATGGCACAGTTGGAAGTCTGTACTTTTAATGCTAGAGGACTTAATGTCCCTGAAAAACGCTTGCAGATCCTGTATAACATGCACAAAGAGCGGGTGCATATACTATTCTTACAAGAGACTCATTTTCAGGTGGGCCATACACCACAGTTTACTAATCTATACTATCCTACTTGGTTTCACAGTGCCAACTCGGAGTCCAAGTCCAAGGGTGCTAGTATATGTCTTCATAAATCGCTCTCTCACAAGACCGTAGATGTCCTTGTCGACCCAGGTGGTCGTTATGTTTTTCTTAAATTGTCCATCAAGAATAAGATCTTCACGTTGGCTAATTTGTATCTCCCTAATCAGGATCAGGCTCGGGTGTGCCGATTGTTTTTGAAGAAATTGGAAGAGTTTTCGGAGGGTGTTTTAATTGTGGGAGGTGAGTATAATCTGATGTTTGATTATAGTCTTGATACCTCCTCGGGCAGGTCTGCTGTTCCTAAATCACACATGGTGGCGTTGAAGAACACGATGCACTCCATGCAATTGATTGACGTGTGGAGGATTCTCCATCCTCAGGCAAGAGAGTATACTTTACTTATTTCTCCCCATTGTACAATATGTACAGTCGTCTAGACGCATTTCTGGTTAGCCACCACTTGCTTACTTGGCATCCTACTTCTGCGGTGGGTCCTATGGTGTGGTCGGATCATGCCCCTGTATTTTTGTCGCTTACATTTCCTAATTCGGTGCCCAACTTTCAGTCATGGAAAATTAATGACAATCTATTACGCGTCTGTGTATCGGCTGTTAAGGACACGCTTAATGTCTTTTTTGAAGTGCACGCGCATGACTCTACACCTCTGCCACTCCAGTGGGAAGCACTGAAATGTGTAGTTCGAGGAGTCCTGATACAGCAGGGGGCACGTTTAAAGAGAGAAAAGGGGGCAGCTATTGCGTGGCACCTTGATCAGATACGGGATTTGGAATCCTGTCATAAACGCGATCCCTCCTCACAGGTTTTCTCGGACCTTACCATAGCGAGAGAATCATTTCGTTCTCTACTAGACCAGTCACACGCTAGGTTTAGGGATCGGATGCGGAAGCATTCTTATGAATTTGCAGACAAATGTGGTAGGTCTCTGGCGAAGATTTTACATCCCTGTACACAGGCGTCATGCATTCCTAAAATGATGTCTCCCACCGGCGGTGAAGTTCATGATCCGGTTGGCATTACTGACTGTTTCAGACAATATTACTCTGCCTTGTATAATCTCAAAGGACATGTTCATGATATGCTGGCGGATTCGTTGCGGGACAAAATGAACCAGTATGTACATGACACTACTCTACCGTCCTAGGGGGACGGGGAGGCTTTGGGACTTGAGGAGGATTTCTTGGAATCCGAAGTGGAGTGTGCAATTGGAGACTCTCCTTTGGGCAAAAGCCCAGGCCCGGATCGGTTTAATACTAAATTTTATAAGACATTTAAAGATCAACTTGCTCCCTTTTTGACGAAAGTCTTTAATTCAGTGTCTTCCTCTTGTCCCTTTGCGCTCAGTCCCTCGAGGCTGATATTACCCTTCTCCCAAAACCGGATCCTTCGATATGCGCAAACTTTAGGCCCATCTCGCTGATCAATGTCGATGTACAGCCCTTTGCGAAACTGCTTGCCTCTCGCCCTTCTCCGTTATTGCCTGGCCTGATCATGGATAATCAGGTGGGGTTTGTACGTGGTAGAGAATCTCGGGATAATACCCTTCTTTTAACGTCATATTGCCAATCACGTAAAATACTGATGTGTCTCCTCTCAGTTGATGCCGAAAAGGCTTTTGACATGGTGCACTGGATGTTTCTCCGTAGTGTCTTGATACAGGTTGGCCTTGGCACCACTATGGTGGACAGGATTATGGCATTGTACCGTGGGCCTACAGCTCGAGTTTGAGTTAACGGTCTCTTATCTGATTCTTTGTCTATTACTAATGGCACGAGACAGGGGTGCCCACTCTCGCCTCTACTATATGTTTTGGTCATGGAACACCTGGCCGTGGCACTACGGAAGAACCCTAATATTAATGGCATATGTGTTGGCGCACAGCATCACAAACTCACGCTCTATGCAGATTATCTTCTTGTGTACATCACGACTCCTATGATTTCTTTGCCATCTTTGACTGGGGAGTTTGAGCGGTTTGGACATTTGAGTAATTTTAAAGTTAATTACTCTAAATCGGAGGCACTAAATATATCTCTGGATGCTCCTCTAGCTGCTCATCTCGCTCGGGTTTTCCCGTTTAAGTGGCAATCTAAGTCCTTAAAATACCTAGGGATACATATCCCTACACTTTTGTCTGATTTGTATACCTTGAATTACACACCTATCTTACAACGTACCTTCAGGGAATTGGCGGCGTATGGCGGGAGCCGCATGTCGTGGTTTGGGCGTATTAACGCTGTCAAAATGGATATCTTGCCCAAATTTCTATACATCTTTCAGACCGTCCCTATTGTAGTGCCAGCGTGTTTCTTCCAGTCATTACATAGGGCCATAGCCAAATTTGTATGGGGGTCCTCTAAGCCGCGCATTCGATTTTCTGTCCTTAGCCGACCGAAACTGGAGGGGGGCGCGGGTTTGCCAGATTTTAAGCGTTATCATCAAGCTGCGATCCTCATGCGTTTGGTGGACTGGTTCCGCTCAGATGCTGGTAAGCAATGGGTGCGCATCGAGAGGGGAATGTCTTCCCTCGCCTTGTCCTCCTTGCCGTGGTTGACTGCCTCCCAGCGACCAACAACTTCTTTGCCTTTCCTCACACGTCAATTTCTTGTAGTTTGGGAGCGGATCATTGGTACTCTGGACCTTGTTCACCGTCCGGGTCCTATGACTCCCCTTTTTGATAACCCTTCCTTCCCTCCGGCAGTGGGTGTGGATACATTCCTCTGTTGGGAGAGACGGGGCAGTGGATGTCTGGCTCAGACCCTTACATCTGATGGTTCAATCTTGTCACTGACTGCTGTGTCTGAGGCCTGCCCGGGGAGACGATCAATATGGTGGTCTTATTTTCAACTGCGTTCCTCTCTCTCTTCCATGGGTGATTGTCTTTTGTTGCTACGGGATAAGACTCCTCTGGAACATAATCTGTCCCTTACCTCTGCTCCTTCTCACACACTGTCTCATTTACATGGTGTCCTCCAACCTAGATATTCTCACTCTCAGTTGACATTCACTGCAGCTTGGGATGAGGAAATGGGAGTTCGGCACTCTGAGGAGGACTGGGGAACTTCCTTCTTGCTGGCTCATAAATTACCGACTTCGTGTTTTGCTCAGGAAAAGAACTATCAGGTACTTACCAGATGGTACCGCTGTCCTTCCTTTTTACATAGGATCTTTCCTAATGTGTCTGCCGACTGTTGGAGGTGTGGGGAGGCTCCTGGAACTATGTTGCATAACTGGTGGGATTGCCCCAAGCTCCGGCCCTTTTGTGGAAACATTTTTGATCTCGGCAACAAATTTTTTGGCACTGAAGTGCCTACCTCGGCTTCTGTTGGGTTGCTTTCCATGGTTCCTGGATCACTCCCACACCTCAAAAAGGGTGTCTTTAGGCATTTTCTGACTGCAGCTAGAACTGTCATCCCATGTCATTGGAAGTCTAGTACTGTGCCTTCTTTGAAGGAATGGGTAACGGAGCTGAATGGGTTTATGAGGATGGAGGAGCTGATGTCTGCTGATTGGGGTACATCAGAGATCTTTGTTCGTACCTGGTCTATCTGGTCTGGATTCCGGGGTGGTGCTGATCTGCCTGGCTGAATGGCCTTTTCTGTTGACTGATCATATAGCCAAAACTGCGTGCTTTTGTCCGTTTGTGTTTCCCTTTGTTGTCTTGTGTTTATGTAACCTTTGGTTGAAATCTGCACTTAACCGTGTCATTATTGCTCGTTTGTTTTTTTTCTTTTTTGTTCTCGGGACTGGTTTCCCTACATTTTGCACTACCTTCTATGTAAATTGGGTATTGATAATTGCCATTAGCTGTTATTATCTTCTTCCCATTGCTTCGGTGGCTGGGAGGCTACCTCCTACCAATGTTCATATGTCTTTGTAACATTTTATACCGTCTGAATTTATTATGTTGCACTGCGTGCACACTTTTGCAATTTTGCGAGATGTTTGATATGCTCTGTTATGTTTTCTACTCTAATAAAATTGTTTTGATAAAGAAAAAAAGAAAACTACAACGATGCGACAACAACAATATATGTTTTTTTTTTACTGGTTAACAAAAATGGAGAATGAGAATAAATACCAACAAAACTACATATATGAGAACGCATATACAAATAACTGACATTACTTTTTTTTAAAACCCTACGAGTTACAGTGCCATCTAGTGACACTAGACAGACATAACAGTCAATACATTACAATCCTCCCCTCTTAGATAACATAATTATGTAAATAACTGGGGCGATGAGTAACCCGTTTTGGACGGTCTGATGAATGTGAAGGAATAGTCTCATTTGAAGTGTCCAAACTGGGCCGCGTCATTAAGGGGTTAAAAGCCTCTTAAATAGGACCTGTGAAAAAAAGATATACCTTATGAGAATACATAAGCTAGAAGCAGGGTGAAACCGATGGATATCTATCGGTTCCTGACCGCCGGCACGCTGTACTTACCGACAGCCGTGACTCTAAGAGCTTGTCGGTGTCTCCCTCTTAGGAGACGCCAACTCATGTGACTGCAATCTGCGGCCCTAGGGTGCACGCGCGCGTGTTCCCTAACCTATCCCCTTACTCCCTGAACTATATAAAGGGCTCTGCCCTTCCACTCCTTGCCTGAGCTTTGTTGTTAAAACCCCATGTTAGTCTTACAAATGGTCCCTTGTTATTGTTATCCTGCTCCCAGTGTCCCCGTATCCTACTACCTGTATCCTATATCCCATAACTGTGCTTGTTCCTAAGCTGTATCTAGTTTTGGAGTCGTGTTGTCAACTGCCACGTTCCATGTCATCTGATAGGTCTGATATCATCTGCCATGTCTGGTGTCATCCGACACATCTGGTATCATCTGCCACATCTGGTGCCATCTGCCATGTTATGGACAGTTAGGTCAGAGCCTTGTCTATCAGCAGAATCCCTGACCAGAGGGCTCCAGCTTGGGATTCCACCCCAAGAGGAAGCCCCAATGAAGTTTTCTATGGAGAGGGGGTGTAGCGCTGTCCACAGGGTGGGGTGTGTGGCGTGGCACTATCTACAGGGGAGTGTGTGTGGCGCTCCTCTTTCGGCCTGCTCTCCCGCTGTTAACGTGTCGCAGATGACAGCTTCAGGGGCCGCATGTGGCCCGTGGTCCAAGTCTTTGAGACCTCTGCATTACACCAGAAATAATTTTTGAAGTATTTGCCTCCCTTTGTAATTCCACCCACAACACTACAACCTCCTCACCAGGGGCGTAACTAGGAAAGACTGGGCCCCATAGCAAACTTTTGACTGGGGCCCCCCTCCCCTGGGTGTCACACAACCCCCCCTTGTAGATAGTAAATAAAGAAGCAAAAGGCACGGCGCCACATAGTGCAGGTCAATCAGACTAAAAATAAATGTAAAACGTAGTTAATGTGCTCACCACGTAGTAGTAGGTAAAGGCAATAAATAACTCCACTCTGCTGCTGCCAGGATCCAAAACCGTTGAAAACGAATGGTCACCGCTAATTGAAGCATATGAAGGAAGAAAAAAGGAGGATCCTATAGGGCGCTGCTGCGTGGTTGTGGTGGAAAGTCAATGAAAGATAGAAGATATATAATAATAATAATTATTTATTGAACAATAGGTGGCTACGCGTTTCAACACTGAACTAGTGTCTTCCTCAGGCCATTAAAAACATATACAAAGGGGTTCCTTATATACCCATAGGTATTAGACAAACAAGAGTCAGAGGTGGGAGAGGTTAAGAGGTTAATTAGAACGTCATGATTAACAGCTGTATCAAAGGACTAACTTAGAAAAAATCATTAACACATGGAATAACACCTACACAGGGGAAAGAAAAAAGCGGGAATCACACCCGTATTAGTTTCATAGAATAAATGAATGAATTAATACATAAATAAATGTTGAATCCATCATACACAACATTGAAATAGTGTATAGACAAATATACATGTAAAAATATCATTAAAAACAAGAAATGCATTACATTAAATAATGAATTGACAGAAAAATAAATATATATATATATAAGCGCGTATAGTTTGATACAGTAAATGTTTTTTAGTGTCTCTAATGTTATTGTAAGATGATGTAAACAACAATAAAGAAAATAAAATATATAAAAATATATATTTTAAAAACCATCAGATGTATAAAACCGGTGTACAAAAACGCAAAGTGTCAATGGTAGCCAAATCAGCTTAACATACGATTTTACAATCAGAAAAAAACACAATAATGGATAACCATTGTGATGTGACAAAACGAAAAAATAGGGACTATAAGTGTAAACAGAATTTAACAAATATATATATATATTAGAAAAAATAATACACACTTAGGAGAAAATAAATAGATATTTTTAAAAAAAATATATACATAAAAGCCGCAATGGTTTGATAATAAGGACAGTTCACATTACTAACCCCCTTGGTAACACGCAAACCGACCCATTAGTGTAAATCATAAGTCATTAATATTTGAAATACTACTGCAGAAATATCTGTCACTTACACGACAGAAATTTGGAATGTCAAACACAAGCGCTAAAATGTGCCGTATTTAAACGGCATTTAAACATAGTAGTGTTGTCAAAGTGACAAAATAAAAAGATTGACATTATATTTATATTTTAAACACAAATATTATGTATTATACTAGGATCATTTTTTTAATAATCTGATTATTTCCTTTGTTGCTTATAGTTATATTTGTTTACTCCTTCTAATATTTTGCACTTCGCTGATAGCTTTTTGTGATTCTGTTACTAATAAAAGATTGACATTTGTCAATCTTTTTATTTTGTCACTTTGACAACACTACTATGTTTAAATGCCGTTTAAATACGGCACATTTTAGCGCTTGTGTTTGACATTCCAAATTTCTGTCGTGTAAGTGACAGATATTTCTGCAGTAGTATTTCAAATATTAATGACTTATGATTTACACTAATGGGTCGGTTTGCGTGTTACCAAGGGGGTTAGTAATGTGAACTGTCCTTATTATCAAACCATTGCGGCTTTTATGTATATATTTTTTTTAAAAATATCTATTTATTTTCTCCTAAGTGTGTATTATTTTTTCTAATATATATATATATTTGTTAAATTCTGTTTACACTTATAGTCCCTATTTTTTCGTTTTGTCACATCACAATGGTTATCCATTATTGTGTTTTTTTCTGATTGTAAAATCGTATGTTAAGCTGATTTGGCTACCATTGACACTTTGCGTTTTTGTACACCGGTTTTATACATCTGATGGTTTTTAAAATATATATTTTTATATATTTTATTTTCTTTATTGTTGTTTACATCATCTTACAATAACATTAGAGACACTAAAAAACATTTACTGTATCAAACTATACGCGCTTATATATATATATATTTATTTTTCTGTCAATTCATTATTTAATGTAATGCATTTCTTGTTTTTAATGATATTTTTACATGTATATTTGTCTATACACTATTTCAATGTTGTGTATGATGGATTCAACATTTATTTATGTATTAATTCATTCATTTATTCTATGAAACTAATACGGGTGTGATTCCCGCTTTTTTCTTTCCCCTGTGTAGGTGTTATTCCATGTGTTAATGATTTTTTCTAAGTTAGCCCTTTGATACAGCTGTTAATCATGACGTTCTAATTAACCTCTTAACCTCTCCCACCTCTGACTCTTGTTTGTCTAATACCTATGGGTATATAAGGAACCCCTTTGTATATGTTTTTAATGGCCTGAGGAAGACACTAGTTCAGTGTTGAAACGCGTAGCCACCTATTGTTCAATAAATAATTATTATTATTATATATCTTCTATCTTTCATTGACTTTCCACCACAACCACGCAGCAGCGCCCTATAGGATCCTCCTTTTTTCTTCCTTCATATGCTTCCCTTGTAGATAGTGCCTTTTTTACAGCCCCCCCTGTAGATAACGCCATACAGCCCCCTCTGTAGATAACATCATACAGCCCCCCCCTGTAGATAACGCCATACAGCCCCCCTGTAGATAATGCCATACAACCCCCTCTGTAGATAACGCCATACAGCCCCCTCTGTAGATAACACCATACAGCCCCCTCTGTAGATAACGCCATATAGCCTCCTCTGTAGATAACGCCATGCAGCCCACCCTGTAGATAATGCCATACAGACCCCTTTGTAAATAGTGCCATACAGCCCCCCCATAGATAACGCCATACAGCCCACTCTGTAGATAACGCCATACAGCCCCCCGTGTAGATAACGCCATACAGCCCCCTCTGTAGATAACGCCATACAGACCCCCCTGTAGATAACGCCATACAGCCTAACCTGTAGATAACGCCATACAGCCCCCTGTAGATAGCGCCATACAGCCCCCTATAGATAACGCTATACAGCCCACCTGTAGGTAACGCTATACAGCCCCCCCTGTAGGTCACACCATACAGCCCCCCCTGTAGGTAACGCTATATTGACCTCCCTCCTCATCCCTTGTTTAAATACTCCAGCTAGAATTCCCTACTCCAGCACAGCAGAAACCCTTCCATTCAGGTGCAAATCATCTGCAGAATACAGTTTGTACCAGTGGCGTAGCTATAGGGGTCGCAGCGGTCGCAGTTGCGACCGGGCCCCTAAGCCTGGGGGGCCCACGGGCCCCCGTTGCCATACAGCATTTTTTCTAACTAAATCTTCTGTGCCGTGAAGCCGGCACTTCCTGGTTACAGTCACATGGTACACTTAGTGTACCATGTGACCGTGTTGTCACGTGACATGGCTTCCAGACAGAGCAGAAGAGTCGGTGCGGAGGACTCCAGGTAAGCTGCAGTGTAATGTAATGTATTGTGTTGTAACGTTATGTATTGTAATGTAATGTAATGTGTTGTGATGCCTTGTAATGTATTGTGTTGTTTGCGGTGGAGAGGGGGGGGGCGTTAAATCACAGCCCCCCCCTCCTCCACCGCAAACTGCACAATACAACACAATACAGTATAGTACACATGAGTGTATGAGAGCGGGGCTGCGGCTGTGTAATACAGTCACTGCCCCGCTCCTGAGTCCTGACATGTGCGCGCCGTCAGGATGATGTGATGCGGCCGGCGCTGCACTAATGAGCGTCGGCACTGAAGACAGAACATGGTGGGCGCGCTACAAAACACCCCCATGATCTGTCCTCAATGCCTGAACCGCCGCTCATTAGTGCAGCGCCGGCCGCATCTCCTCATGCTGACCGCGCGCGCACTTATATCAGGAGCGGGGCAATGGCTGTATTACACAGCCGCAGCCCTGCTCTATAACGGCGGAGATCAGAGAAACCGCTCATCTCCGCCGCTATTCTCCTGAATGCTGCGATCAAAGCTGACTGCAGCATTCAGGGGAAAATGAGAAGGGGTGATGCCCCTGGATCGCGTCACAGGGAATTCCTGTGACGCGATTAAGGGACATAATCATATATGGGCAGACAGCCCAGGGTCTATTGAAGGACCCCAGGGCTGTCCTACCATATTTCCTGTTGTTAGGGCATACTGAGGTATGTCCTAACAACTGCCTGTGTACTATCAGTACACAGGCTAATGTACTGGCATATAGCTATAGGCCAGTACATTGAAGTTTAAAAATAAAGTAAAAACAAAGTAGTGTTAAATAAAAAAAATACACATACACCTTTTTTATAATAAACATTAAAATAAGTCTCAATGCATAAAACATACACATAATCGGTATTGGCGCGCCCGTAATAACCTGCACAACTATTTTTTTGCATCATTTAATCAATTAAATAAAAATTGCTTTCTATCACTTAGGCCCCATTCACACGACCATGCCCACAATCACGCCCCCCGATTGCGGGCACGGACGGCCGCCGACTGCCACCCGCATTTTCGGGCCGTGCTCCCATACAAAGTATGGGAGAACGGCCCGCAAAATGCAAAAGAACGGACATGTTCCATAATTTTCGGAACATTTCTACGGCACGGACACCCATCCGTAGCGCTACGGAAATGTGTCCGCGCTCAATGAAAGTGAATGGAGGTTATTTACGGTCGTGTGCATGGGGCCTAATTGTGAGGCACAAGGTGCGATGATGAATTTAACCTCCATGTGCCTCACATTAATAGTAATTAACCCCATCATGTACCTTACATATTAACCCATTATGACTGAGAAACATGATGGGGTTAATTACTATTAATGTGAGGCACATTCAAAATTCATCATCACACCTCGTGCCTCACATCAGAAAATGGAAGAACTTTTTTTTTTTTTTTATTACTGTTGGCAAAATAAACGAAGTATCGGTATCGAAGTCCAAATTTTGGTATCGTGACATCCCTACACTGTGGGTCGCGTCCCCCTGGGGGTTCGTGAGTCACTCACCGAGGTCCCGGTTCCAATCAATGCTGGAGCAAGGAGCTGACATCTCCTTGATCCAGCATTACCTGTGCCGTGAGCGGCTCGACGCAGGCAGGCGGGATGTAACGACACACCGGAGGAGGCGTAGGATCCTCCACTCGACGTGGGAACGGGGATAGGTAAGTAATTATGCACATATAGGGGCATTATACTGTATTGTGGGGCTGATATTGTGGGGGGGGGCATTATACTGTATGGGGGCTGATATGGGGAGCATTATACGGTATGGGGCTATTATGGGGGGGCAGTATACGTTATGGGGCATTATACTGTGTGGGAGCAGCTATGGGAGCATTAACTGTGTGGGGGCATTATACTATGGGGGCTGTTGGGCAAGGCGTCTGGGCATAGGAGCGCGCAGGGGTCTGATGATGATGATGATGATGGTGGTGCTGGGGAGGGGTAGGGGGGCCCAAGCTGAATTCTTGCACCCGGGCCCATGAGCCTTTAGCTACGCCCCTGGTTTGTACCCAATGAAAAGTCAGCCCAGTGCTCTAGAAACCCAAAGCCTTCTCCTCTGTATTCAGTGGTTGGTTCCCACCTTTGACCACAACAGCTGGATTATCACCAGCTCCTCCCAGTAATTTATCCACCCGTTCAACCACATGCCGAGCCCTGGCACCAGGGAGTCAATAATATCAGAATCTGAAGAGTAGACATTGTGCATGTCCCTCATCATTTAAATTTATTTTCTGTTCATATTTCTTTATAATTTAATACAATTATTGTAATAATAATAAAAAAAACTTCTAGTAATTTGTTAACGCAATCATGGGGGCCAAAATATATTAGACTGAAATTTGTAATGGGTATGTCAACCGATACCCGCCCTCCAGTGATTTATCCAGTTTCCAAATCATAGGTGATAGATATACACTACCGTTCAAAAGTTTAGGGTCACTTAGAAATTTCCTTATTTTTGAAAGAAAAGCACATTTTTTTCAATGAAGATAACATTAAATTAATCAGAAATACACTCTATACATTGTTAATGTGCTAAATGACTATTCTAGCTGCAAACGTCTGGTTTTTAATGCAATATCTACATAGGTGTATAGGGGCCCATTTCCAGCAACCATCACTCCAATGTTCTAATGGTACATTGTGTTTGCTAACTGTGTTATAAGGCTAATGGATGATTAGAAAACACTTGAAAAACCTTGTGCAATTATGTTAGCACCGCTGTAAACAGTTTTGCTATTTAGAGGAGCTATAAAACTGACCTGCCTTTGAGATAGTTGAGAATCTGGAGCATTACATTTGTGGGTTCGATTAAACGCTCAAAATGGCTAGAAAAAGAGAGCTTTCATGTGAAACTCGACAGTCTATTCTTGTTCTTAGAAATTAAGGCTATTCCATGCGAGAAATTGCCAAGAATCTGTAGATTTCCTACAACGGTGTGTACTACTCCCTTCAGAGGACAGCACAAACAGGCTCTAACCAGAGTAGAAAGAGAAGTGGGAGGCCCCGCTGCAAAACTGAGCAACAAGACAAGTACATTAGAGTCTCTAGTTTGAGAAATAGACGCCTCACAGGTCCTCAACTTGCAGCTTCATTAAATAGTACCCGCAAAACGCCATTGTCAACGTCTACAGTGAAGAGGCGACTCCGGGATGCTGGCCTTCAGGGCAGAGTGGCAAAGAAAAAGCCATATCTGAGACTGGCTAATAAAAGGAAAAGATCAATATGGGCAAAAGCACACAGACATTGGACAGAGGAAGATTGTAAAAAAGTGTTATGGACAGACGAATCGAAGTTTGAGGTGTTTGGATCACACAGAAGAACATTTGTGAGACACAGAACAACTGAAAAGATGCTGGAAGAGTGCCTGACGCTATCTGTCAAGCATGGGGGAGGAAATGTGATGGTCTGGGGTTGCTTTGGTGCTGGTAAAGTGGAAGATTTGTACAAGGTAAAAGGGATTTTGAATAAGGAAGGCTATCACTCCATTTTTCAACGCCATGCCATATCCTGTGGACAGCGCTTGATTGGAGCCAATTTCATCCTACAACAGGACAATAACCCAAAGCACACCTCCAAATTATGCAAGAACTATTTAGGGAAGAAGCAGGCAGCTGGTATTCTATATGTAATGGAGTGGCCAACGCAGTCACCAGATCTCAACCCCATAGAGCTGTTGTAGGAGCAGCTTGACCGTATGGTACGCAAGAAGTTCCCATCAAGCCAATCCAACTTGTGGGAGAGCCTTCTGGAAGCATGGAGTGAAATTTCTCCCAATTACCTCAGCAAATTAACAGCTAGAATGCCAAAGGTCTGCAATGCTGTAATTGCTGCAAATGGAGCATTCTTTGACAAAAGCAAAGTTTGAAGGAGAAAATTATTATTTCAAATAAAAATCATTATTTTTAACCTTGTCAATGTCTTGACTATATTTTCTAGTCATTTTGCAACTCATTTGATAAATATAAGTGTGAGTTTTCATGGAAAACACAAAATTGTCTGGGTGACCCCAAACTTTTGAACGGTAGTGTATATATCTGAGAGAAAAGATGACACAAGAGACCATGCTTGTATGCTCAAAATCCTTCTCTGATCTTTATTGATCCAAACAAGTATATAACTATAATGACAGGAAAGGTGTAGGCTTTGGTTTCAGCCAATCATCTACAATATGATAATGACTCTGATTCAGCCAATGAAAATATTTCAATGCATTATAATAATTCTTCACCCTCCAAGCCCCAGGTGGCCTGAACCTTGTCCCATGGGAAGACACACATTTCAGAGACACAAGTTAATTTGTCTCCTTCTTATCTCACTAGAGAATGGAGACTGCAGATAAGTTTAAATCATTTAAACAGAGGGCTGAATCCCCTTCCCTCATGGTAAACAATGTCATTGTTCATTCGGCCAAGGCTATTTGATCTGCTCCTTACAAGAGTAATAAAACATTCAATTCAAGAACACATAACATAGAATTGCTTCAGGACATCTGCTGACATATTACTTTTTACTTATAAATCTCAAGATGGCTCCTTCAGGCCAAAAGATGGATTCCAACGATCCAAAATGGACACCTACCATACAAGATGGAGTCCATGCAAAATTTTATCTTTTAAACATATTCTAATCACTTTCACATTTCCCACCTTTTGTTTATATGAGGACATTTTGCATCCACGCCAGGTACTTAAAGGAGGGCTTATCCCCCCTTGAGGACTTACCTAACCGTTTCACCTCATCCCCTGGTCATTTCAACAAAATTCCTTCCCCTAATTGTTTCACTCATAGGGTACACTTGATACATCTGATCCAGTATGGCGGGTAATCATTTTAACCTTTGCTGCGAAGCATTGCCAAAGTTTTGTCAGGCCTCAAAATATGTGCCTCAGAAGCAAATATAATGCAATACATAATAAAACAACCTGAAGGACATTCTGGAGCAGACCCCATTACCCATCCCCCAACACCCTTAAACCAGTTAGAGGGATTGAGCCATGGCAACCACTCCGGCCACTCCAGGGTCTAATCATCTTTAGAATTGGCTTTCCTGAACTCTTCCTTTATTTTCTCAGCTTTATCTCTGTCTTACATGTCCTGCCTAATGCCAGTAGGGTCTATGTAATGGCAACAGGCTGTATCAACTACTTGGCACATGCACATCCCCCCTTGGGCAGCATTCAAAACATCAAACACATAATCTGTAACCGTCTCCAATCTGTCGGCCACTTTCTCTATATTATGAGCATTTTTTACTGTTAAACCTACTAATATTGGCAATAATCCAAACTTCTCCTCTACGGTACTTGTATTGGTCATAATTGTCGCACTGTCACTTACTGTCCTAATATGACTTTTACCCCTGCAGATATAACAAGTCATGGGCAGCATCTTCCTCAAACCTAAAGACACCCGGGTAACATAACCTCCGGGCTCTCATTGCTGCCTTGTACTTCTTACTTATGAGTGACAACAACCAGTGACCTTCACCTCACACCTCCACATAAAACACCTCAAGTTGTTATTCACAGTACCGTGGCATATTTACACACATTATAATTATAAACCTCAGACAATATAAACAATAGGGCCTCAATTAATAATATAATGCTATCACCAATCTCATGCTATCACCCTTCAGGTTTGGGTCCCATCAGTTCATTGCAAGTCCTGTACATCATCGTCCTCTTCTTCTTCTGTCTTCTGCTACTGCTGACGGATTCACTCAGGTCTTTCGTCTTTACTTTACTTTGCTGATGTCATCAGGACTTGGTTTGGTCCTTCTCATCTGTCAGACACCGTCTTTTTTAGTATACGTCACCGGGCTGTACATAGCACCTCATGCTGTGAGCCTGGGGTGAGTTCCCACGTAGACGGGTTAGTGGAGTTTTATTGTGACTACCACAAACCCTCCGTATCTGTCCTCTTCCTCTGGTAAGTTACTTGTCTGGGCGGCGCTTAGAATTGTGACCCTGCCGTCAGTTCATGACAAACGCGTTGTATTGGCTCAGGCTGCACCTGCCGCATCTCAGTGATGGAGTTCATCATATTAAAAGTCTTCTAGTTCATGTTTACTGGCACTTGCTGGGGACCCCCAACCCTCGTCAATTGTTAAAATAAATGCTAATCTGGTGATAACTTCATCTGCATACACTATAAACGATGTTCTAAGTACATACAATAATAATGACAGGCCCTTAAACTACATCAAACAAACACCTTTATGTAAGAAAAACTTCTCTGTTCCACTGGACAGTTACTGGGTACATTTCATTTGCACTTGGTGTTTACACTTTTCAGCAGGATTTATACCTTATTCTGAGCTGATTACTTTTAATAGCTCCTACTCACATAAATATTCACAGATACCATACGTTTTATCTTACAAGTGTCTCAAACCAATTTTTCTCCCCCTACTCTGGTTAGTTTTACCTGGGAAGGCCTCCCAAGGTCTGTTCTCTTTGTGGGAGGCGGGTGTGATAAGGTTGGCACCGGTCTGCCAGGACTGTTCTGTAGGCAAATCAAACAGCTCTAACAGAATTTAGCAGCAACAGCTGTAAAACCGGGGACATACCAATTAGATCTTACCAAATCGATCCTTTCAGTCTTGGGGCATATGTGAGGTCATACACTATCAATACAAGTGCCATCAAGAATGCCTACCGGTTTACCTTCCTTTATCATCCACATTCTGTTAGAATCTGGTTTTCACGCCTTCCGCTCCCAGTTGGACACTTCCTGTGGAGAACAATCTTTTTCATCGGATAACCATTAATTGATCTTAATCAGATAATTCAATTGAAGAAAAACATTAACAATTACATATTTATGTTAAATGTTCACACTGGGCAGTAACTAAAACTGATACATACAAACTGATTCTTCTTCTTTACATATTTTTACTGCACAGAATCCTTTCACAACAAAAATATTTTCAAATGGGAATCTACTTGCACTAAGTAGTTATCATTTACACAAACATAATACTGACGCATGCCTCCAATAGTCCAATGCTAAGGCACGCTGGTCCAGAACTTTACATAAAACTTAACCTCAGTATTTAATAGTCCCACAACACTTCTTGAATATCGTTATTAAACAAACTAACTTTGGGATAACATCTGGAGAACTGCTGATATCTTATCAATGTACAAACACCAGTTCAATACTTGGGAGAACACTATTCCCCTGTCACTACACACAACTTCTGCAGTGGGGAAGATACAGGCCGTTCTTCAGGCCCCCTTGAGAACAGGTCTACACATACGAGCACATTGTCATACACTTCTACCTCGGGTAGTTGTATGTTCTGCATTCGCTGGGACGGGTAATCTGGCCGGGCTGCACTTTTCACAGGTACCTTTGCTGTTTCATCTATGTCATGCCGTGCACACATCATGCCGGCTGCTACAAACCTAGTGGTGGCATTATTGTATCCAGGGACAAGCCAATTTACTGACACCTGGCTGCACATACTCTATTTGCCAGGTTTTTCATCTCTTACACTCTCAATTGGTTTACCCGATGATCCAATAAAGTTCCTACTACCAATGGGCCCATAATTGTGGGCGATGCCAAAAGCGTACCCAGAGTCAGTGTAAATGTCGGCCATCTTACCTTTCACCAGGTTACAGCCTCAGCGAGCACCTCCAGCTCTGCTCCTTGAGATGAACAAGAAGGTGAGCGTGGTTTCTGGGTAATTTACCTTGTGCCTCGTATCCTGTCTTGTACATACTGTATGGTATTTCTACATTACAAATTTACATTAAAAACCCATGTCACATATAGATAGAATATTTCAAAGGGTGGCATCTTCATTCTCAAAAATAAAAATAAATGTTACACACTTCTCCACACTCATCTGATTATCCAGAACACTTTGAGAATCTCACTTTTATCAGGCTCTGTAAATACTTGATTAATACCACAATAAAAAATTATTTTTACTAAAAATCTTGCATAAAATTAACAATGTTCAGATAATTTTCACCTCCTTCCCAACTAAATCTGTAAGGACACATGGTCTCTTACACAATACCTCATATTGGGTGGAGACTACAGCACAGCATACCCAGTGCCATATTAACCATTCAGGAAAAATCTAAACACAAATACCTCAACATTTAGGTTACTGTCATACACATTTAATGTGGTTACTCATTGGGGTCTCATACACATTTAGTAGACCTCCTCAAACCAAATTCATTAATTCCAAACAAAATAAAATTGTACCAGATTAGTCCCCTCACTACTCCCTCCTTTTTGGACTCTGCGAAAGTAATGTAGCAGGGTTCAAAACTACATCTCTCAACATAATAAGGTTGGGCACTCTATCTAGGGGCACTAGTTTGCCCCCTTTTAATACACAATAGCCTAAAACAAAAGTGACTTTCTCCTGGCAAAACAGCATGTTCTTTTAGATACCTTGCAAACATTTACTTTTAAAAACCTCATACATTTTCAAAAATGACATTTAGTCAGCACTATAGCACTTCCTATGCATATGTAAAAACAAAAACAACAACTATAATTCTTTATCCAATAAAACAGAAAATAATATATCTGGTAATATTAATTACTGCAAACCAATAAACTATATGTGGGAGTAGGGAACAGTAGGGATACATACATCTTCAAGACCCCATGTCTCACAATATCTGTATTTTAATTCATTTGAATTAAGTTCAAAACATTACGACATTAAATCCTATTACATCATAACACATAAATATGCAGCATAACTTTTATCTTTTATGCAGACAAATCCTGACATAATATTTTACACACTCGGTACTTATGGACAACAGCGCATGCGCAAAGATAATAAACATTCCTAACTACTGCAACCAGCGAGCGGTCTTTTCCTGTCTCACACATATAACCCCCTTTTTCTTCAGGCCAATGCTTTTCTAAAATGACTCCAATTTAACCCTATACACAAAACACTAAAAATTGTAAACAATATAGATCTAAAATCAGTGCAATATTGTAATCCCTTGTCTAATCAGTCCATGCTCTATATATAAGCTTGTATCAGTCTGCTTTTCAGACTTCACACTGCACATGTTATATCACACACATGTTACATCACACAGCCCCTCTCCGTCACAATCGATATTTGTCATCATCATCATCATCAATTCCTTATATGCAGCACTCCGGATTCATTTTCTGTCTCTGTCTATTCACAAACAGCCATTTATTAACATCCACTTAAATTTTTGAACAATCAACTAATTTGATTACATTTCTCATCCTCCCCACTCAGCCATTTACTCTGTGGGCTGTAGTCAGGGGATTTGCTATGTATGTTGGTGATTATTTCTTTAAGGGCCTTGGGTGTGCGCCAATACCAATGTCCTTCACTGTAATTGTGTAGGTAGTTATACTACTACGACACATGTGGGTCATTCTTTGCTTTGAACACAGATTGTTATGTTACAACGGTATTCATTTCAAGCGGTCTCATATTAATACAGACTGACTGACTTGGATTTTATACTACATCAAAAGTCCATGCCAGATTATCAAATGTGTGCTAGAAATCAGTCTGTACTGATTCCCACCTTATGCCAGTCTAACAATGCATACAACTGGTTGTTAAGGACCCTTACACATAATATTACAAGCTGGCAGTGTGCTAAAAGTGTATCCATGATTATTCAAAACAACATTCAAAGTTTTCCCTATTGCACTTGGTAATGGTATATACACCCTTTATCACACGTCTCACATGCACTTTCATATATATATTCATTTGACTACTGCAATCCTGACAAAGAACCTATTATTACAGAACCCCTTTTAGTTGTTATAGCGTTTTCTTTCCCTGTTTATCACAATAATCTTTGGCTGTACGTCACACTACGGCGCTTCCCCTGTTGCTCTGCTCTCCAAGTTCTCCATTATCAGGACTTAACCGCAGAAGTCCTTGTGGTACTAAAAGTACTACAGGATATTACCTACGAATATCCAACCAACCTTTGTCACCTACGGACAGATTCTGCCACCTACGGACAGATTGTGTCACCTACGGACACATAGTACCACGCCGAGCCAGGCGTCCCCGTAACTCGACTATCGTAGAGCAAGCAGGCAACAGGAAAACATTCCCCTTTGATCCTGAACAGTTTCAACACAACAGCCAAATAATAAATAACATTTTGAACAGACCTATAACAATTCACAGTTCATTGCAGGTTCACTACACAGCATTCAGCTTCCTCATCTTACACAGACAGATGTACGCCATGGACTCACACTACTTCTACACAAGTTTCTCTTTTTTTTTTCCTACGTCATCACATTTCACAGGAGGGGGTCACGCACTCACTCCTCACATCTTCTGTTCTCAATCTTTTTTTTTTTTTTTTAGTAAAAGTTTTTATTGAACATACCACATACATACAACAAAAGAATGGCATTGCCCACTCTTTGAAAAAGTGAACAGTATTACAGAGTATGTCATTTAGGTTTTATCTCATTTTAACTTGCGGTTCATACAAAATTTACTTAAGCGTTTACATTTCAGACATTCTTAACTACACTTTCCATTAAACCTTTGCGAAATGCTGAAACATTTAACATTCCAACTGTGGCAGACGATATGTAAATCACTCTATTCTGATATATCTTTCCCCTCTTCTCTCTTGCCAGTGAACTATTCTCTCATTTCCATTTAGGCTCTCAGCTCTACAGTCTTCAGCCTTCCTAATTGCCCTTTAATCTCTTCTGTGAGATACCATTTTGTGTACTGAAATCCCGTTACTACCTCCCCAATTTCTGAATCAGATAACTGCAGAAGAAAAGGTCTCCATTTTTTGAAGAACCCTGCCGTCCTTTTCTCTTTAGCTGTAATTGCTTCATTTCTATCTGATTGGAGGCAAACTTTCAATTGTTGGATCAGTTGATCCATTGTGCGTACGCTGGCTTCCAGCCACATCCTTAAGAGACACCTTTTGGCCACCACCAATATCACATGTGCCAATGGCGGCACATATGAAAGAGCTCCCTCTTCCCCTGTCTCCAGTGAAGCCACCGAATGAAAAAGAAGCAGCATGGGCGTCTTCGTTAGGGTACATTCCCAGAGTTTTCGGATATAATCAAGTACTACATCCCAGAACTCTTGTGTATTAGGGCATAACCAGATGCCGTGATATAAATCAGTGTGTTGCTGGTTACATTTGGGGCATGCATGCATTCTGTTCGGATTGTTAGCGTTTGCTGGTATATTAAAAGCGTATATAGCCGCATGCATCAGTTTGAACTGGGTCTCCCTCCACACTTCATTTATGACATGCTTTCTCACCACCTTCCATCCTTCCAATATGTGTGTGTTAATGTTTGGTATCTTAAGAATGCGTCTCCAGTATGCAAACAGGTCTTTCGAGTTGAGTCTCACATATAAATCTTTAATTGTTTTATACAGATCTGATAATGTGTTCCTAGTCTGTCTTTCCCCCACCATCTCATCAAATCGATTATCGATCACTTCTCCTTCCAGATTCCCCACTCTGGTAATACAAAACGATTTGACCTGCAGATACTGGAGATAGTGTGTTGGTAGTATACCAAATTCCTCTACCAGTTCAAGTAACGTTTTTAATCTGGGTTCTGAGGCATGCAAGACATGACCCACTGTTGCAATGCCCTGCTGTTTCCACTTATTAAACAGGCTACTGGACTGCCCCGCCGGGAACTCTACATGTGACCATAAAGTTAAGTATTTTGATAGTGGGAAGGGTAGGCCCTGCTTTTTCCTCACTTCCTTCCAGCACATAATAGTGTCTCTCAGCACTACAAAACCCTTTACATGTTGCGGAAGAGCGCTCAGTTTGGTATGTAAAAGAGCCACGAGGTCACACGTTCCCGCTAGCTCCGCTTCTATTGTGTAATTAGAATAATGATTTGTGTGATGTATCCAGTCCAGGACATGTCTAAACAAGCTAGCAATGTTGTAGCCCCTCAAATGTGGAACATTCATCCCCCCCTGCCAATGATATCCTTGCAATTTAACCAGTGATACCCGTGAGCGTTTCCCTGACCAAATAAATTTAGATATGGCTTTGTTAAAAGTTTTGACCTCCGTATGTTTCAATAAAAGTGGCAAGGTCTGTAGCGGATAAAGTAACCTTGCGAACGAGATCATCTTCACCAGGTGGCATCTGCCTAACATTGAGAGCGGCAGGGAGGCCCATCTGTCTAGTTCTGATTTTATTTTATGAAATAGTGGTCCGTAGTTTAGGCGATATAAAGATCCCGCAGCACCTCCTATCTGAATCCCCAAATATGTAATGTGGGTTTTTGCAATTTTAATTCCTGACTTTTGAATTTCCAAATCTCTTGAATGGTTATGGGGCGTTAATCCCAGCAACTCACTTTTGTTTGGATTAATTTTTAGTCCCGCAAACGTCCCGTACTCCCGAAATAATTCAAAAATGTTTTGTAAGTGCTGGGCTGGATTCCTGAGAAACAGCAAGATGTCATCTGCGAACACTGCAGTTTTCACTTCAACTCATCCCACTTGTATGCCCTCAAACTTTTTCCCATGCTCCAAAGCATGAATTAAAGGTTCCAGTGCTAAGTTGAACAATAACGGTGACAAGGGGCAGCCCTGCCTCGTTCCTTTATGCAGTTTGAACACTGGTGACCTGACTCCCGGTGTGCATACCGCTGCAGTGGGATTATTATACAGAGTGTTAAGGTATGTTCTAAATCCCCCCTCGATGCAAAATTTATCCATGACCATGTTCAACCAACGCCATTCCACATTATCGAACGCCTTTTCAGCATCTAGTTGTATGAGTGCTGCCTTTTGAAATAATGATGGCCGGGCCTTAATCTCATCCATCACTCCCAGGACTTTCCTTATATTAGTAACCGCCGCTCTGCCCTTGATGAAGCCAACCTGTGATGGTCCTATCAGAAGCGGCATCAGTAGTGCAAGCCTGGCTGCCATAATCTTAGATATTAGTTTGATGTCTTGGTTTATGAGTGAAATGGGCCTATACGCGCTTGGCTGCAATACATCTTTCCCTGCTTTCGGGATCACCTTTATATATGCCGTGTTGGCTGAGTGTGGAATATTTGCACCATTCAGCAACGAATTGAAGTAATCCAACAGCGTCGGGGTTATCTGTTCCTGCAGTATTTTGTAAAATTCTGCCGGGTAACCGTCAGGTCCCGGTGCCTTCCCATTTGATAAAGCCGCAATAGCCGATTGCAACTCTTCCATCTCTATTGGGGCATTTAGGTTTTCCCACTGCTCCGCTGATAATGCAGGTAAGTTTATTTGTGTTAAAAACTGTGCCCCTGCTATATCATCTGTCGTGTTAGTAGTTTCGTATAACCTTTGATAAAAGGAATGAAAAATTTTGTTTATCTTTCTAGGATCAGCGTGAGTGACACCTCTGCAATCTGTCAAACGTGTAATGTGCGTGTGTGGTCGGAGTCCTCTGGACAGTCCCGCGAGCATTCTCCCTGCTTTGTTGCCGAATCGGAACAGTTTAGCCTCATAGATAGATCTACCCAATCTTTCTTTTTTTTCTAACCATGATTCAAAATGTTGTTTGGCTTCTACCCACTTCTTCTGATTTTCCGGAGTCGCATCTGCCAGGAAATTAGAATAGGCCCCCCGTAAAATGTCGCTACATTCTCTATATTTTTGAAATGTTTGCTTTTTCTTGTATGTCATATAAGATATCAGTCTCCCCCTTAGCACCGCTTTGGCCGTTTCCCAGTACAACACCTGGTCAGATCTATGTGCTGCGTTATCAGTGTCATATTCTAGCCACCATCCTTTTAGCATTGTTTGGAAGTCTTCTTCCCCTGCTAGTGTTGATGGAAATCTCCATTGAAAGTCCCCCCCTTTAGTTTGAGTGTCCATCAGTACTAACCTCACCGGTGCATGATCCGATATTACCATATTGGTGATGTCAATTTGGTCTATTCTCTGTAGTAAACTCGAACTCAAAAAAATATAATCTAACCTAGACCACGATTGGTGGGTCGGTGAGAAGTAAGTAAAATCCCTATCATCTGGATGTGAGTATCGCCATCCATCACTCAACTGTGTGTCATGTGAGAGATCTGGTAAAATATCATCAGTGGCTAAGTTCGTAGTTGGGAACTTTCGTTTTCTATCTTCCGCTACATGCATGACTGAGTTGAAGTCACCTCCTACTATCTTCTGAGCACAGGTGTCTGCCAGGATTGTGGCCTTTAGATTTTGAAAGTATATGCGATTGCTGGAGTTTGGTGCATACACATTATATATACTCAATTCGCCCATTTGAGTATCTAACAATACATGTAGTAGTCTTCCTTCAGTGTCTAAGGATTTCGAACGTAATGTGGCTGCGAAGTTTTTGTGAACTAGTATTATTACCCCATTTTTCCTGTCTTTTGCTGGGGACCCATGGACTTCTCCTACCCAAAATTTCCGCATACGAAAAAAATCTTTCTCCTCCAGGTGTGTCTCCTGGAGAAGGGCCAGATCCGCTTTTAGTTTGCTGAGATGTCTCAAGACCAAGGATCGTTTATGTGGGGACTGGAGTCCCTTAACGTTCCATGTCACTACTCTCATAAAACAATAGAATGTATTGTGCTACAATAGTCGGTTTCATCCTAATTGTAAAATCTGTACTGTGGTATATTTCACCGTCTAGTTCCCTGATAGAGAGATGTGAATGTTCATTTAAGCCTTCATATGATATGTGTATATGTCTGCCTTTAACCCAACAACCCCAACTATGGTAAACTCCCTTCCCTTTCCCCATTTCCCCCCGGGCCCCCCCCCCCTTTCTCCCACCTTTACATTTATGACTTCTCTTTTTTCTGACATGTGTCCGTCTCAAGCCTGCCGTCAGATGTGGTTATCGTATAACAAGCTTAAATCATAACAATAACAGGATACCTTACTTAAACTGGCATTTGCAAGTATAGTGATACACACTTATAACTTATGTCCTCCCCATCTTGTCAGGATCTGTCTACTCAACAGGAACAGTTAGTAACAGTCCCGTGACATACTCACTGCACGTTCTACCCTCTTGGCCGGGTTGGCCCAACATATTCTTGCCATCTCTGGATCTCTACCCATGTCTCGGGGTTTGATGCAGTCTCTTTTCTTTGGGAGACGCTCCACTTGTATGGGCTACATGCTGTTGTGGGTTTCCCGCTGAGGCTTCTTCTGTACGTGCTGGAGGAGTAGTTTCCTTTAGTAGATCTCTGAATACCGCTTCCGCTTCTTGATGTTCCGTGTAGGTCTGCAGTGTGCCACTTGGTGTGGTGACTTTCAGTATTGCAGGATATTGAAGCTGGAACTTTATTCCTTGGTTATGGAATGCCGTACAGATCTTGCTAAACAGCTTACGTTTTTTTGAAACTTCTGCCGAGTAGTCTCCGAACAACATCACAGTGGCGCCATTTAATTTTGTCGGTCCCCTACGTGCTTTGTACGAACGCAATAGCGCTTCTTTATCCGAATAGTCCAGATATCGCACAATCACTTGCCTTGCTCTTTTTTGCGAGTTCTGTGCTTGTTGTGAGTTTTGCCTGTCTGGGCCCACCCTGTGTGCCCTTTCCACTTTACATGGCCCTTCCATGTTCAGTAGTTTCGGTATCTCATATTCGCAGATGCGTCTGAGCTGTAAAACAGGCACCGATTCCGGGATACCAACAATTCTGATGTTGTTCCGACGTGACCTATTTTCAAGATCGTCAATTTTAGATAGCATCCGCTGTTTTTCTGTCAGAAGCTCCTGTAACTTTTCATGCGTGTCAGCCGCATCATCTTCCAGCATGGATATTCGTTGTTCCGCTTCATCCAGTCGAGCTCCATGTTGGGTAATGTCGTTTTGCATCGATTGTAACGAGGCAGATATTGTAGCTGCTATAGTGTCCTTTATGTCTGGTGTTATTCGCTTTGCTACCTCACTGGCTAATTTTTTATAATTGATCATTGCCGCTCCTGATGTCGACTCCTCTCCTTCCCCTTCCGACTCTGCATCTTCATGGGCTGATGCTGACCTGTTAACCGGCTGTTTCTCCTGCTTCTCCTTTCTTGTAATCGGCGGCATGTTTTGCTCTCTGTCGTGGGTTGTGTGTTCTTCAGCTATTATCTTAGCTTTTCTTGTCTCCACGCCGTCTTGCTCGGGGCGGGGCCTCTGGGGAGCAATGGCGTTTTCGGTCCTTCCACCAGCTATCACTGGATTTGGCGCCAAAAATAGTCTCCGGTCCGGTTTCTGATCCGGGATGACCTTCAAATCTCGTGCTACCACCTCTGGGTTTTTGGCTTTCTCTCCCGGTTTTTATAAAGGTCGTCACCGCTCCCCTTTCTCAGACGCGTGTCGCGCTACAATGGCCGACTCCAAAATCGCCGTGTAAGTCAGCGGTATTATATTTATCAGCTCACCGCTGTCTTCTCTGCTACCCTGTCAGTTAGGTACCTCTGTCGTTGTCTGTTTGTTGTAGTATGTTAGGCATGAATGTCGCTTTTTTGCTACGGCAGGTCCGGAGAGCTCTTTTCTCCCTCCTTACATGTCAGCGCCGGAACCGGAAGTCCTCCTGTTCTCAATCTTAACAATTTCAATGTTCAATGCCGGCAAAAATTCTCCCATACCATGAACCTCCAAGATTCACACATCTGTACAACAACTCAAGATAACGTACGTATCTGCAATCATTCATCACACTAAAAGCGTTCAACATACCTGCTGGATAAACACTGCGTATCAGGAGATGTGACGTCATGACCGCTAATTCCGGCCTCGGCAATGAATGAGTGAACCATGTTTGTAAGAATAAGCTTCTTACGTACCGGCCGGTTTTTGATATTCACTGATACAAATGCCGTCAGGCCTCCAGCGACAGCGTATCAGACGAGCAATCTCCCGCGTTTTCGGCACCAAAAACTGTTAACGCAGTCACGGGCCAAAATATATTAGACTGAAATTTGTAATGGGTATGTCAACCGATACCCGCCCTCCAGTGATTTATCCAGTTTCCAAATCATAGGTGATAGATATATATATCTGAGAGAAAAGATGACACAAGAGACCATGCTTGTATGCTCAAAATCCTTCTCTGATCTTTATTGATCCAAACAAGTATATAAGTATAATGACAGGAAAGGTGTAGGCTTTGGTTTCAGCCAATCATCTACAATATGATAATGACTCTGATTCAGCCAATGAAAATATTTCAATGCATTGTAAGAATTCTTCACCCTCCAAGCCCCAGGTGGCCTGAACCTTGTCCCATGGGAAGACACACATTTCAGAGACACAAGTTAATTTGTCTCCTTCTTATCTCACTAGAGAATGGAGACTGCAGATAAGTTTAAATCATTTAAACAGAGGGCTGAATCCCCTTCCCTCATGGTAAACAATGTCATTGTTCATTCGGCCAAGGCTATTTGATCTGCTCCTTACAAGAGTAATAAAACATTCAATTCAAGAACACATAACATAGAATTGCTTCAGGACATCTGCTGACATATTACTTTTTACTTATTAATCTCAAGATGGCTCCTTCAGGCCAAAAGATGGATTCCAACGATCCAAAATGGACACCTACCATACAAGATGGAGTCCATGCAAAATGTTATCTTTTAAACATATTCAAATCACTTTCACATAATTATATTTATAAAATCAGTCTAAAAGTTTTTTTTAAATTGTATTTTATTTTTTTTTATATATATATATTTGTCCAAAGATATAGAAGTTGTTTAGTTGGTGGTTGAGCGGTCTTCTTAGAAGCAGGTTTTATAGGGTGCATATCCCCGGCTCTTGGGATAAAATGTGGTGGGAATATTCAGATGTGATATGGAGGTCTTGAGGATTTTGATGTTAGGAATGTGATGTTTTTACTGTGGCACAGTGATGATTTCATTTTCTCCTCTTGATCTTAATGTTTTTAACCTTTTTGACTATGATGTTTTTGTTTTTTTTGATCACGGGTTTTTTGGTCTTAAACTTTTTTGGTTTTTGATATTTAAGTTCTTTCATCTTGGCCACATAGGTATTCATTGCTTTCTCCTCTTTCTCCTTTTCAGCTTTTATAGATGTCATATCTTTTCTTCCCTCCGCATCGGCACTTTTGCTTCTACTCGCCTCTTTTGCCAGCTCATTCTCAACCCTGTATTCAGATGCTGCCATCATTCGACTCAGTACAGGGTAACGACTTTGATCTTTTTCATCGTCCCCTTCTTCAATGCCAATCTTCTTTTTTATCACCTGTTGTTTCTTAAGGTCTATTAAAATATAAAATAAATAAAGATCAATAAGTAGGAATTTAAAAATATAATGGAAACATAGATGTGGGGAGTAGTTGAGTAGTTAAATCTGTATGTACATTCTCTGCTGTGAGCCTCTGTCGCAGATCTGGTCCAAAATGCTGTGATAAATAATGCAGCATGCTGTACTAGTGTTACGGTAAAACAATGGTCACAATGATGGAAACTCGACAGAAACCATTAAAATCAATGGGTTTTTCGTCGGGCACTGTAAGTGTTGGCCTATGGACCAATCACTTGTGTGTTTATTCATTGTTCTGCTCCTATGATGGAGTAGAACAATGGAAGTACTAACGCATATGTGAATGAAGCCTTACTTTGCCTTACCCAGTTAAACAGTTATTCTTACCTGGTCTATGCAGCATCTTTGAAAACTCTTCGGTCAGTAAATCCGACCTGAATATCCTCTTGCCCTCTAGAAGCTCCTTCTGTATTTTTAGATATTCAGGTTTTAGTTTATAACTAGAAGTAAAAAGTTATGAAAGTTCTCAATTGAACAATTCCACTAAATCCATTCCGATGATAACCCCCCCCCCTCCATCCTTGAGCTTTACTTTGGATCCATGGCATGTTACATGTGTGATTGTAAATTGCATGGGGTTAGACTGAATTCTTTCTTTATTTCTTCACTTTTGTCCCCTCTGTACATGGAACAAGTTCAGATAAGCACCTTCCAGCTGTCCTGTCTATTCATTATGGAGCTGCAGACAACCACATTGGCCTTGTTTCCAATACATAGATGGGATGTCTCTACCTGATACCATTACATTCTGTCATATTAGACAGGTAACCATCTAACTTTAAGCTAAAGCTTGGGGGATGGGGAGCAGTGTTTATAAATGTCCCTATAAATGTCTCATGAAGGGATAATTGAGTAAACTTACTAAACACAGAAGAAGAGCCATAGTCCGAGCAGCAGGGCGATGAGGAGAAAAAATATTCCGCCCACAATTACTCTGCTCAATATCGGCCTCCCTGGAATCACTGGGGAAAAAGAAATGAAGTGAGAAAAAACAAAGATTATTCATTTTACAAATATTTTACACATCAGACATTTAGGAAACATAAAATGTGTGAGCTAATTATTATTTATTCTAAATATAAGACCCTAAGGGGTAAATTTGTATATGATATATATAATTAAAGTGTACCTCCACTTTCAGTGAAAAGCGGTTATAGTGCAGAAGGGGGATTATAGTCTATTTTCTACATCACTTGTATTTGCTATCTTGCTTCTAGCAGCAGCCCGGACTATGTAAAGTCCATTCTGCCGGCTGTTCTTAACCCTTCAGTGGGAGACAGAGCGACCTGCTCGTCACCATGGCTCCCGTATCCAGAACAGCCGCCAGCGCTATAGAATCTAATAGCGCTAACAGTGGAGGTACACTTTAACCCCTTCCCGTATTTTCACGTATATGCACGTCGGGGAATGCGGTCTGTTCGCGCATTCCCACGTGCATGTACGTGATGGAGATCATGCGGGCACAGAAGCTGTGCCCGCACGATCACCGCGGGAGCCCGGCTGTGACTGACAGCCAGGCTCCTGCTGCAATGGCCGAGATTGAAGAAACCTACGATCTCAACCGTTTAACCCATTAAATGCCGCGGTCAATAGCGACCGCGGCATTTAAATCTATTGACAGAGGGAGCTCCCTCTGTCACCCATCGGCGGCCCACGACTGCGATCGCCGGCCGCCAATGTGTTGCCATGGCAGCTGGGGGGTCTACCAAAGACCCCCAGCCCTGCCCTGGCTGTATGCCTATTAGGCCGTTCCAGAGGCACGGCATAATAGATTACTTGTCAGTTTTAGGGTATGTTCACACACAGTGAGCAAAAACGTCTGAAAATACGGAGCTGTTTTGAGGCGAAAACAGCTCCTGATTTTCAGACGTTATTTTCGCAGCGTTTTTTTACGGCCGTTTTTGGAGCTGTTTTTAAATGGAGTCAATGAAAAACGCCTCCAAAAACGTCCCAAGAAGTGTCCTGCACTTCTTTTGACGAGCCGTCATTTTACGCGCCATTTTTTCACAGTGACGCGTAAAATAAAGGCTCGTGGGAACCGAACATCGTAATTCCCATTGAAAGCAATGGGCAGATGTTTGCAGGCATAATGGAGCCGTTTTTTCAGGCGTAATTTGAGGTGTAAAACGCCCGAATTACATCTGAAACCACTGCGTGTGAACATACCCTGACACTGACAGGCAATAATGCTTTGGTATATTAAGTATACCAAAGCATTATATCTGCAATCAGAAGATTACATGGTGAAGTCCCCTAGTGGGACTTCAAAAAACGAATTAAAAACAATCAAATAAAGTTTTTGAAAATATAAAATAAAACGTGAAGAGTAAAAATAAAATAAAACCATTTCTTTCCATAAAAAGTTTTTTTTTAATAAAAGTGTAAAGAAACATGAAAAGTACACATATATGGTATCGCTGCGATCGCAACGACACAAAGAATAAAGTTAACACATTACTTCAACTGTATAGTGAACGCCGTACAAAAAAAAGCAAAAAACAACGCCAAAAATATTTTTTTTTCCATTCCCCCACCAAACAAATATAATAAAAGTTAACCAAAAAGTCCCATGGACCTTAAAATATTAACGATGAAAACTATACCTTGTCCCGCAAAAAACAAGCCCTCATATATCGATATCAACGGAAAAATGATAAAATAACGGCTCATAAAATGCGGTTATGTAAAAATGTATTATTTTTTCTTAAAATGTTTGTTATTGTGCAAACGTAGTAATACATAAAAAACCTATACATATGTGGTATCATCGTAATCATACCAACCCATAGAATAAAGATTACATGTTATTTATACCGCATAGTGAACGGCGTAAATTTACAACACGAAAAACAATAGCGTTTTTTTCCAATTCCCTTCCCCCAACAAAGTTAACAAAAGTTAATCAAAATAATATATGCACCAAAAAATAGTGCCAAAGAAAAATACAACTCGTCCCACAAAAAACAAGCCGTCATACGCCTATGTTGACAGAAAAATAAACATTGTATAACTCTTGGAATGTGAAGATGAGAAAAATAAAAAAGAATGCTTGGGGTTAAATATATATAAGGGGTTAAATCTATATTGTAAAAATTAAAGTAAATGCAGAGATTCCACTACCTGAATTCCAGCAGCGATCTGCAGTTTTGCGGATCCAGTCAGCAAATCCAGTATCTGCAAGAGTAAAAAGAGATTTATAAAACATGAAACACATGGAAGTCAGACTATAAGGCCTTGTTCACACGACGTGCAAACGTGTCAAAAACGCTATCGTTTTTGCCAAGCGCTTTTTAAAATACAGGCGTTTTTGTTGCGTTTTTCATGCGTTTTTGGCGCTTTTTTGGCGCAGAATTAGGACTCCCATTGACTATGGGAATTAGGCATGTTTTTGGTGTGTTTTCGCCACATTTTATTTGCCAAGAATTGACCTGACGCTTCAAAAAAAAAAAAAAATGTGTTGTATGCACTACAATGCACTTTCCCATTCATGTCAATGGGAAGCTTAACTAAAGCATGCGTTTTTTACGCATTTTTCAGTGCATTAAAACGCGTCAAATACATGCCATGTGAACAAGGACTAAATTGCATCTGAAATTTACAGGGACAATTGCCCGTGACCAGAGGTCAGAGGGTCAATCTGCTCATTATTAAGGGACAATGGGTAAAACAAATTGACATGTTTGTAGATTTAATTATGATAAATCAGAATAAATAATCTGAAATGTAAATCCCCCCATTCTATACTATGTGCTGGTAAAATAGGTGTATATATTTAGTAGGAGAATATATTGTCATTCTCTCATTCACCAGCAGGTGGAGCTGTGTTATTAGAAGAGTGTTATCTGCTTATTAACTCCATTTCTACACGGCATCCATTTTTAATAAACTGTTACAGATATGTGTACAGAACTTCAATTGGATTTTCTCTCTATATATAATATACATGATCAGAGACTTAGATATAAGTGTAATTATACATATTATTGGATAATACTCAGTAGACATTTACCTTCTTTGATGTCAGGCGGTCTCCTTGTCACAGGAAGTTCCTCTGAATATTTGGATCCTGTAAATGAAAGAAATAGTTTATAATGAAAACCCCAGAACATTTATTGTCTAGAAGTGAGATCAGGTACAGCATTGACCTGTGTGGATAGAAGACATTATGAAAGAAATTGCTGAATTGTAACCTAATAAAGAATACAAAATAACACTTCAATAAATGAAATACATTAACAAGACATTAGTATAAGGGAAATCTTCTTTACCGTTTCCTGGCTTTAATGGCATCCCATGTCCATGGACAATAAGAGAAAATAAAACGAAAGTAATCGCTGTGATTCTCATTCTAAATGTCGCTTTCTCTAAACCAAGAGAGAAGTGGTTGACATTTGTTGCTGCTACAGCCATTCCATACAGGTGGTATTGTGACATCATCGGTTGTCCAGGCACCACGATGACCACTGATGATGTCATAATTATGTTTAGAGGAGCAAATCCAGTTTATATCCATTCATATTAGGTTTGACTGCAACATCCATTCCCCCAACATTTTCCAATGTAGCCAGAAATAAACCGCTCATTTAATGTCACTGTACCCCTAAAGTACCATTCTTTTTACAGTAACTTGCCAGGGAGGTGATAAGTCAAAGTTATAGGGGGCAATTTATTAACTTTTCTGTGCCAGTTTTCTGAAGTAGAAAAGTCGCAAAAGTCACAAAAGTCGCAATTTGTGGGACATATTTCACCTTTTATGTTGATTCTGCAGCACACCATTTTTATACAAGTAGGTGACACATTTACTATTAAATAAATGAAATATATTAACAAGACATTAGTATAAGTGAAATCTTCTTTACCGTTTCCTGGCTTTAATGGCATCCCATGTCCATGGACAATAAGAGAAAATAAAACGAAAGTAATCGCTGTGATTCTCATTGTAAATGTCGCTTTCTCCAAACCAAGAGAGAAGTGGTTGACATTTGTTGCTGCTACAGCCATTACATACAGGTGGTATTGTGACGTCATCGGTTGTCCGGGCACCACGATGACCATTGATGATGTCATAATTATGTTTAGAGGAGCAAATCCAGTTTATATCCATTCATATTAGGTTTGACTGCCACATCCATTCCCCCAACATTTTCCAATGTAGCCAGAAATAAACCACTCATTTAATGTCACTGTACCCCTAAAGTACTATTCTTATTACAGTAACTTGCCAGGGAGGTGATAAGTCAAAGTTATAGGGCTAATTTATAAACTTTTCTATGTCAGTTTTCTGAAGTACAAAAGGCACAAAAGTCGCAATTTGTGGGACTTACTTCGCCTTTTGTGTTGTTTCCGCTGCACACCACAGATTTTTATATAAGTAGGTGTTATGTTTAGTAATTAATTATTATTGAAAATTATAATGATGGGGGCGTGGCTTGGACATGGCGCTGACCAGACGTGCTGCCTGAGAGCTCCGTTCCTGCGCTTCCCTAACCCGATCATAAGCTCCTCTATAAGCAGAATTATACCTACCTGATGGTCAGGAAGACCAAGGCTACCACGGGGACTCCTTACCTTACGAGGCAGATGTCTTCAGCCGGCTCCATTCAGCGTTATCTCTCGGACGCTGCTGCTGGAGCACTTCCCAAGATGGCGCCGCTGGAGTGGAGACGAGATGGCGCCGGGACTCCGCTTGCAGGGGGGATGTCATCTGCGACTGCTTTTGCTGTATCAGGTACCGAATGTACCCTCTCCTCAGCCCCTGGTCCTTCGGGGCAGTCTCCTTCCCTGCTGGTTAGGGAAGAGCGGTATCCTTCTGGGGTGATGCTGGCACCTCCTGCTCTGGACCGTTTACCACATGGTGTCTGTCATGGCATCCTGGTCTCCCCTTCTTCAACCCCCATGTGCTGGAACCTGCATCGCTGCCTGCCATGTCTCCCAGGGATCAGAATACCCATCTCTCTCCGCCTGTAGTTGGATCTGCTGTCCTGGGGGATGATTTACAGGCCTTGAGACTACAGCTCTCTACATTACCCACTAAACAGGACATGGAGCACTATGTCAATCGTCTGGAGACGACTTATAAATCAGAGATACAATCTCTCAATTGTCCGATCAAGTGCAACGTATGGAGGGGGATATTTCCACTGTTACTCAGTAACAGGCTTCCCATGCAGATCGTTTGGATCAACATTCTCAGCAGATTCACATGCTCTTTAACATAGCTGAAGATCACGAAAATCGGAATCGCCGTAATAATATTCGGCTTCGGGGCATTCCGGAGGATGTTTCTCCTGGGCAACTCATACCCGCTTTACAGTCTCTGTTTAACTCCTTACTGGAGCATCCTGCTGGTGATCCTCTGGAGCTGGATAGAGCTCTCAGGACTCTTGGCCCTCGTAATCCGGATCCTGATAGGCCTAGAGATGTTCTGTGCTGTGTTCATTTTTTCTCTATGAAAGAGCAGATTATGGGGAAGGCCCGTGATAAAGGCGAAGTTCTATTGAATGGTGTCAAGATCCAGCTGCTGTCTGACCTGTCCAGGATGACTCTGGATAAACGTCGTGTGCTGCGTCCTCTCCTGGATGTCCTAAGAGAGCATGAGATTTCTTACTCGTGGGGTCACCCATTCCAGCTGCAGGTTCGCAAGGATGGAGGGTTGCTGATTGTTAGAGACCCGTGTGATGTTCCTGCTTTTTGCGCTGCTCTCCATTTGCCCAGAGTTTCTCTTCCTGATTGGCCTTATGTTCCACCTCCACTTCCACGATCGCGCAGGCGGGGTCGATCTCCTGCATCTCCTATGGGGCATCGTGGTGGTCGTCCTGCTGACCCGGTGTGATAACTTCCCGATGTCTCCGCCACAGTTTGCTGTTGAATTTTAATTTTTTGTGTCCATTAATATGAGGCTGTTGCCTGCTGTGTTTCACTGAGGAGACTGCCGCCTGTTTCTTTCTTTTTTCTTGTTCTAGGTGGTTACTTCCGGATCACAGGCAGGCGACTTGCTGGTGGTCGCTTGTTGCTAATGAGCTATAAGATATACTTAAATGTGAATGTTTATATTTTTCTTATTTCTTTTTTATTATTATTTGCCTGTATGTACATTTATGCTGACAAGCAATGTATTCAGGGGAGTTCTTTGCTGGTGTTTCTTTATGCTCCTGATAATGCTGTATGCCCTTGGTTAGTTATCTTAGGTGTAATTCCAAATGCCTTGGTTTTTCTTTTCCTTCTTATTTTATATCTTTATTTAGCAATGTTTATTTGTCAATGGTTTGGGGGGCGCGGGGCGCTGGCTAGTCCTTGTCCTGACACTTCTCCTCTTAGGGACTCACTGGTTGTATCCGGTGTCTACTTGCTTGTTTTCTCCTTGATTAGATCAAGGAGTGGGTGATTGTTTTGCCTGTTTGTCCGTCTTTGTTGTCGTGGTTTCCCTTCCCTGTCTGTCTTGTCTTTCTCTTCGGTGCCTTAGCTTGTATTGGCTTGGTCATTTTAAGTGCAGTGGAAATGGCACAGTTGGAAGTCTGTACTTTTAATGCTAGAGGACTTAATGTCCCTGAAAAACGCTTGCAGCTCCTGTATAACATGCACAAAGAGCGGTTGCATATACTATTCTTACAAGAGACAAATTTTCAGGTGGGCCATACACCACAGTTTACTAATCGATACTATCCTACTTGGTTTCACAGTGCCAACCCGGAGTCCAAGTCCAAGGGTGCTAGTATATGTCTTCATAAATCGCTCTCTCACAAGACCGTAGATGTCCTTGTCGACCCAGGTGGTCGTTATGTTTTTCTTAAATTGTCCATCAAGAATAAGATCTTCACGTTGGCTAATTTGTATCTCCCTAATCAGGATGAGGCTCGGGTGTGCCGATTGTTTTTGAAGAAATTGGAAGAGTTTTCGGAGGGTGTTTTAATTGTGGGAGGTGAGTATAATCTGATGTTTGATTATAGTCTTGATACCTCCTCGGGCAGGTCTGCTGTTCCTAAATCACACATGGTGGCGTTGAAGAACACGATGCACTCCATGCAATTGATTGACGTGTGGAGGATTCTCCATCCTCAGGCAAGAGAGTATACTTTACTTATTTCTCCCCATTGCACAATATGTACAGTCGTCTAGACGCATTTCTGGTTAGCCACCACTTGCTTACTTGGCATCCTACTTCTGCGGTGGGTCCTATGGTGTGGTCGGATCATGCCCCTGTATTTTTGTCGCTTACATTTCCTAATTCGGTGCCCAACTTTCAGTCATGGAAAATTAATGACAATCTATTACGCGTCTGTGTATCGGCTGTTAAGGACACGCTTAATGTCTTTTTTGAAGTGCACGCGCGTGACTCTACACCTCTGCCACTCCAGTGGGAAGCACTGAAATGTGTAGTTCGAGGAGTCCTGATACAGCAGGGGGCACGTTTAAAGAGAGAAAAGGGGGCAGCTATTGCGTGGCACCTTGATCAGATACGGGATTTGGAATCCTGTCATAAACGCGATCCCTCCTCACAGGTTTTCTCGGACCTTACCATAGCGAGAGAATCATTGCGTTCTCTACTAGACCAGTCACACGCTAGGTTTAGGGATCGGATGCGGAAGCATTCTTATGAATTTGCAGACAAATGTGGTAGGTCTCTGGCGAAGATTTTACATCCCCGTACACAGGCGTCATGCATTCCTAAAATGATGTCTCCCACCGGCGGTGAAGTTCATGATCCGGTTGGCATTACTGACTGTTTCAGACAATATTACTCTGCCTTGTATAATCTCAAAGGACATTTTCATGATATGCTGGCGGATTCGTTGCGGGACAAAATGAACCAGTATGTACATGACACTACTCTACCGTCCTAGGGGGACGGGGAGGCTTTGGGACTTGAGGAGGATTTCTTGGAATCCGAAGTGGAGTGTGCAATTGGAGACTCTCCTTTGGGCAAAAGCCCAGGCCCGGATGGGTTTAATACTAAATTTTATAAGACATTTAAAGATCAACTTGCTCCCTTTTTGACGAAAGTCTTTAATTCAGTGTCTTCCTCTTGTCCCTTTGCGCCTCAGTCCCTCGAGGCTGATATTACCCTTCTCCCAAAACCGGGTAAGGATCCTTCGATATGCGCAAACTTTAGGCCCATCTCGCTGATCAATGTCGATGTACAGCTCTTTGCGAAACTGCTTGCCTCTCGCCCTTCTCCGTTATTGCCTGGCCTGATCATGGATAATCAGGTGGGGTTTGTACGTGGTAGAGAATCTCGGGATAATACCCTTCTTTTAACGTCATATTGCCAATCACGTAAAATACTGATGTGTCTCCTCTCAGATGATGCCGAAAAGGTTTTTGACATGGTGCACTGGATGTTTCTCCGTAGTGTCTTGATACAGGTTGGCCTTGGCACCACTATGGTGGACAGGATTATGGCATTGTACCGTGGGCCTACAGCTCGAGTTCGAGTTAACGGTCTCTTATCTGATTCTTTGTCTATTACTAATGGCACGAGACAGGGGTGCCCACTCTCGCCTCTACTATATGTTTTGGTCATGGAACACCTGGCCGTGGCACTACGGAAGATTCCTAATATTAATGGCATATGTGTTGGCGCACAGCATCACAAACTCACGCTCTATGCAGATTATCTTCTTGTGTACATCACGACTCCTATGATTTCTTTGCCATCTTTGACTGGGGAGTTTGAGCGGTTTGGACATTTGAGTAATTTTAAAGTTAATTACTCTAAATCGGAGGCACTAAATATATCTCTGGATGCTCCTCTAGCTGCTCATCTCGCTCGGGTTTTCCCGTTTAAGTGGCAATCTAAGTCCTTAAAATACCTAGGGATACATATCCCTACCTTTTTGTCTGATTTGTTTACCTTGAATTACACACCTATCTTACAACGTACCTTGAGGGAATTGGCGGCGTATGGCGGGAGCCGCATGTCGTGGTTTGGGCGTATTAACGCTTTCAAAATGGATATCTTGCCCAAATTTCTATACATCTTTCAGACCGTCCCTATTGTAGTGCCAGCGTGTTTCTTCCAGTCATTACATAGGGCCATAGCCAAATTTGTATGGGGGTCCTCTAAGCCGCGCATTCGATTTTCTGTCCTTAGCCGACCGAAACTGGAGGGGGGCGCGGGTTTGCCAGATTTTAAGCGTTATCATCAAGCTGCGATCCTCATGCGTTTGGTGGACTGGTTCCGCTCAGATGCCGGTAAGCAATGGGTGAGCATCGAGAGGGGAATGTCTTCCCTCGCCTTGTCCTCCTTGCCGTGGTTGTGGATACATTCCTCTGTTGGGAGAGACGGGGCAGTGGATGTCTGGCTCAGACCCTTACATCTGATGGTTCAATCTTGTCACTGACAGCTGTCTCTGAGGCCTGCCCAGGGAGACAAGCAATATGGTGGTCTTGTTTTCAACTGCGTTGCTATCTCTCTTCCATGGGTGATTGTCTTTTGTTGCTACGGGATAAGACTCCTCTGGAACATAATCTGTCCCTTACCTCTGCTCCTTCTCACACACTGTCTCATTTACATGGTGTCCTCCAACCTAGATATTCTTACTCTCAGTTGACATTCACTGCAGCTTGGGATGAGGAAATGGGAGTTCGGCACTCTGAGGAGGACTGGGGAACTTCCTTCTTGCTGGCTCATAAATTACCGACTTCGTGTTTTGCTCAGGAGAAGAACTATCAGATACTTACCAGATGGTACCGCTGTCCTTCCTTTTTACATAGGATCTTTCCTAATGTGTCTGCCGACTGTTGGAGGTGTGGGGAGGCTCCTGGAACTATGTTGCATAACTGGTGGGATTGCCCCAAGCTCCGGCCCTTTTGGGGAAAAATTTTTGATCTCGGCAACAAACTTTTTGGCACTGAAGTGCCTACCTCGGCTTCTGTTGGGTTGCTTTCCATGGTTCCTGGATCACTCCCACACCTCAAAAAGGGTGTCTTTAGGCATTTTCTGACTGCAGCTAGAACTGTCATCCCATGTCATTGGAAGTCTAGTACTGTGCCTTCTTTGAAGGAATGGGTAACGGAGCTGAATGGGTTTATGAGGATGGAGGAGCTGATTTCTGCTGATCGGGGTACATCAGAGATCTTTGTTCGTACCTGGTCTAGATTCCGGGGTGGTGCTGATCTGCCTGGCTGAATGGCCTTTTCTGTTGACTGATCATATAGCCAAAACTGCGTGCTTTTGTCCGTTTGTGTTTCCCTTTGTTGTCTTGTGTTTATGTAACCTTGGGTTGAAATCTGCAATTAACCGTGTCATTATTGCTCGTTTGTTTTTTTTCTTTTTTGTTCTCGGGACTGGTTTCCCTACATTTTGCACTACCTTCTATGTAAATTGGGTATTGATAATTGCCATTAGCTGTTATTATCTTCTTCCCATTGCTTCGGTGGCTGGGAGGCTACCTCCTACCAATGTTCATATGTCTTTGTAACATTTTATACAGTCTGAATTTATTATGTTGCACTGCGTGCACACTTTTGCAATTTTGCGAGATGTTTGATATGCTCTGTTATGTTTTCTACTCTAATAAAATTGTTTTGATAAAGAAAAAAAGAAAATGACAACGATGCGACAACAACAATATATGTTTTTTTTTTACTGGTTAACAAAAATGGAGAATGAGAATAAATACCAACAAAACTACATATATGAGAACGCACATACAAATAACTCACATTACTTTTTTTTAAAACCCTACGAGTTACAGTGCCATCTAGTGACACTAGACAGACATAACAGTCAATACATTACAATCCTCCCCTCTTAGATAACATAATTATGTAAATAACTGGGGCGATGAATAACCCGTTTTGGACGGTTTGATGAATGTGAAGGAATAGTCTCATTTGAAGTGTCCAAACTGGGCCGCGTCATTAAGGGGTTAAAAGCCTCTTAAATAGGACCTGTGAAAAAAAGATATACCTTATGAGAATACATAAGCTAGAAGCAGGGTGAAACCGATGGATATCTATCGGTTCCTGACCGCCGGCACGCTGTACTTACCGACAGCCGCGACTCTAAGAGCTTGTCGGTGTCTCCCTCCTAGAAGACGCCAACTCATGTGACTGCAATCTGCGGCCCTAGGGTGCACGCGCGCGTGTTCCCTAACCTATCCCCTTACTCCCTGAACTATATAAAAGGCTCTGCCCTTCCACTCCTTGCCTGAGCTTTGTTGTTAAAACCCCATGTTAGTCTTACAAATGGTCCCTTGTTATTGTTATCCTGCTACCAGTGTCCCCGTATCCTACTACCTGTATCCTATATCCCATAACTGTGCTTGTTCCTCAGCTGTATCTAGTTTTGGAGTCGTGTTGTCAACTGCCACGTTCCATGTCATCTGATAGGTCTGATATCATCTGCCATGTCTGGTGTCATCCAACACATCTGGTATAATCTGCCACGTCTGGTGCCATCTGCCATGTTATGGACAGTTAGGTCAGAGCCTTGTCTATCAGCAGAATCCCTGACCAGAGCGCTCCAGCTTGGGATTCCACCCCAAGAGGAAGCCCCAATGAAGTTTTCTATGGAGAGGGGGTGTAGCGCTGTCCACAGGGTGGGGTGTGTGGCGTGGCACTATCTACAGGGGAGTGTGTGTGGCGCTCCTCTTTCAGGCTGCTCTCTGCTCTCCCGCTGTTAACGTGTCGCAGATGACAGCTTCAGGGGCCGCATGTGGCCCTTGGTCCAAGTCTTTGAGACCTCTGCATTACACCAGAAATAATTTTTGAAGTATTTGCCTCCCTTTGTAATTCCACCCACAGCACTACAACCTCCTCACCAGGGGCGTAACTAGGAAAGACTGGGCCCCATAGTAAACTTTTGACTTGGGCCCCCCTCCCCTGGGTGTCACACAACCCCCCCTTGTAGATAGTGCCTTTTTTACAGCCCCCCCTGTAGATAACGCCATACAGCCCCCTCTGTAGATAACATCATACAGCCCCCCCTGTAGATAACGCCATACAGCCCCCCTGTAGATAATGCCATACAGCCCCCTCTGTAGATAACGCCATACAGCCCCCTCTGTAGATAACACCATACAGCCCCCTCTGTAGATAACGCCATATAGCCTCCTCTGTAGATAACGCCATACAGACCCCCCTGTAGATAACGCCATACAGACCCCTTTGTAAATAGTGCCATACAGCCCCCCCGTAGATAACGCCATACAGCCCACTCTGTATATAACGCCATACAGCCCCCTGTAGATAACGCCATACAGCCCCCTCTGTAGATAACGCCATACAGACCCCCTGTAGATAACTCCATACAGCCTACCCTGTAGATAACGCCATACAGCCCCCTGTAGATAGCACCATACAGCCCGCTATAGATAACGCTATACAGCCCACCTGTAGGTAACGCTATACAGCCCCCCCTGTAGGTAACACCATACAGCCCCCCCTGTAGGTAACGCTATACAGCCCCCATGTAGGTAACGCCATACAGCCCCCCCTGTAGGTAACGCAATACAGCCCCCTGTAAGTTACACCATGCAGCCCCAACCCCCCAAAAAAATCTGACCTATAGTGTGTCCTACAAAAGACATGTATCCCCTATCCACAGGATAGGGGATACATGTGTGATCACTGGCACTGATAAGGAGAACGGCGGACCGAAAGTCCCCCGAAGTTCTCCATGACTAACCTCTGACTTCCGGAGTCTGCGCAGCTCAATAAAAATGAAAGGAGCGCTGGTCACGCATGCGCACAAGCGCGACCGGCGCTCCATTCATTTCTACGGAGCTGCCGACACAGACCCCGGAAGTCCGAGGTTTCTCATGGAAAACTTCAGGGGACTTTTGGTCCCCCGTTCTCCCTATCACTGCCAGCGATCACACATGTATCCACTATCCTGTGGATAGGGGATACATGTCTTATGTAGGAACAACCCCTTTAATGGCAGAGCGGGGAGATACCTTCCTTCTCTGCCGTAGAGTTCAGTGGCGTCGCGCTGTAGCAGCCATAGCGGCAGCTAGCTGAGCCTCCAGCCATGGTGGGGGCCCGTGCCGGAGTGTGACACAGGCCCCCTCATGCCGCGGGCCCCGTAGCAGCCGCTACGGCTGCTATAGCGGTAGTTACGCCACTGCTCCTCACAATCTTCACCCACTATTGCCTCTTTCACACTCACCTTCATATCACTCCTTACATACAGACATACACCAACGCCTTTCCTATTTTCCCTGTCATTCTGAAACATTGTAAAACCCCGTAGATTTACAGCCCAGTCATGTGAAGAATCTAGCCATGTTTCAGCAACACCAACTATATCAATATGTTCCTCCAGTGCCAAGGCCTCAAGCTCCCCCATTTTGCTTGCTAGACTTCTGGCATTTGTGAACATAAACTTTAACCTGTCTTCAAATTTTTCAAATTCGGTATCAGAAATGTGGTTATTTGACATTTTGTGGGCATATTTATCGTCAACGTTGTTTTGTAAGAAAAGGATCTCCCTATCCTGTTGCCGAATCCTCTCCCCACAGTCTATTTCTCCCCCCATCAATATAGTCTGACCCCTCTCTAAACTAACTACCCCTTTATTTTCTACATTGACCTCCCTCCTCATCCCTTGTTTAAATACTCCAGCTAGAATTCCCTACTCCAGCACAGCAGAAACCCTTCCATTCAGGTGCAAATCATCTGCAGAATACAGTTTGTACCCAATGAAAAGTCAGCCCAGTGCTCTAGAAACCCAAAGCCTTCTCCTCTGTATTCAGTGGTTGGTTCCCACCTTTGACCACAACAGCTGGATTATCACCAGCTCCTCCCAGTAATTTATCCATCCGTTCAACCACATGCCGAGCCCTGGCACCAGGGAAACAATAATATCAGAATCTGAAGAGTAGACATTGTGCATGTCCCTCATCATTTAAATTTATTTTCTGTTCATATTTCTTTATAATTTAATAAAATTATTGTAATAATAATAAAAAAAACTTCTAGTAATTATATTTATAAAATCAGTCTAAAAGTTTTTTTAAAATTGCATTTAATTTTTTTTTATATATATATTTGTCCAAAGATATAGAAGTTGTTTAGTTGGTGGTTGAGCGGTCTTCTGAGAAGCAAGTTTTATAAGGTGCATATCCCCGGTCTCTGGGGATAAAATGTGGTGGGAATATTCAGATGTGATATGGAGGTCTTGAGGATTTTGATGTTAGGAATGTGATGTTTTTACTGTGGCACAATGATGATTTCATTTTCTCCTCTTGATCTTAATGTTTTTAACCTTTTTGACTATGATGTTTTTGGTTTTTTTGATCACGGGTTTTTTGGTCTTAAACTTTTTTGGTTTTTGATATTTAAGTTCTTTCATCTTGGCCACATAGGTATTCATTGCTTTCTCCTCTTTCTCCTTTTCAGCTTTTATAGATGTCATATCTTTTCTTCCCTCCGCATCGGCACTTTTGCTTCTACTCGCCTCTTTTGCCAGCTCATTCTCAACCCTGTATTCAGATGCTGCCATCATTCGACTCAGTACAGGGTTACGACTTTGATCTTTTTCATCGTCCCCTTCTTCAATGCCAATCTTCTTTTTTATCACCTGTTGTTTCTTAAGGTCTATTAAAATATAAAATAAATAAAGATCAATAAGTAGGAATTTAAAAATATAATGGAAACATAGATGTGGGGAGTAGTTGAGTAGTTAAATCTGTATGTACATTCTCTGTTGTGAGCCTCTGTCGCAGATCTGGTCCAAAATGCTGTGATAAATAATGCAGCATGCTGTACTAGTGTTACGGTAAAACAATGGTCACAATGATGGAAACTCGACAGAAACCATTAAAATCAATGGGTTTTTCGTCGGGCACTGTAAGTGTTGGCCTACGGACCAATCACTTGTGTGTTTATTCATTGTTCTGCTCCTATGATGGAGTAGAACAATGGAAGTACTAACGCATATGTGAATGAAGCCTTACTTTGCCTTACCCAGTTAAACAGTTATTCTTACCTGGTCTATGCAGCATCTTTGAAAACTCTTCGGTCAGTAAATCCGACCTGAATATCCTCTTGCCCTCTAGAAGCTCCTTCTGTACTTTTAGATATTCAGGTTTTAGTTTATAACTAGAAGTAAAAAGTTATGAAAGTTCTCAATTGAACAATTCCACTAAATCCATTCCGATGATAACCCCCCCTCCATCCTTGAGCTTTACTTTGGATCCATGGCATGTTGCATGTGTGATTGTAAATTGCATGGGGTTAGACTGAATTCTTTCTTTATTTCTTCACTTTTGTCCCCTCTGTACATGGAACAAGTTCAGATAAGCACCTTCCAGCTGTCCTGTCTATTCATCATGGAGATGCAGACAACCACATTGGCCTTGTTTCCAATACATAGATGGGATGTCTCTACCTGATACCATTACATTCTGTCATATTAGACAGGTAACCATCTAACTTTAAGCTAAAGCTTGGGGGATGGGGAGCAGTGTTTATAAATGTCCCTATAAATGTCTCATGAAGGGATAATTGAGTAAACTTACTAAACACAGAAGAAGAGCCATAGTCCGAGCAGCAGGGCGATGAGGAGAAAAAATATTCCGCCCACAATTACTCTGCTCAATATCGGCCTCCCTGGAATCACTGGGGAAAAAGAAATGAAGTGAGAAAAAACAAAGATTATTCATTTTACAAATATTTTACACATCAGACATTTAGGAAACATAAAATGTGTGAGCTAATTATTATTTATTCTAAATATAAGACCCTAAGGGGTAAATTTGTATATGATATATATAATTAAAGTGTACCTCCACTTTCAGTGAAAAGCGGTTATAGTGCAGAAGGGGGATTATAGTCTATTTTCTACATCACTTGTATTTGCTATCTTGCTTCTAGCAGCAGCCCGGACTATGTAAAGTCCATTCTGCCGGCTGTTCTTAACCCTTCAGTGGGAGACAGAGCGACCTGCTCGTCACCATGGCTCCCGTATCCAGAACAGCCGCCAGCGCTATAGAATCTAATAGCGCTAACAGTGGAGGTACACTTTAACCCCTTCCCGTATTTTCACGTATATGCACGTCGGGGAATGCGGTCTGTTCGCGCATTCCCACGTGCATGTACGTGATGGAGATCATGCGGGCACAGAAGCTGTGCCCGCACGATCACCGCGGGAGCCCGGCTGTGACTGACAGCCAGGCTCCTGCTGCAATGGCCGAGATTGAAGAAACCTACGATCTCAGCCGTTTAACCCATTAAATACCGCCGTCAATAACGACCGCGGCATTTAAATCTGTTGACAGAGGGAGGGAGCTCCCTCTGTCACCCATCGGCGGCCCACGAGTGCGATCGCCAGCCACCAATGAGTTGCCATGGCAGCTGGGGGGTCTACCAAAGACCCCCAGACCTGCCCTGGCTGTATGCCTATTAGGCCGTTCCAGAGGCACGGCATAATAGATTACCTGTCAGTTTTAGGGTATGTTCACACACAGTGAGCAAAAACGTCTGAAAATACGGAGCTGTTTTCAGGCGAAAACAGCTCCTTATTTTCACATGTTTGTTTAACAACTCGCGTTTTTCGCAGCGTTTTTTTACGGACGTTTTTTGGAGCTGTTTTTAAATGGAGTCAATGAAAAACGCCTCCAAAAACGTCCCAAGAAGTGTCCTGCACTTCTTTTGACGAGCCGTCATTTTACGCGCCATATTTTCACAGTGACGCGTAAAATAAAGGCTCGTGGGAACCGAATATCGTAATTCCCATTGAAAGCAATGGCCAGATGTTTGTAGTCATAATGGAGCCGTTTTTTTCAGGCGTAATTTGAGGTGTAAAACGCCCGAATTACATCTGAAACCACTGCGTGTGAACATACCCTGACACTGACAGGCAATAATGCTTTGGTATATTAAGTATACCAAAGCATTATATCTGCAATCAGAAGATTACATGGTGAAGTCCCCTAGTGGGACTTCAAAAAACGAATTAAAAACAGTCAAATAAAGTTTTTGAAAATATAAAAAAAAAACGTGAAGAGTAAAAATAAAATAAAACCATTTATTTCTATAAAAATTATTTTTTTTCAATAAAAGTGTAAAGAAACATGAAAAGTACACATATATGGTATCGCTGCGATCGCAACGACACAAAGAATAAAGTTAACACATTAATTCAATTGTATAGTGAACGCCGTACAAAAGAAAGCAAAAAACAACGGCAAAAATACTTTTTTTCTCAATTCCCCCACCAAAAAATATAATAAAAGTTAACCAAAAAGTCCCATTGACCTTAAAATATTAACGATTAAATCTATACCTCGTCCCGTAAAAAAACAAGCCCTCATATGCCTATGTTGACAGAAAAATAAAAAATGTATAACTCTTGGAATGTGAAGATGAGAAAAATAGAAAAAATGCTTGAGGTTAAAATATATATAAGGGGTTAAATCTATATTGTAAAAAGTAAAGCGAATGCAGAGATTCCACTACCTGAATTCCAGCAGCGATCTGCAGTTTTGCGGATCCAGTCAGCAAATCCAGTATCTGCAAGAGTAAAAAGAGATTTATAAAACATGAAACACATGGAAGTCAGACTATAAGGCCTTGTTCACACGACGTACAAACGTCTCAAAAACACTAGCATTTTTGCAAAGCGCTTCTTAAAATACAGGCGTTTTTGTTGCGTTTTTCATGCGTTTTCGGCGCTTTTTTTGGCACGGAATTAGGACTCCCATTGACTATGGGAATTAGGCATGTTTTTGGTGTGTTTTCGGCACATTTTACACGCCAAGAATTGACCTGACGCTTCAAAAATAAAAAAAATAAAATGCGTTGTATGCACTACAATGCGCTTTCCCATTGATGTCAATGGGAAGCTTAAAGCATACGTTTTTTACGCATTCTTCGGCGCATTAAAACGCGTCAAATACATTCCGTGTGAACAAGGACTAAATTGCATCTGAAATTTACAGGGACAATTGCCTGTGACCAGCGGTCAGAGGGTCAATCTGCTCATTATTAAGGGACAATGGGTAAACCAAATTGACATGTTGGAGATTTAATTATGATAAATCAGAATAAATAATCTGAAATGTAAATCCCCCCATTCTATACTATGTGCTGGTAAAATAGGTGGATATATTTAGTAGGAGAATATATTGTCATTCTCGTATTCACCAGCAGGTGGAGCTGTGATCTTAGAAGCATGTTATCTGCTTATTAACTCCATTTCTACACGGCATCCATTTTTAATAAACTGTTACAGATATGTGTACAGAAGTTCAATTGGATTTTCTCTCTATATATAATATACATGATCAGAGACTTAGATATAAGTGTAATTATACATATTATTGGATAATACTCAGTAGACATTTACCTTCTTTGATGTCAGGCGGTCTCCTTGTCACAGGAAGTTCCTCTGAATATTTGGATCCTGTAAATGAAATAGTTTATAATGAAAACCCCAGAACATTTATTGTCTAGAAGTGAGATCAGGTACAGCATTGACCTGTGTGGATAGAAGACATTATGAAAGAAATTGCTGAATTGTAACCTAATAAAGAATACAAAATAACACTTCAATAAATGAAATACATTAACAAGACATTAGTATAAGTGAAATCTTCTTTACCGTTTCCTGGCTTTAATGGCATCCCATGTCCATGGACAATAAGAGAAAATAAAACGAAAGTAATCGCTGTGATTCTCATTCTAAATGTCGCTTTCTCTAAACCAAGAAAGAAGAGGTTGACATTTGTTGCTCCTACAGCCATTCATTCCATACAGGTGGTATTGTGACATCATCGGTTGTCCAGGCACCACGATGACCATTGATGATGTCATAATTATGTTTAGAGGAGCAAATCCAGTTTATATCCATTTATATTATGTTTGCCACATCAATTTCCCCAATATATTCCAATGTAGCCACAAATAAACCGCTTATTTAATGTCACTGTACCCAGTGGCGTAACTACCGCCGTAGCGGCTGCTACGGGGCCCGCGGCATGAGGGGCCCCATGTCGCCCGCCGGCACGGGCCCCATCATGGCCGGAGGCTCCGCTAGCAGCCGCTATGGCTGCTACAGCGCGACACCACTGAACACTATGGCAGAGCAGGGAGGTATCTCCCCGTTCTGCCATTAAACAAAAGACATGTATCCCCTATCCACAGGACTTCCGGGGTCTGTGTCGGCAGCTCCGTAGAAATGAATGGAGCGCCGGTCGCGCTTGTGCGCATGCGTGACCAGCGCTCCTTTCATTTTTATTGAGCTGCGCAGACTCCGGAAGTCAGAGGTTAGTCATGGAGAACTTCGGGGGACTTTCGGTCCCCCGTTCTCCCTATAGCTGCCAGCGATCGCACATGTAGCCCCTATCCTGTGGATAGGGGAAGCATGGCGCTACCTACAGGGGGGGACTCTGCATGGCGTTACCTACAGGGGGAGGAATCTGCATGGCATTACCTACAGGGGGAGGACTCTGCATGGCGTTACCTACAGGTGCGGGGACTCTGCATGGCGTTACCTACAGGTGCGGGGACTCTGCATGGCGTTACCTACAGGGGGGGGGACTCTGCATGGCGTTACCTACAGGGGGGTGACTCTGCATGGCGTTACCTGCAGGGGGGGGACTCTGCATGGCGTTACCTGCAGGGGGGGGACTCTGCATGGCGTTACCTACAGGGGGGGACTCTGCATGGCGTTACCTACAGGGGGGGGGACTCTGTATGGCGTTACCTACAGGGGGGGACTCTGTATGGCGTTACCTACAGGGGGGGGGACTCTGTATGGCGTTACCTACAGGGGGGGGGACTCTGTATGGCGTTACCTACAGGGGGGGGATTCTGCATGGCGTTACCTACAGGGGGGGACTCTGTATGGCGTTACCTACAGGGGGGGACTCTGTATGGCGTTACTTACAGGGGGGGACTCTGTATGGCGTTACTTACAGGGGGGGACTCTGCATGGCGTTACCTACAGGGGGGGACTTTGCATGGCGTTGCCTACAGGGGACGACGACTCTGTATGGCGTTACCTACAGGGGGGCTGCATGGCGTTATCTACAGGGGGGCTATATGGCGTTATCTACAGGGGGGGCTGTAAAAAAGGCACTATCTGCAAGGGACTATCTCCCCCTATCAATGAGGGTAATAAAGGTGCCATACGATTAGCTAAAATTTTCGCATACATTTTTACATCCGTGTTTAACAGCGAGATCAGTCTAAAATTTTGCGGGGCATCAGTAGATTTCCCAGGTTTCGGGAGCGTAACAATCATTGCTGAAAGCATTTCCCTTGGAAATGATCCTTCATTAAAAGCATGTACTAGAGTAGAATGCAAGTGTGGGAGCAAAACATCCAGGAAGGTTCTATAGTAGAGATTTGTTAGTCCGTCTGGACCAGGAGCTTTCTGCATAGGTAGGGCCTTAATTACATCCTCTATTTCTAGCTTTGTAATGGGAGCACTCAGGGTCTCCCGTTGTTGTTGGGATAGAGTAGGGAGCAGGGGCGTAGCTAATGGCTCATGGGCCCCGATGCAAAGATTCTTACTGGGCCCCCCCCCCCCCCGCAAACTTCTCATGGCCGATGGTCCGCAGCTTTCAGCTGCATCGCTGGGTCTCCTAAGTGACCCAACAATGCAGCACTAGCAGCCGGGGCATCACTACGGCTGGGTTCACACACCCTATTTACGGACGTAATTCGGGCGTTTTAGCATTGAATTACGTCCGAAAATGCGGCTCAAAAGCGTTGGCAAACATCTGCCCATTCATTTGAATGGGTCTTACGATGTTCTGTGCCGACGGTCATTTTTTTTTACGCGCCGCTGTCAAAAGGCTGGACCCAGGATAGGTAAGAATAATAATTTTGCTTCTTTATGTGTTACTGATTATTTTTGTGTGTTTGTGTTTTTTTACAGGTTCGGTTGTTGGACTTCGGATACGAGGACTTCAATGACGGCGTTTTTTTTATTCTCAATAAAATGATTAATGAGGGTTGTGTTTTTTTTTATTTCAATAAAATATTTTTTCTATGTGCTTGTATCTTTTTAAACTTTATTATCAACGCCTTAGTAATGGCCGCTGGCTGATTGACAACCTCCATTACTAAGGTGGGGCTTAATGTTAGCCGGTGCAGAGGCTACACTAACCCCCATTATTACCCCGGTACCCACCGCCACCAGGGGTGCTGGGAAGAGCCGGGTACGAACCAGTACCCGTCCATCTGTAGTGACGGGCAGGCACCGGGGTGGCCGCAGGCTGGTAGTATTAGGCTGGGGAAGGCCAAAATCAGTGGCCCTTCCCACCCTTGTAATGCTGCCTGCTGCTGCTGCTGTGTTGTATCCGGCTGGTTATGAAAATTGGGGGGGACCCCACATCGTTCTTTCCAATTATTTTTTTTTAAATGAAGTGGGGTCCCCCCCATTTTTCATAACCAGCCAGATACAATAAAGCAGCAGCAGCCTAGCATCACAGCATCACCAGGGTAGGAAGGGCCACTGTTTTTGGCCTTTCCCCTCCTGATAATACCAGCCTGCGGCCACCCCAGTGGCCGACCATCACTACAGATGGTCAGGTACTGGATCGTACCCGGCTCCTCCCAGCACCCCTGGTGGCGGTGGGTACCGGGGTAATAAAGGGGGTTAGTGTTAGCCTCGGCATCGGCTAACACTAAGCCCCGCCTTAGCAATGGATGCTGTCAATCAGCCGGCGGCCATTACTAAGGCGGTAGTAATATAGTTTAAAAAAAAACACAGACATAGAAAAAATATTTTATTGAAATAAAAAAAAAACCCACACAGCCCTCATTAACCATTTTATTGATAATAAAAAAAAAAAGCTGTCATCGAAGTAGTCCTGGAATCCGACGTAGTCCAACGACCGAACCTGTAAGAAAACACACAAAAAAATGATTAGTAACACGTGTTAGGCTTAGATACAGGGCCCATGTGTGATACTGTCTGTGGGACCCTGTATCTAAGCCTACCACAACGTAGGCTTAGATACAGGGTCCAGCAGACAGTAATCTTATACAGTATAAGATTACTATGTGCTGGGGCCCTGTATCTAAACCTACAGTGTGGTAGGCTTATATACAGGGCCCAGCAGACAGGATCACACATGGGCCATGTATCTAAGCCTACCATGTGATTGGCTTAGATACAGGGCCCAGCAGACAGGATCACGCATGGGCCATGTATCTAAGCCTACCATGTGATTGGCTTAGATACAGGGCCCAGCAGACAGGATCACACAATCTGTGATCCTGTCTCATGGGCCCCCTAAGCCTGCTACATCGTAGGCTTAGGGGTTGTGCAGTCCCTAAACATTGATGGCCTATCCTCAGGATAGGCCATCAATAGCTGATGTGTCTCCCGGGACCTGCAAATGAGCTGTTTTGAAGGGGCCGCAGCACTCGTACGAGAGCTGCTTCCCCTTCATTTCACTACTCGCTCACACTGTGAATCGCCGACACCGATTCACAGTGTGACCGGAATGAAGTGACAGGAATGAAGGGGAGCAGCTCTCGTACGAGTGCTGCGGCCCCTTCAAAACAGCTGATTGGCGGGTCCCGGGAGTCAGACGCCGCCAGTCAGGGCTAAGCTTACCTTCCTCTTCGGCCGCGGCGGGAGTTCTGTCGTCTCGATGCTGTGCGCGGCACATAGCGCTGTGACGTCATGCGCTGCGCACAGCGCTTGATGTCAGGACCTCCGCTGCGATCCGGAACCAGGAAGGTAAGTAAAGTATGTTACTATAGTAACAGGGGCCCGCGGCCCGAGTTACTATAGTAAGTTTTTATTGATGTGGTGCGGGGGGCCGTGGGCCCCCCTGGCTTCGGGGCCCGGTCGCAATTGCGACCGCTGCGACCCCTATAGCTACGCCAGTGGTAGGGAGGCTCAGGTTACTCAGAAAGTGGGCACTAGAAGGGTCTCTTAGAGAACCATTCTGATCATCTAAATTATATGGGTCGGAATAGAATTCCATAAATTCCTTAGCTATGTCCTGGGGGTCATATATTTTTGACTGGGAAGATCGACGAGAAAGATACGGAATCCTAGTTTTGCACTCCTTTTTTAAACGTCTAGCCAACAACTTGCCGGCTTTATTATTTTGTGATTAGTATTGGGCCTTAACCTTGGTGAAGGATTTTTCATAAGCATATAACAAGCAATCTTTCAACTGGATACGAAGGTCTCTAAGCTGTGACGATTGAGCAGGTAAGACAGAAGCTTTGTTTAACGTTTCCAGAGATCTTATTCTCTGCAGGAGATCTCAAACTTTTTTCTCTCTTTCAACTTTAGCCCTATGTCCTAATTTAATAAAAACCCCCCTAATGAAGGCTTTGTGAGAATTCCACAATATAAAGGGGCTAGTAACAGAATCCACATTCAGTTGAAAATACTCCTTCAAAGCTGATTCCAATTCCTCTTTATAGGAGGTATGAGCTAACAAATACGGATTACATCGCCAGAGAAACACATTGGGCGCCACATAAGACTCCTCTAGGTGCAGTGAGATGGCGGCGTGGTCCGACCACTTTATGATATCAATGGAAGTGTGTTTGATGTTCTGCAGCAGTGATCTAGTTACCAGAAACATGTCTATCCGGGAGTAAGTAGCGTGCACAGGCGAAAAGAAGGTATAATCTCGTTCTACATCATGATGAATGCGCCAAATATCATATAACTCATTTGAGTGCAGAAATTGCCCCAAGGTTTGGGAAGATGGTCTGTTTGCTGCTGTAGTGTAAAGTGTACTGTCATGAATAGTGTTAAAATCCCCGCAGACCACTAGATGGCCCTGTTGCTCCTTCTTAATTTTCCGGATAAACCTGCCCAAAAAGTTAATCTGGCGTTGATTAGGAGCATATATATATATATATATATATATATATATATATGTATATATATCTATCTATCAATAGCGTTGTTTTTTGTTAGCGGTAGTGTAGAGATAGATATATATATATATACACATATATCAGTTAGTTTGTATATATATATACATATATCAGTTAGTTTGTATATATATATACATATATCAGCTAGTTTGTATATATATATATATATATATATATATATATATATATATATATATATATACACACATATACATAGTGGAAAAAATAGTAAAGCAGAACAGCTACAGTAGTGCGTGCAAACCTCCTGGGTTGAGGCTAAGAACCCATGTAGCATTCACTGTTTTCTGTGATATTGAAATTGTGCTCCCACAAAATATCAGAAGATTAGAATTCACTGAAGTAATTAATGAGTAAAATATTAGATTTTTATTAGATAACTCTCTAAAAACAGGGGTACAGTCACCACTGTGAAAAAAGCCCCACCATGTTTGTTTAAAATCGTATTTAATTGTAAATTACAATCTCCAGTTCATTTGTGAACCCTACTCTGATTGTACTTGAAAGATGTAGATTGGATCAGCGTTTAACATTGGTGTATCAATGGATGGGAACCTACAAAACATCGGATCCTGCTGTTACCTCTCCTAAATCCCCCAGTGCTGGGGTTACCCAACGATACCACTGTCACCTACGCTATAATCCCTTCTCCACTGACCCTACGCATTTCTGTATACTAATTCATCAGGGGTCTATATTTGTCAAAGTCTAGCTAAAGCGCCAGTGATGTAGAACTGTAACATAATATTCTGTTAGACACACGGAAGCGTGCTCGCATGGATGTCAGCGGCACGCTTCACTAAGGACTCAGAGTTAATATAATTAATACTCCTCCCCATGAGCAGAGGCAAAGCCTCGAAAACGACCAATCACTGTCGTCCACGTCACCCGTGACGTGTGGTCATGTGACTCCCGGCACGTCAGCTGACATACCCGGAAGTCCAGCACCAAAAATCGCGTGGAACGCGCAAGCGCAGAGAGAGGCCGAGGAGTGCATCTCATTAATGCCCAGAGCCCTCCCATCTAGGGGACGGAGCTAACGATGCTTGCATGGGAATCAAGGTTACTGTCCAACTCAAAACAGCAACCTGGCAGCCATACGTCTAATAGACACTCTGTTCACACATTAGTGTAGATGAACAGGCATAGTATTTTAGTACATGAGCGGTATTTTGAATATAATAATACATGAATAAACGAACAGATATAACAAAACATCTAAGAATAGGCTAAGATGATTATCAACTGATGGAAGTAAAGATTGCTTTTCTGCTTCTGATGGGACTCTCAGATAAAGCAGGTATAATTTGTCTGCTCATTTAAACCCTCTGGCTGTGTACATGCCAGTCTGTAAATCCACTGTGCCTCCTTCCTAAGAATTAGATTGTCCCAGTCTCCTCCATGTTTTGGAGGTCGCACCAGTTCAATCGCCTGAAATCTCAAGCATTCTGCTCTACCATGGTGTTTAGCATGTACATGCTTGGATATAGGGGTTTCTCTCATATTTGTCACGTCTCCTACGTGTTCCCTAATTTGACGCCGAAATTGTCGAATCGTTTTACCCACATAATTTAGTGGGCATGGACATGTAATGAGGTATACCACTCCTGCTGTTTTGCAATTCACAAAATCTTGTATATCATACTCGATTCCGGTGGTGACACATTTGAATTTTCTCCCATTCTGGATAAAATTACAAGCTCTGCAACTACCACATTTATATGTGCCTGGAACCTTCCTATCCAGCCATGTTCCTTCGTGTGGTATAGGATCAAAGCAGCTTTGCATTACCCTGTCCCTGATGTTTTTTCCCCTACGAACCGTAACTGATGGCTGGTGAGTGATCTGATCCACCAGGTCCATATCTGCACTGAGGATACGCCAGTACCTTTTCAGTATTGTCATAATTTCTGATTGTTTGGAGTCAAAAGTGCCTACAAGCCTAGTGATATTTTCCTCTTTCCTTTTCTTTGGAACTAAAAGACTTGTCCTATCAGAGTCTCTCGCCACCTCATAGGCCTTTTGAATTGCTCCTTTAGGAAAACCCCTATCCTTAAGTCTAGAGACAAGATCCTGTGACTGGAGCTCAAAATCGTCAGGGGAGCTACAATTCCGACGAATTCTCATGAATTGGCCTCTAGGGATTCCTCGTTTAAGGAGATAAGGGTGGCAATTGTCCCACTGTAAGTAGGCCAATTGTATCAGGCATTAATAATCTAACTAAAAATGTGAGCACATATATAGACGTAGTGTAGCGTCCCTTTGTTCTGAGTTTGTCATCGTATGTGCGTGACACAATGGATGTTCTGAAACAAATTGACGGTGTCACGCTAGAACGATGTACTATGATGGCAAGCCTGGACGTAGAGGCATTGTATTCCTCTATTCCATACGAGCTTGGCTGCCAAGCAGTTGAATACTTCCTTAGAACACGAGGTACTCAATATATGGCTCACAATCAACTTATATTGAAAATGCTACATTTTGTGCTAGAAAAAAATGTATTTGTTTTTGAGGATCGCATTTTTCACCACCAAAGAGGTACGGCGATGGGGAGTCCTACTGCACCCACATACGCGAATCTGTACCTTGGTTGGTGGGAAGAGACAGTAGTTTTTAGTGAAAAATTTTCTGATTGGACCTCATCAATAGGTCTCTGGATAAGATATATTGATGACGTGCTGTTATTCTGGAATTCCACTGTTGAAGAATTTCATGCCTTTGTGTCAGCTCTTAATAGGAATGATTTAAGGCTTAGATTCACAAGTGAGATCAGTGATCAAGCGTTATCATTTCTAGATCTTAAGATCACTAAAACAAAGGAAGGTACAATTTGTACCAAAGTACACCGTAAAGAGACAGCAACCAATAGTTTCTTACAGTGGGACAGTTGCCACCCTTATCCCCTTAAACGAGGAATCCCTAGAGGCCAATTCATGAGAATTCGTCGGAATTGTAGCTCCCCTGACGATTTTGAGCTGCAGTCACAGGATCTTGTCTCTAGACTTAAGGATAGGGGTTTTCCTAAAGGAGCAATTCAAAAGGCCTATGAGGTGGCGAGAGACTCTGATAGGACAAGTCTTTTAGTTCCAAAGAAAAGGAAAGAGGAAAATATCACTAGGCTTGTAGGCACTTTTGACTCCAAACAATCAGAAATTATGACAATACTGAAAAGGTACTGGCGTATCCTCAGTGCAGATATGGACCTGGTGGATCAGATCACTCACCAGCCATCAGTTACGGTTCGTAGGGGTAAAAACATCAGGGACAGGGTAATGCAAAGTTGCTTTGATCCTATACCACACGAAGGAACATGGCTGGATAGGAAGGTTCCAGGCACATATAAATGTGGTAGTTGCAGAGCTTGTAATTTTATCCAGAATGGGAGAAAATTCAAATGTGTCACCACTGGAATCGAGTATGATATACGAGATTTTGTGAATTGCAAAACAGCAGGAGTGGTATACCTCATTACATGTCCATGCCCACTAAATTATGTGGGTAAAACGATTCGACAATTTCGGCGTCAAATTAGAGAACACGTAGGAGACGTGACAAATATGAGAGACACCCCTATATCCAAGCATGTACATGCTAAACACCATGGTAGAGCAGAATGCTTGAGATTTCAGGCGATTGAACTGGTGCGACCTCCAAAACATGGAGGAGACTGGGACAATCTAATTCTTAGGAAGGAGGCACAGTGGATTTACAGACTGGCATGTACACAGCCAGAGGGTTTAAATGAGCAGACAAATTATACCTGCTTTATCTGAGAGTCCCATCAGAAGCAGAAAAGCAATCTTTACTTCCATCAGTTTATAATCATCTTAGCCTATTCTTAGATGTTTTGTTATATCTGTTCGTTTATTCATGTATTATTATATTCAAAATACCGATCATGTACTAAAATACTATGCCTGTTCCAGGGGCGTAACTAGGAAAGACTGGGCCCCATAGCAAACTTTTGACTGGGGCCCCCCCTCCCCTGGGTGTCACACAACCCCCCCCCCTTGTAGATAGTGCCATTTTTACAGCCCCCGCTGTAGATGACGCCATACAGCCCCCCTGTAGGGAACACCATACAGCCCCCCCTGCAGGGAACGCCATACAGCCACCCCCCCCCTGTAGGGAACGCCATACAGCCACCCCCCCTGTAGGGAACGCCATACAGCCACCCCCTGTGGGGAACGCCATACAGCCACCCCCCCTGTAGGGAACGCCATACAGCCACCCCCCCCCCCCCCGTAGGGAACGCCATACAGCGTCCCCCCTCCCAACAAAAATGTGACCTACAGTGTGTCCTACAAAATACATGTATCCCCTCTCCACAGGATCTCCACAGGACAGGGGATACATGAGTGATCGCTGTCAGCGATAGGGAGAACGGGGGACTGAAAGTCCCCTGAACTTCTCCATGACTAACCTCTGACTTCCGGCGTCTGCGCAGCTCAATAAAAATGAAAGGAGCGCTGGTCACGCATGCGCACAAGCACGACCGGCGCTCCATTCATTTCTACGGAGAAGCCGACATAGACCCCGGAAGTCTGAGGTTTGTGATGGAGAACTTCAGGGGACTTTCAGTCCCCCGTTCTCCCTATCGCTTCCAACGATCACGCATGTATCCCCTGTCCTGTGGATGTCCTGTGGAGAGGGGATACATGTCCTGTGGAGATCCTGTGGAGAGGGGATACATGTCCTGTGGAGAGGGGATACATGTCCTGTGGAGATCCTGTGGAGAGGGGGATACATGTCCTGTGGAGATCCTGTGGAGAGGGGGATACATGTCCTGTGGAGAGGGGATACATGTCCTGTGGAGATCCTGTGGAGAGGGGATACATGTCCTGTGGAGAGGGGGGGGGGATACGTCTTTTGCTCTATTTTGCGCCTTCAGGACCAGACACCGTTTAGCCATTTTTAGCACGTGTTAGTTAAATGGCTATAACGTTTTTATTTGTTGGGCTAACGACATGATTTTTACGACGTTTTTTTCCGTAGACAATGCAGGTTTCTTTTTTTATCGTTTTTATACACACCTTTTTTGCTATTTTAGAATTTTTATTCATAAAGTTTCAAAATAATAGTAAAAAAAATAAGCTTTTTTACGTTTGAGCTATTTGTTTTTGGTAATAACATAGTTTTACCCTAAAATAGACCTTTTATTTGTGATCGTCATTGTCTACCGTAAATTTTTATATATTACATGTCTATATTAGCGTAATTGGGTCAGTGCTAGCGTTACAACAATGATTGGCGGAGGGAACGTTTTTTTTTTGGGGTGGGTATTTTATGTGTATTTATTATTTACATTTTTTTTGCACTTTATTATTTTTTTATTACTATGGTCTGTTCCTCAAAGGTCAAAAAAGACCTTTGGGGAACTTTATATATTTTCTTTTCTTTCTTTTACACCATGTTTTTCCACTGTAACTGGAGCTGCACAGCAGCCCCAGTTACAGGTGAAATCAGCCCTCTCATAGTGACGATTGTCACTAATAGGGCTGTGCTGGGTCTAGTAAGACCCAGCAGCAGTCTGCCACTAACGGTACCCGGTGATCATGTGACCAGTCACATGATCACCGGGAGGAATAGAGACGGCGCCGCTGCTGCTGTCTCTATTCCTGTACACAGCGCGCATTCAGCGCTGTGTACAAGTCATCAGAGAAGACAGAAGCAGCGAAAGCTGCTTCTGTCTTCTCCTCAGGGTCCCCGGCAGTCACTGACAGCCGGAGACCCGACATTCAGCTGCCCGATCGCGCGGGCAGCAAGTTAAAACCCGAGCCGTAGAAAGTCTATGGCTCGGGTTTTAAGGACCCGTCCCTGACCGCTGGCCGTAAAAATACAGCCAGCGGTCGGGAACCAGTTAGTGGCAGAGCGGGGAGATACCTCCCCGCTCTGCCGTAGTGATCAGTGGCGTCCCGCTGTAGCAGCCATAGCGGCTGCTAGCGGAGCCTCCGGCCATGGTGGGGGCCCGTGCTGGCGGGCGACACGGGCCCCCTCATGCCGCGGGCCCCGTAGCAGCCGCTACTGCTGCTACGGCGGTAGTTACGCCACTGGCCTGTTCATCTACACTAATGTGTGAACAGAGTGTCTATTAGACGTATGGCTGCCAGGTTGCTGTTTTGAGTTGGACAGTAACCTTGATTCCCATGCAAGCATCGTTAGCTCCGTCCCCTAGATGGGAGGGCTCTGGGCATTAATGAGATGCACTCCTCGGCCTCTCTCTGCGCTTGCGCGTTCCACGCGATTTTTGGTGCTGGACTTCCGGGTATGTCAGCTGACGTGCCGGGAGTCACATGACCACACGTCACGGGTAACGTGGACGACAGTGATTGGTCGTTTTCGAGGCTTTGCCTCTGCTCATGGGGAGGAGTATTAATTATATTAACTCCTTAGTGAAGCGTGCCGCTGACATCCATGCGAGCACGCTTCCGTGTGTCTAACAGAATATTATGTTACAGTTCTACATCACTGGCGCTTTAGCTAGACTTTGACAAATATAGACCCCTGATGAATTAGTATACAGAAATGCGTAGGGTCAGTGGAGAAGGGATTATAGCGTAGGTGACAGGGGTATCGTTGGGTAACCCCAGCACTGGGGGATTTAGGAGAGGTAACAGCAGGATCCGATGTTTTGTATGTTCCCATCCACTGATACACCAATGTTAAACGCTGATCCAATCTACATCTTTCAAGTACAATCAGAGTAGGGTTCACAAATGAACTGGAGATTGTAATTTACAATTAAATACGATTTTAAACAAACATGGTGGGGCTTTTTTCACAGTGGTGACTGTACCCCTGTTTTTAGAGAGTTATCTAATAAAAATCTAATATTTTACTCATTAATTACTTCAGTGAATTCTAATCTTCTGATATTTTGTGGGAGCACAATTTCAATATCACAGAAAACAGTGAATGCTACATGGGTTCTTAGCCTCAACCCAGGAGGTTTGCACCCACTACTGTAGCTGTTCTGCTTTATTATTTTTTCCACTATGTATATATATATATATATATATATATATACAAACTAACTGAAATATGTATATATATATATATATATATATATATATCTCTACACTACCGCTAACAAAAGAACAACGCTATTGATAGATAGATATATATACATATATATATATATATATATATATATGCTCCTAATCAACACCAGATTAACTTTTTGGGCAGGTTTATCCGGAAAATTAAGAAGGAGCAACAGGGCCATCTAGTGGTCTGCGGGGATTTTAACACTATTCATGACAGTACACTTTACACTACAGCAGCAAACAGACCATCTTCCCAAACCTTGGGGCAATTTCTGCACTCAAATGAGTTATATGATATTTGGCGCATTCATCATGATGTAGGACGAGATTATACCTTCTTTTCGCCTGTGCACGCTACTTACTCCCGGATAGACATGTTTCTGGTAAATAGATCACTGCTGCAGAACATCAAACACACTTCCATTGATATCATAAAGTGGTCGGACCACGCCGCCATCTCACTGCACCTAGAGGAGTCTTATGTGGCGCCCAATGTGTTTCTCTGGCGATGTAATCCGTATTTGTTAGCTCATACCTCCTATAAAGAGGAATTGGAATCAGCTTTGAAGGAGTATTTTCAACTGAATGTGGATTCTGTTACTAGTCCCTTTATATTGTGGAATTCTCACAAAGCCTTCATTAGGGGGGTTTTTATTAAATTATTGCATAGGGCTAAAGTTGAAAGGGAGAAAATCTCCTCCAGAGAATAAGATCTCTGGAAACGTTAAACAAAGCTTCTGTCTTACCTGCTCAATCGTCACAGCTTAGAGACCTTCGTATTTAGTTGGAAAAATTGCTTGTTATATGCTTATGAAAAATCCTTGACCAAGGTTAAGGCCCAATACTATTCACAAAATAATAAAGCAGGCAAGTTGTTGGCTAGACGTTTAAAAAAGAAGGAGTGCAAAACTAGGATTCCGTATCTTTGCGTCGATCTTCCCAGTCAAAAATATATGACCCCCAGGACATAGCTAAGGAATTTATGGAATTCTATTCCGACCTATATAATTTAGATGATCAGAATGGTTCTCTAAGAGACCCTGAGCCTTCTAGTGCCCACTTTCTGAGTAACCTGAGCCTCCCTACTCTATCCCAATAACAACAACGGGAGACCCTGAGTGCTCCCATTACAAAGCTAGAAATAGAGGATGTAATTAAGGCCCTACCTATGCAGAAAGCTCCTGGTCCAGACGGACTAACAAATCTCTACTATAGAACCTTCCTGGATGTTTTGCTCCCACACTTGCATTCTACTCTAGTACATGCTTTTAAATGAAGGATCATTTCCAAGGGAAATGCTTTCAGCAATGATTGTTACGCTCCCGAAACCTGGGAAATCTACTGATGCCCCGCAAAATTTTAGACTGATCTCGCTGTTAAACACGGATGTAAAAATGTATGAAAATTTTAGCTAATCGTATGCCACCTTTATTACCCTCATTGATAGGGGGAGATCAGGTGGGCTTTGTGAAAGGCCGACAAATAACGGAAAACACCAGGAGGGTTCTTGACATTATGGACTTTGTACAAAGTTCGGGTAGGGCGTCAGTAATGGTGACTCTTGATGCGGAGAAGGCATTCAACCGGGTGCGATGGTCGTTTGTCTTCTCGGTGTTGGAAAAAATGGGAATACAGGATGGAATATTAAGAGCTATCAGGGCACTATACTCTACACCCTCTGCGAAGGTTTTTGTGAATGGAGTACTATCTGAGAGCTTTGATATAACGAATGGAACCAGACAGGGGTGCCCCTTGTCCCCTTTGATATTTGTATTGTCTATAGAACCATTGGCCCAAGCGCTTAGGTCACACTCAGAAATTAGAGGAGTCCGGATAGGTGATAGACAGCATTGTATTTCGCTATTTGCTGATGATATCTTGCTGACACTGGAGCAACCGGAGACATCCTTGGAGGTAGCAATGGCGGTAATTAAGGAATTTGAATCTCTCTCCCTATACAAAATTAATGAGCATAAATCCCAAATCTTGCCTTTTAATATCCAGGCGGAAGCACTGGCTTCACTAAAATGTAAATTCCCGATGGATTGGCAGTCACAACATGTGAGGTATCTTGGTATAGAGGTTACTACCTCGGTACAGGATTTATATAAATATAATTACATCCCTTTGTTGAAAACTATAGAACAAGATATGCAATTGTATAATAAATCTGAAATCTCATGGGTGGGTCGTATAGCAGCCTTCAAAATGTTAATTCTGCCCAAAGTTTTGTATATCTTCAGAACCGTCCCTATCCGTCTACGAGCTTCCTTCTTTAATAAAATACAGAAACTGTTAAACAACTTCATTTGAAAACCGGGCAAACCTAGAATTGCCTCTTCAATCCTTAACAGAGATAAAAAGTTTGGCGGTTTAAGTTTGCCTAACATTTCAGATTATTATTACGCAACTCAAGTATCGTTATTAAGGAATTGGTGGATTGGGGATGTGTCTCAACGCTGGATACATATAGAGACCTTTTTAGCTCCGGGTCAAAATTTGAGGGCTTTATTGATAGTGGCTCTGACTACAATAGCTTTACCAGCCCGTCTTCCCTATTTTTTGTCTACTTCTCTGTTTTACTGGAAAAAAATTTCACTCTGGTAGCGAATCTTCCCAAATTTCATTACAGCATGTAACGCCTATTGAGATATTTCACATTGCTCTTCTAGACATGAAACTGGACTCTTGGAAAGAGAGAGGCAAAGTATACTTAACGGATCTATTGGATGGCGGGAAGTTAGCCCCGTATTCGGAACTGACCCATAAATATGGTATTGCACATAGAGATTTTTATAAATACTTACGAATTAGACATTTCTTACCCACTATGGATTTGAGCGTACTTTCAGCCAATGCGGATGTATTCCAATTATGGTCAGCCCCATCAGATACCCCAGTCCGCCTTAAGCCCCTTTATTCTGTATTTGGCTCTAAATCCTCGTTTGTTAAAACCTCCCCCCTCCTTGCTTGGGAGAGGGACCTAGGCCAGACCTTCGCTGTATCCCAATGGACATACTCCTTGAAATTCCTTGTTTCTACTTTTAAATGTGTATCTCATTATGAAACCGCTATCAAAACAGCCCTCAGATGGTATTATACACCCGATAAATTGAGCCGTATGTACCCGGGTACTTCCGATCTTTGCTGGAGGGGTTGTGGGCACAGAGGCACTCTCATACATATACTATGGTCTTGCCCTTGTTTCGCTCCTCTATGGTCATCGATTTTTCAACTGCTTTCCGGGTTGTGCAATAGGGTCATCATCTTTAGCACTTCTTTTTCTCGGAATAAATGAGATACCTATAGAAAATAGGGTACTTGTGGCACATATCCTCTTGGCTACTAAATTAGGGATAACTAGGTATTAGAGTGTGAACCTTCCCTCTGTTGGGGAAATATATGACATGCTAAATACTACATGTGCTTACGAAAAAATGATGGCATATAAAGATCACAGATACCCGCAGTATGTAGAGACCTGGAAGAATTGGCATCTTTTTCCTCAAAATTGTATATCCCCGTAATGCATGTTTTGAAACCGACATATTTAAACCTGAAACTCTCTATTTTTTGTTTTTAGTATATATGTTTTTACCCTATTTTCAGGGCCTTTCTGTGTGTGTTGACCACATGCAACATGTTTTACTGTATTTTCTCTCTCCGCATGGTTAGTACTATGTATAAATGTGGAGGTGCTTAGAATGATTCTGAGTTGCCAATTTACGACACTATGCTAGTTCTATGTACTAAGTATATTATGTGCTATACTGCGTTTTTGTGGTTATTGTGTATTATATTTGTCATTTTGAAAAATTTTCAATAAAAATATTGATGGTAAAAAAAAACAAAAAAAACAGAAGATAGATGGATAGATTGGATAGTTAGATAGATAGATAGATAGATAGATAGATAGATAGATAGATAGATAGATAGATAGATAGATAGATAGATAGATAGATAGATAGATAGATAGATAGATAGATAGATAGATAGATAGATAGATAGATAGATAGAAATCTATTTATATAAAGAGTGTATTGATGTGTAACACTGTCAGGTTTTTTTGACAGTAAGACTTCATCCTGATCTCACATCTGAACTGCACAATAAACGGAGTCAGACTGTCTAAAAAATATAACTCCTCATCCACAAGGCATTTTCAGGAGGGTGATAGTGTGTATCATAGAAACCGTGCAATGGGACCAAGATGGATACCAGCAACTGTAGTGGAAACTGCAGGATCTGTGTCTTACAAAGTCAGAACTACTGATGGTCATCTTCTAAGGAGGCATATAGACCAACTAAGAAGCAGAGTAGAGGATTGTATATCACCTGCTATTGAAAGTGATCCTGACACTAAGGTACCAACAATTCATAGTGATGCCTTACATCCCACTGACCCTCCTCTTATCCAACAAGAGGAACAATCTTCTCCACCATCAGATCTGCCTCAGGATAATGGACCACATGTAAAGGACACTTCAAATGAGACTATTTCTTCACATTCATCAGACCGTCCAAAACGGGTTATTCATCGCCCCAGTTATTTACATAATTATGTTATCTAAGAGGGGGGGATTGTAATGTATTGACTGTTATGTCTGTCCAGTGTCACTAGATGGCACTGTAACTCGTAGGCTTTTAAAAAAAAAAAGTAATGTCAGTTATTTGTATGTGCGTTCTCATATATGTAGACTTGTTCTCCATTTTTGTTAACCAGTAAAAAAAACATATATTGTTGTTGTCGCATCGTTGTAATTTTCAATAATAATTCATTACTAAACATAACACCTACTTATATAAAAATCTGTGGTGTGCAGCGGAAACAACACAAAAGGCGAAGTAAGTCCCACAAATTGCGACTTTTGTGCCTTTTCTACTTCAGAAAACTGGCATAGAAAAGTTTATAAATTACCCCTATAACTTTGACTTATCACCTCCCTGGCAAGTTACTGTAATAATAATAGTACTTTAGGGGTACAGTCAGGGGCATAACTAGGAAAGACTGGGCCCCATAGCAATCTTTTGACTGGGGCCCCCCTCCCCTGGGTGTCACACAACCCCCCCCCCTTGCAGATAGTGCCTTTTTTACAGCCCCCCCTGTAGATAACGCCATATAGCCCCCCCTGTAGATAACGCCATACAGCCCCCCTGTAGGTAAAGTGATACAGAGTCGTCCCCCCCTGTAGGCAACGCCATGCAAAGTCCCCCCCTGTAGGTAACGCCATACAGAGTCGTCGTCCCCTGTAGGCAACGCCATGCAAAGTCCCCCCCTGTAGGTAACGCCATGCAGAGTCCCCCCCTGTAAGTAACGCCATACAGAGTCCCCCCCTGTAGGTAACGCCATGCAGAGTCCCCCCCTGTAAGTAACGCCATACAGAGTCCCCCCTGTAAGTAACGCCATACAGAGTCCCCCCCAGTAGGTAACGCCATGCAGAGTCCCCCCCGGTAAGTAACGCCATACAGAGTCCCCCCTGTAGGTAACGCCATGCAGAGTCCCCCCCCCTGTAGGTAACGCCATGCAGAGTCCCCCCCCCCTGTAGGTAATGCCATGCAGAGTCCCCCCCCTGTAGGTAACGCCATACAGAGTCCCCCCCCCCTGTAGGTAACGCCATATAGAGTCCCCCCCCTGTAGGTAACGCCATACAGAGTCGTCGTCCCCTGTAGGTAACGCCATACAGAGTCCCCCCCCCCTGTAGGTAACGCCATGCAGAGTCCCGCCCTGTAGGTAACGCCATGCAGAGTCCCCCCCTGTAGGTAACGCCATACAGAGTCCCCCCCCTGTAGGTAACGCCATGCAGAGTCCCCCCCGTAGGTAACGCCATGCCAAGTCCCCCCCTGTAGGTATCGCCATGCAGAGTCCCCCCCCTGTAGGTAACGCCATGCAGAGTCCCCCCCCCTTGTAGGTAACGCCATGCAGAGTCCCCCCCCTGTAGGTAACGCCATGCAGAGTCCCCCCCTGTAGGTAACGCCATGCAGAGTCCCCCCCTGTAGGTAACGCCATGCAGAGTCCTCCCCTTGTAGGTAACGCCATGCAGAGTCCTCCCCTTGTAAGTAACGCCATGCAGAGTCCCCCCCCCCTGTAGGTAACGCCATGCAGAGTCCCCCCCCTGTAGGTAACGCCATGCAGAGTCCCCCACTGTAGGTAACGCCATGCAGAGTCCCCCCCCTGTAGGTAACGCCATGCAGAGTCCTCCCCCTGTAGGTAGCGCCATGCTTCCCCTATCCACAGCATAGGGGCTACATGTGCGATCGCTGGCAGCTATAGGGAGAACGGGGACCGAAAGTCCCCCGAAGTTCTCCTTTACTATCCTCTGACTTCCGGAGTCTGCGCAGCTCAATAAAAATGAAAGGAGCGCTGATCACGCATGCGCACAAGCGCGACTGGCGCTCCATTAATTTCTACGGAGCTGCCGACACAGACCCCGGAAGTCCTTTTTGATAGGGGATACATGTCTTTTGTTTAATGGCAGAACGGGGAGATACCTCCCTGCTCTGCCATAGTGTTCAGTGGTGTCGCGCTGTAGCAGCCATAGCGGCTGCTAGTGGAGCCTCCGGCCATGGTGGGGCCCGTGGGGCGACATGGGGCCCCTCATGCCGCGGGCCCCGTAGCAGCCGCTACGGCGGTAGTTACGCCACTGGGTACAGTGACATTAAATAAGCGGTTTATTTGTGGCTACATTGGAATATATTGGGGAAATTGATGTGGCAAACATAATATAAATGGATATAAACTGGATTTGCTCCTCTAAACATAATTATGACATCATCAGTGGTCATCGTGGTGCCTGGACAACCGATGATGTCACAATACCACCTGTATGGAATGGCTGTAGCAGCAACAAATGTCAACCATTTCTCTCTTGGTTTAGAGAAAGCGACATTTAGAATGAGAATCACAGCGATTACTTTCGTTTTATTTTCTCTTATTGTCCATGGACATGGGATGCCATTAAAGCCAGGAAACGGTAAAGAAGATTTCACTTATACTAATGTCTTGTTAATGTATTTCATTTATTGAAGTGTTATTTTGTATTCTTTATTAGGTTACAATTCAGCAATTTCTTTCATAATGTCTTCTATCCACACAGGTCAATGCTGTACCTGATCTCACTTCTAGACAATAAATGTTCTGGGGTTTTCATTATAAACTATTTCTTTCATTTACAGGATCCAAATATTCAGAGGAACTTCCAGAAGGGGCTGGACGGAGCCTGCAGGGCTGAAGGGAAGCCTCCATGACCTCCCTGGTAGGGAAAGGGTTAACTTGTGAGGGAGAGTTGGAGGGAGTTGGAGGGGGTCAGGGAGGAGTCAGGGGGCCGTTGCTGCTCTTCCCGCTGTTTTCGGCATTGAGCCGGAAGCAGCGGAGGGAGTAACACAGTAAGGACAAGCTCCCTGTTGCCCGCGCTCGTACAGCATGTCAGAGGCATTTTTGTTAGAGCAGCTGCGAGCTGCTGCTGTGCACCACGGTCCCGGATGGCTGGAGGAGACCGTGGCTGCATTAGCGAGGATCCCGGACGCCGTGTTGCCATGTCAGGCCCGGCGTTCGGGGTCTGTTGCAGGGGACAGGCTCCCCTCCCCCGGCCCCCTTCCTAGCATGGCGGCGGGGGGGGAGTCGGCAACAACTGCTCCTGTCCGGAGCAGGCAGAGAGCGTTGCCGGGGGTGACGGCGACGCAGGCCAGGTCGACCCGTCCCTCCCGGCGGTCTCGACCTCCAGAGCGCCTTAGTCCTGAGACAGTCCCGCGGACACGGCGTCGCAGAGGGAGCCCGATCTCGGACGCTGCAGGCCAGGCAGCTGGGGGGACCGCCCCTTCCCAGGCCCTGCGTCCTGGCAGGAATCCCAAGCCGCGACGGGGTCCGGCGGTGAGCAGGGAGTCGCAGGCCGGGCTCCCTGTCACCCCTCCACCATCGGATGGAAGATCTGGAAGACGAGGTACGGCCGCCCCGCCTGGTGATGTTCCGGCCAGGGGGCAGGCCTCTTCAGGATCAGCGAGACGGACGCCTAGATCTGCAGCGACGTTGAGGCAACAGGTCCAGTCGGAAGTCTGGGTTCCATCGGTCGGGCGGCAGGTTGCCGGCCCATCAGTCAGCACTTCATCATCTCCGATCCGAAGATGTCGGTGGGATGGCCAGTCGTCTGCGAGAGAGGAGCTGGAGGAAGGTGAACTGGACGTGTATCGTCGAGGTCAGGATGGTCCGGCTGACGGGAACACAGCGCCTGTGCGGCCCGGTGAGTGTGTAACTCCATCATTGTCGTATCCAGCGATTTTTATGTCGGGTGTCAGCGGGGGGGCTGCTAGCGTCGCATCGGTGGCCGGTAGTGGCGCGGGCGGGCGCGATGGCGCGGGTCTGGCAGATTTAGTGGGTTGCTTGAGGGAGCTGGTCGGGCGCCTGGATAGGGCGGCGGCGCCGGTAGTTTCGGAAGTGTCCCCGGCGGTAGTGTGGGAGGGCCCCAGGGACGTGGGATTGGTACAGGCGCGGCCCGTGCTGGCAGTTAGGGAGGCGGTCGCGGTGTCGGTACAGACCGAGGCACAAAAGGATGGCGATCGGGTGCATATTGATGACCGTGCTCGGGGGGAGGTGTACGTTTGTTTCGAGGGTCCGTTGGGGGCGCATTTAAAGCAGGAGGTGCGCGAGCGGATCTGGAAGGACGAATATGTGGAGATTTTTTCTCTCTTGCCGCTCGCTAAATTTAATTTGGATAAGAGCAAGCGGGACGAGAGTAAAAAGGACGAGGAAGAACGGCGGCGGTATAGGCTTATCCCGCAAACGTTCGTTAATTGGTCGCAGGCGTTCGCCATATTGGCTAGTGTGATAGGGGAAAAGGCGCCGGAAAATTGTTCGGCGTTGTTTTGTTATTTTGATGCCATTGGGGAGGCTCATAGGGCGTATGGGGGTCAGGCGTGGCTGCGGTACGATGAGCAATTCCGTCAGCGAAAAGCTGTTCGGCCGGCGATTCGGTGGGACCAGAAGGATATTGCTCTCTGGTTACGGGTTACGGCTCCGGTTAGGCAGTCCTTTCCCGGGAGCGCCGGCCAGGGAGGCCAGTCTAGTCAGGTTGGACAAAGCGGCGGGGGAAAGGCGGGGTTTTGCTGGCAATTTAATGAAGGCCAGTGTAAGTTCGGGGCCACGTGCAAGTTCAAGCACGTGTGTTCCGAGTGTAATGGGGCTTCACACGGGGCGGCAAAATGTATGCGGAAAAAGAGGTCAGGAAACCAGCCCTCCGCGGCTGGTCAAGGGGGTGTCGCCGGTGAGGGTGGAAAAGATGGCCCCTTATCTAAATGAGTATCCGGATAGGGCGGCGGCTAAGTTGCTTTACGAAGGGTTTCGGGTTGGTTTTGTTATTCCTCCGCCTCCTTATGAGGTTCCGGTTACGCGGAGGAATTTAAAATCGGCTTACTTGCATGCAAAAGTCGTGTCGGAAAAGTTGTTAAAAGAAGTTTCGTTGGGCCGCATGTCGGGGCCGTTTGTTGAGTCGCCGGTAAAAGATTTAGTTGTGTCCCCGTTGGGTATTGTCCCTAAACGCGAGCCCGGAAAATTTCGTTTGATTCAACATTTATCGTATCCCAAGGGTTCGTCGGTAAATGACGGGATTGATCACGAGTTGTGCTCCGTAGTTTATACCTCATTCGATAAGGCGGTGGGGTTAGTGCGGGCTGCGGGTCCAGGTGCGCTGCTAGCAAAAACCGACATCGAGGCGGCGTTCAGGTTGTTGCCGGTTCATCCAGAAAGCCAACGGCTGTTGGGTTGTTTTTGGAATGGGGCTTTTTACGTCGATCGGTGCCTTCCGATGGGGTGTTCCCTTTCTTGTGCATACTTCGAGGCGTTTAGTAGCTTCGTGGAGTGGGTAACGAGGGGAGTATCCGGGGTCGACTCGTTGATCCATTACTTAGATGATTTTTTGTGCGTTGGCCCGGGCGGTTCGCCGGTTTGCGGTAATTTGCTTCATGCACTGCAGAAGGTGGCGAGGGATTTTGGGATTCCTTTGGCGCCAGAAAAAACGGAGGGCCCGGTAGCGACGATTTGTTTTTTGGGAATCGAAATAGACTCGGTGGCAATGGAGTGTCGTCTCCCTGCGGATAAGTTGGGTGCTTTGAGGCTGGAGGTTCGGCGGGCTTGTAGAATGAAGAAAATGACGCTGCGGGAGCTTCAGTCGCTGCTGGGGAAGTTGAATTTCGCCTGCCGGATTATGCCGATGGGGAGGGTGTTTGGTAGGAGGTTGGCGCCGGCAACGGCGGGAGTGCGTGCGCCGCATCATTTTGTGCGGCTCAAGGAGGAGCACCGAGCTGATCTTCAGGTTTGGGATGACTTTTTGGGCCAGTACAATGGTCGCTCGCTATGGATGGCCCCAGCGCAGGATACGAGTGATTTGAATATTTTTACGGATGCGGCTGGGGCGGGCGGTTTTGGAGCTTACGGGGGAGGTCCGTGGTGCGCAGGTCAATGGCCGGCTAGCTGGGTGTCCAGTGGACTCACGCGGAATCTGGCCCTGCTCGAGCTGTTTCCCATCGTGGTGGCGGCTACCATTTGGGGGGACAGGCTCAGGGATAAGAAGGTCCGTTTTTACTGCGACAACACGGGGGTGGTGCTTGCCATTAATAACATCACGGCGTCCTCTCCTCCGGTAGTTCAATTGTTGCGACATTTAGTGTTGGTGTGTTTGTCGTTGAACGCGTGGGTGGTGGCGGTGCATGTCCCGGGTGTACGGAATTGTATCGCTGATGCTCTTTCTCGCTCGCAGTGGGACCGGTTTCGGCAATTGGCACCGGGAGCAGAACGTCTTGGTTTGGCTTGTCCGGAGCATTTTTGGGATCTGGTATCGGTCCCGTAGAACAACTGTTACAAAGGTCTTTGGCGCGCACGACGTGGAGTGCTTATGCTGCTTGTTGGAGGCAGTGGGAGGAGTGGGTAAGAGAGTTGGGTGACGTCAATACGGATAGAGACAGGTTGGTGGCACTTTTGTACTGGTTAGGGGACGCCTGGGAGGCGGGGTTTTCAGTGGCGAAGGTGAACCGGTTCATATCTGCGGTGGCGTTTGGGTTTAAGTTGCGGGGCTTTCAGGATGTATCGAAGGAATTTCTGGTATCGCAGGCTTTGAAGGGGTTGCGCCGAGGTAGGGTGGAGGCGGATAGTAGAAGGCCTGTGTCGTTTGCTTTGCTTAGCTCGTTGGGCGGTTCATTAGCATCGGTCTGTCGTTCTTCAGACGAAATGGATTTGTTTCGGTTGGCTTTTTCGTTAGCGTTCTTTGGGGCATTTATAATAGGTGAGTTGGTGTCGCCAAGTACCAAACAGGCAGGGGGGCTGAGATCTGGGGAGGTGAGCCTATTCGCAGATCGGCTGGAGGTATGGTTGCGTCGGTCAAAAACTGACCAAGTAGGGAAGGGAAAACTGATAGTTTTGTTCGCCCTCCCGGGGTCGGTTATGTGCCCAGTAGAGTGCATGCGGGGTTTTACGCCAAACAGGGGGTCTCCAGATTTGCCTTTGTTACGTCATGTGGACGGGTCGTTTTGTCCAGGTTTCAGTTTGGAGCTGTATTTAAAAAATGTTTGACGGCGGTTGGTGTCGCGGCAGGCTCATATTCATCTCATTCCTTCAGGATTGGTGCAGCAACAGAAGCGGGGCGCTGGGGGTTGGATGATGAGGGGGTGAGGCGTATTGGTCGTTGGGAGTCCAACAGGTTTAAGTCCTATGTCCGCCCCCATATGTTATGAATTTTGTTGTTATCGCTTTAAAAATGTTATATCGTGGTGCCTAATTGTTTTTTCCGTTTCAGATTCGCCTCCGTGTTTGGTGTGGTTGATGGGTCATTCTTACGTGCACTGGGGGGCTTTGAGGGCGGACGTCCGCCCGGATGGTCGCCAGTTGCGCATTCCGCGACAGGATGCGGTTGTGCATTGGCTGGGTTTTAGAGGTATGTCGTGGAGCAGGGTGTTGGCGGAATTCCAGACATATGCTCGGCTTGATAGGGTTCCGGAGGTCTTAGTGTTGCACGTGGGTGGGAATGACTTAGGAGTCCGCCCCTTTCGTGAGTTGGTGCGGGATATCAAACATGATATGTTGTGTTTGTGGGTATCTTATCCCAAGTTGCTGATAGTGTGGTCGGACATAGTCCCAAGAAAGCACTGGCGGTTAGCTAGATCTGTGGAGAGAGTCAATAAGGCTCGCATTAAAGTTAATCGGGCGGTGTCCCGTTTTGTGGCAAAAAACGGGGGCATTTGCGTGAGGCATAGGGATTTGGAGTCAGGAGTGGGGAATTTCTGGAGGAGTGACGGGGTTCATCTGACCGAGGTTGGCATTGATCTTTGGAGCTTGGCGATAGCAGAAGGCATAGAAAGGGCGGTGGTGGTGTGGAGGAACTCACAGGCTTAAGGTGGTCAAGGCCTGTTTCGCTGTGGCGGGGGGAGTCCTTGAGGCCAGTCAGTACAAAATGGTGGGGGGGTCGCATCGGGGGTATGCGTCCCCCAAAAAAGGTACATGGTTGAAGACTTCATCGGGTGTTATCCCTTTGAAGTGGTCTTCTGGTAGAAGGTATATCACTTGAAGGCTTCATCGGGTGTTATCCCTTTGAAGTGGACTTCTAGTGGTCGGTATATCACTTGAGGGCTTCATCGGGTGTTATCCCCTTGAAGTGGACTTCTAGTGGTTGGAGCCATCTGCAGAGGTGAACGGTGCTTCCGAGCTGGTTTACGGCTGGAGGTAATTAGTGGTTTGCAGATGGCTAACTCGGTGTGTTCTTAAAAAAGGAATATCTGAAAGGGCTTCAAGGACTTCCTCTGCTCGGGTTAATGTTAACGTTAAATTGTTATTTACGTTTCTGACCCATGTTGGGTCATGTGAATTATTAGGAGGAATTCTCTGGTGGATTCCTAACTAGTTATCCGAAGGTTTCGGATTTAAATTGTTTTTATAAAACTGTAAAATTAATAAACGGCTGCTGTGGCCATTTCACATCCAACCTCGGTGTCACGTGTCTTTCCTAAAGGTGGGGGTGGGGGGATAAGATGGGTTAAAGGAAGGTTCGTTAACACACGACTCTACTTAGGCAGGTCAAGAAGGGGCTGGACGGAGCCTGCAGGGCTGAAGGGAAGCCTCCATGACCTCCCTGGTAGGGAAAGGGTTAACTTGTGAGGGAGAGTTGGAGGGAGTTGGAGGGGGTCAGGGAGGAGTCAGGGGGCCGTTGCTGCTCTTCCCGCTGTTTTCGGCATTGAGCCGGAAGCAGCGGAGGGAGTAACACAGTAAGGACAAGCTCCCACCCTCCCGCCCTTGGTTTGTTACGTGGTGGGTCTTTGCGTACGTCCATATAGGAGTGTTGTTTTTTATTTGTGTGCTTATCTAACATGTTTTTCCTTTTTTCCTGAGTAGGTTCTGGTGTCATGGCAGCTGGCGGGGGGAGTCCTTGAGGCCAGTCAGTACAAAATGGTGGGGGGGTCGCATCGGGGGTATGCGTCCCCCAAAAAAGGTACATGGTTGAAGACTTCATCGGGTGTTATCCCTTTGAAGTGGTCTTCTGGTAGAAGGTATATCACTTGAAGGCTTCATCGGGTGTTATCCCTTTGAAGTGGACTTCTAGTGGTCGGTATATCACTTGAGGGCTTCATCGGGTGTTATCCCCTTGAAGTGGACTTCTAGTGGTTGGAGCCATCTGCAGAGGTGAACGGTGCTTCCGAGCTGGTTTACGGCTGGAGGTAATTAGTGGTTTGCAGATGGCTAACTCGGTGTGTTCTTAAAAAAGGAATATCTGAAAGGGCTTCAAGGACTTCCTCTGCTCGGGTTAATGTTAACGTTAAATTGTTATTTACGTTTCTGACCCATGTTGGGTCATGTGAATTATTAGGAGGAATTCTCTGGTGGATTCCTAACTAGTTATCCGAAGGTTTCGGATTTAAATTGTTTTTATAAAACTGTAAAATTAATAAACGGCTGCTGTGGCCATTTCACATCCAACCTCGGTGTCACGTGTCTTTCCTAAAGGTGGGGGTGGGGGGATAAGATGGGTTAAAGGAAGGTTCGTTAACACACGACTCTACTTAGGCAGGTCATGTGACAAGGAGACCGCCTGACATCAAAGAAGGTAAATGTCTACTGAGTATTATCCAATAATATGTATAATTACACTTATATCTAAGTCTCTGATCATGTATATTATATATAGAGAGAAAATCCAATTGAAGTTCTGTACACATATCTGTAACAGTTTATTAAAAATGGATGCCGTGTAGAAATGGAGTTAATAAGCAGATAACATGTTTCTAATAACACAGCTCCACCTGCTGGTGAATGAGAGAATGACAATATGTTCTCCTACTAAATATATCCACCTATTTTACCAGCACATAGTATAGAATGGGGGGATTTACATTTCAGATTATTTATTCTGATTTATCATAATTAAATCTCCAACATGTCAATTTGTTTTACCCATTGTCCGTTAATGATGAGCAGATTGACCCTCTGACCTCTGGTCACGGGCAATTGTCCCTGTAAATTTCAGATGCAATTTAGTCCTTGTTCACATGGCATGTATTTGACGCGTTTTAATGCGCCGAAGAATGCGTAAAAAATGCATGCTTTAAGCTTCCCATTGACATCAATGGGAAAGCGCATTGTAGTGCATACAACGCATTTTTTAAAATTTTTTTTGAAGCGTCAGGTCAATTCTTGGCGAGTAAAATGTGCCTAAAACACACCAAAAACATGCCTAATTCCCATAGTCAATGGGAGTCCTAATTCCGTGCCAAAAAAGTGCCGAAAACGCATGAAAAACGCAACAAAAACGCCTGTATTTTAAGAAGCGCTTTGCAAAAATGCTAGTGTTTTTGAGACGTTTGCACGTCGTGTGAACAAGGCCTTATAGTCTGACTTCCATGTGTTTCATGTTTTATAAATCTCTTTTTACTCTTGCAGATACTGGATTTGCTGACTGGATCCGCAAAACTGCAGATCGCTGCTGGAATTCAGGTAGTGGAATCTCTGCATTCGCTTTAATTTTTACAATATAGATTTAACCCCTTATATATATTTAACCCCAAGCATTGGTTTTTATTTTTCTCATCTTCACATTCCAAGAGTTATACAATTTTTATTTTTCTGTCAACATAGGCGTATGACGGCTTGTTTTTTTGCGGGACAAGGTATAGATTTCATCGTTAATATTTTAAGGTCCATGGGACTTTTTGGTTAACTTTTATTATATTTTTTGGTGGGGGAATGGAGAAAAAAAGTATTTTTGCCGTTGTTTTTTGCTTTATTTTGTGCGGAGTTCACTATACAGTTGAATTAATGTGTTAACTTTATTCTTTGTGTCGTTGCGATCGCAGCGATACCATATATATGTACTTTTCATGTTTCTTTACACTTTTATTGAAAAAAAATAATTTTTATAGAAAGAAATGGTTTTATTTTATTTTTACTCTTCACGTTTTATTTTATATTTTCAAAAACTTTATTTGATTGTTTTTAATTCGTTTTTTGAAGTCCCACTAGGGGACTTCACCATGTAATCTTCTGATTGCAGATATAATGCTTTGGTATACTTAATATACCAAAGCATTATTGCCTGTCAGTGTCAGGGTATGTTCACACGCAGTGGTTTCAGATGTAATTCGGGCGTTTTACACCTCAAATTACGCCTGAAAAAACGGCTCCATTATGCCTGCAAACATCTGGCCATTGCTTTCAATGGGAATTACGATGTTCGGTTCCCACGAGCCTTTATTTTACGCGTCGCTGTGAAAATATGGCGCGTAAAATGACGGCTCGTCAAAAGAAGTGCAGGACACTTCTTGGGACGTTTTTGGAGGCGTTTTTCATTGACTCCATTGAAAAACAGCTCCAAAAACGGCCGTAAAAAAACGCTGCGAAAAACGCGAGTTGTTAAAAAAACATGTGAAAATAAGGAGCTGTTTTCGCCTGAAAACAGCTCCGTATTTTCAGATGTTTTTGCTCACTGTGTGTGAACATACCCTAAAACTGACAGGTAATCTATTATGCCGTGCCTCTGGAACGGCCTAATATGCATACAGCCAGGGCAGGGCTGGGGGTCTTTGGTAGACCCCCCAGCTGCCATGGCAACTCATTGGTGGCTGGCGATCGCAGTCGTGGGCCGCCGATGGGTGACAGAGGGAGCTCCCTCCCTCTGTCAACAGATTTAGATGCCGCGGTTGTTATTGACGGAGGTATTTAATGGGTTAAACGGCTGAGATCGTAGGTTTCTTCAATCTCGGCCATTGCAGCAGGAGCCTGGCTGACAGTCACAGCTGGGCTCCTGCGGTGATCGTGCGGGCACAGCTTCTGTGCCCGCATGATCTCTATCACGTACATGCACGTGGGAATGCGCGAACAGACCGCATTCCCCGACGTGCATATACGTGAAAATGCGGGAAGGGGTTAAAGTGTACCTCCACTGTTAGCGCTATTAGATTCTATAGCGCTGGTGGCTGTTCTGGATACGGGAGCCATGGTGACGAGCAGGTCGCTCTGTCTCCCACTGAAGGGTTATGAACAGCCGGCAGAATGGACTTTACATAGTCCGGGCTGCTGCTAGAAGCAAGATAGCAAATACAAGTGATGTAGAATATAGACTATAATGCCCCCTCCTGCACTATAACCGCTTTTCACTGAAAGTGGAGGTACACTTTAATTATATATATATCATATACAAATTTACCCCTTGTCTTATATTTAGAATAAATAATAATTAGCTCACACATTTTATGTTTCCTAAATGTCTGATGTGTAAAATATTTGTAAAATGAATAATCTTTGTTTTTTCTCACTTCATTTCTTTTTCCCCAGTGATTCCAGGGAGGCCGATATTGAGCAGAGTAATTGTGGCCGGAATATTTTTTCTCCTCATCGCCCTGCTGCTCGGACTATGGCTCTTCTTCTGTGTTTAGTAAGTTTACTCAATTATCCCTTCATGAGACATTTATAGGGACATTTATAAACACTGCTCCCCATCCCCCAAGCTTTAGCTTAAAGTTAGATGGTTACCTGTCTAATATGACAGAATGTAATGGTATCAGGTAGAGACATCCCATCTATGTATTGGAAACAAGGCCAATGTGGTTGTCTGCAGCTCCATGATGAATAGACAGGACAGCTGGAAGATGCTTATCTGAACCTGCTCCATGTACAGAGGGGACAAAAGTGAAGAAATATAGAAAGAATTCAGTCTAACCCCATGCAATTTACAATCACACATGTAACATGCCATGGATCCAAAGTAAAGCTCAAGGATGGAGGGGGGGTTATCATCGGAATGGATTTATTGGAAGATGTTACTTTATAAGCATAAGATGCATTTGAAAATACAGAACTGAAATAATACTGAAAGAAACCTGAACTCTCATTTATGTCCAAGATCCTGTCATTTACAGAACATTACATGTGATTTTTGCTGTTGAAGAATTGTTCAATTGAGAACTTTTATAACTTTTCATTTCTAGTTATAAAGTAAAACCTGAATATCTAAAAGTACAGAAGGAGCTTCTAGAGGGCAAGAGGATATTCAGGCCCGATTTAGTGACCGAAGAGTTTTCGAAGATGCTGCATAGACCAGGTAAGAATAACTGTTTAACTGGGTAAGGCAAAGTTAGGGTATGTGCACACGCTAGCTGACATTTACGGCTGAAATGACAGACTGTTTTCAGAAGAAAACAGCTGCCTCGTTTCAGCCGTAAATGCTGCTCCTCGTAATATACGAGGCGTCTTTGACGCCTGTAATCTTGAGCTGTTCTTCATTGACTTCAATGAAGAACGGCTCAAATTACGTTGCAAAGAAGTGCCCTGCACTTCTTTGCCGAGGCAGTCAATTTACGCGTCGTCGTTTGACAGCTGTCAAACGACGACGCGTAAATTACAGGTCGTCTGCATAATACGTCGGCAAACCCATTCAAATGAATGGGCAGATGTTTGCCGACGTATTGTAGCCCTATTTTCATGCGTAAAACGAGGCATAATACGCCTCGTTTACGCCTGAAAATAGGTTGTGTGAACCCAGCCTAAGGCTTCATTCACATATGCGTTAGTACTTCCATTGTTCTACTCCATCATAGGAGCAGAACAATGAATAAACACACAAGTGATTGGTCCGTAGGCCAACACTTACAGTGCCCGACGAAAAACCCATTGATTTTAATGGTTTCTGTCAAGTTTCCATCATTGTGACCATTGTTTTACCGTAACACTAGTACAGCATGCTGCATTATTTATCACAGTATTTTGGACCAGATCTGCGACAGAGGCTCACAACAGAGGATGTACATACAGATTTAACTACTCAACTACTCCCCACATCTATGTTTCCATTATATTTTTAAATTCCTAATTATTGATCTTTATTTATTTTATATTTTAATAGACCTTAAGAAACAACAGGTGATAAAAAAGAAGAGTGACATTGAAGAAGGGGGCGATGAAAAAGATCAAAGTCGTCACCCTGTACTGAGTCGAATGATGGCAGCATCTGAATACAGGGTTGAGAATGAGCTGGCAAAAGGGGCGAGTAGAAGCAAAAGTGCCGATGCGGAGGGAAGAAAAGATATGACATCTATAAAAGCTGAAAAGGAGAAAGTGGAGAAAGAAATGAATACCTATGTGGCCAAGATGAAAGAACTTAAATGTCAAAAACCCAAAAAGTTTAAGACCAAAAAACCCGTGGTCAAAAAAAACCAAAAACATCATAGTCAAAAAGGTTAAAAACATTAAGATCAAGAGGAGAAAATGAAATCATCATTGTGCCACAGTAAAAACATCACATTCCTAACATCAAAATCCTCAAGACCTCCATATCACATCTGAATATTCCCACCACATTTTTTCCCAAGAGACCGGGAACATGCACCCTATAAAACCTGCTTCTCAGAAGACCGCTCAACCACCAACTAAACAACTTCTATATCTTTGGACAAATATATATATATATAAAAAATTAAATACAATTTTAAAAACACTTTTAGACTGTTTTTATAAATATAATTACTAGAAGTTTTTTTTATTATTATTACAATAGTTGTATTCAATTATTTACCCCTTAATGACCAGCGTATAGTGTTTTTACGTCGGCCTTTCAGGGTAGTTCTTCTGAAGTGTCGGCTTTTCTCATTGGCACTTCAGAAGAACTTTCCCCACATCGTGCGCGGTGCTGCTGAAAACCGGGCAGCTGGGAGGGGGCCGCATCGGAGTGGTTTTCGCGGGGATCTCCTGAAGACCGGGCTGTTAGTAACAGCCTCGGGCTTCAGGGCAACGATCGAAGACCACTAGCAGTGGTCTCCGATCGTATTTAACCCCTCAGGTGTGGCGCTCAATAGCAAGTGCCGGCCGCATCTGAGTGGTTTGGGAGGGAGGGGACCGCATCGGAGCGGTTTTCCCGGTCATCGGGAAATCTGCCTCTGAAGCCAAGGAGTTAGCAACATCCTTGGCTTCAGAGTGATGATCGGAGACCAATGACAGTGGTCCCCGTTCATGTGATCACTGTGAGAACCATTCACAGTGATCACAAAATGAAAAATGATGTGTTTCTCTCCCCTGTCTCTCTGTCTCTCCTCACACTTGTTACTTTGTATGAGAAGAGACAGAGAGAGAATTTTACAGTGACACCAAAGACACAAAATTACAAAAAATCTAATATATAAACTTTATATAAACTTCAATTGTATACCTAGGCTAGGGTTATCCTTAGGGCAGAGTTTTTCTGCTGCAAATGTTGGTGCAGATTTGGGGCAATTACGCAACGAATCTGCACCAACATTTGCATATTTGACAGGTAGTTCAGACGTTGCAGAAAACACAGCGGGCTTGCCACATATTTCAGTTTTTGCATTGCAAACGCTTCTTCTCCGCAACAGACAGTGCATGCTGCGGACAGAAAATTCTGCACCGCAGCCTATGGTCCGCAGCGGAGTTTTCTGCAACGTCTACACTAACTTTTCTAAAAATTTATAGAAACAAATGTAAAAAACGACCGCTGGAGAATTCCACAGCAATTCCACCACGTGTGAACGTGCCCTTAGGGTTAGTCTAGGGTTATTCTAGGTTCTATTCTATAGTTAGTCTAGGGGTAGCCTAGGGTTTTTGTGTAGCGTACGTGTGTGACGTCTGTGTATTTTTTTTGTGCAAAAAAAAAAGTTAAGAAAAATATATGTAAAAAAAAAAGTTTTATAGTCTATGTCTTTGTTCGACATCAGTTTTTTGTGAGGCGTGCTTTTGTGACGTCCATGTATTTTTGTCTGTGAAAAAAAAAAGTAAAGAAAAAATAATAAAAGTGCGTCTGGTTACAGTCTTTGTCGTACGTGTGTGTAAGTACAATGGCCCATAAAAGGTTCACGGTGGAAGAGGCATACGCCATATTAATTTCTGACTCTGATGAAAGTGATACAGAAACCGCGTCATAGGTAGAAATGTTGTCTACCAGTGATAGCGACGACAGTGATACGCTTTCTGCAAATGCAGGTGTCGCTGCAGAGTCCACAAGCACAGGGCATGTCGCAGAAGTACCACAAAACACGGCCCACTCTATTCCCCCAGAATATATTGAGTGGGTACCCACAGAGTCATTTTCTTCTAATATCCCAGAATTTATTCCCACACCAGGGATAAATATTAATGTGGAAAATTTTACAGCCCTTGATTTTTTTTAAATATTCATTACAGATGAACTATTGGAGCTGGTTGTTAACCAAACCAATCTGTATGCTCGCCAATTATTTTCTGAAAAGCCAACGCCCTCCTATGCAAAGCAGTGGCACCCCACAAATACTGGCGAACTTAAAAAAAATTTGGGGCTCATCCTCAACAAGGGGATAGTGAAAATGGCCTCAATCCGGTCATATTCGGCAACAAGCAATACACATGCCACACCTGTTTTCCAGCCGTTATGACCAGAAGCAGATATGAGGTGCTAATGCGCTTCCTTCATTTTAATGACCATCACCAGCCCCCCCGTAGTGATCCAGGCCGTGACCGCCTGTATAATATAAGGCCCCTGATAAACATTTTGGAGGAGTCATTTATGCCGGTGTACAACCCCGAAAAAAACCTAGCGGTGGATGAATTGCTGATGAGTTACACAGGAGCGCAAAATATGGGGTTCAAATCTAAAAGCTCTGTGAGCGGTACAGGCTGCACATCTGCCTTTATAATCTATGACGGCAAAGACCGTGATATTACCCACATTATTAACTCAATTACTTTCACACTGTCTTTGTAGGGAGAACCAAAAGGGAGGGGTGCTTATTGGATAATGTTTCACTGTAAAAATGCAGCAATACTGTATTTTCTGGAAAAACCTATTTTTTATTTCTTTCCACCTATTAAAAATACTCACTATACCCCTAGATGAATATTAGCAGGACATTTATACTTGTCAAAATGACCTGCAGTACCACGGCAAATATAGCGTGATTCCCTAAAATCAGCTCCGGCGAGAAAAGGCCTCCAATAGCCAAAATGGACTGCTTCAATGATATGCCCTATAACGGGTCCATATAATAGATTAGACACACATATTTGGTATCGCCGTACACGGGAGAAATAGCAGAATGTGGAAAGATGTCACTTTTACCAGTATGTCATATGGTATTTCGAAATGGCTTAAAGAGGCTCTGTCACCACATTATACGTGCCCTATCTCCTACATAAGGAGATTGGCGCTGTAATGTAGGTGACAGCAGTGTTTTTTATTTAGAAAAACGATCTATTTTTACCACGTTAGGAGCAATTTTTAGCTGTATGCTAAATAGTTTCTTATTGGCTAAGTGGGCGTGTTTTTACTTTAGACCAAGTGGGCGTTGTACAGAGGAGTGTATGACGCTGACCAATCAGTGAGCAATCAGCGTCATGCACTTCTCTCCATTCATTTACACTGCACTAGCGATATAGTTATATCGCTATGTGCAGCCACATACACAAACACTAACTGCAGTGTCCTGATAATAAATATACATCACTACCAGCCTGGACGTGATGCGTATTCAGAATCCTGACATGTCTGAATCTTTTCTGTGAGATTTTCAGCAAGGCAAACGTAAACTCGTTTACATCGTAATCTCGCGAGATTACGTTTGCCTTGCTGGAAATCTCACAGAAAAGATTCAGACATGTCAGGATTCTGAATACACATCACGTCCTGGCTGGAGATAATGTATATTCATTATCAGGACACTGCAGTAACGTTATAGTGTGTGTATGTAGCTGCACATAACGATATAGCGATATCGCTAGTGCAGTGTAAATGAATGGAGAGAAGTGTATGACGCTGATTGGTCAGCGTCATACACTCCTCTGTACAATGCCCACTTGGTCTAAAGTAAAAACACGCCCACTTGGGCATTAAGAAACTAATTAGCATAAAGCTAAAAATCGCTCATAAGGTGGTAAAAATAGATTGTTTTTCTAAATAAAAAGCACTGCTGTCACCTACATTATAGCTCCGATCTCATTATGTAGGAGATAGGGCACTTATAATGTGGTGACAGAGCCTCTTTAAGAAAAGTGACACTTTTGTAAAAAAAAATGTAATTTACATTTTTTTGGCCCAAGTTTGGACAAATTCTGTAAAAAGTGTGAAGGGTTAAAACAGAAATTAAACTGCTAGAAAAAGAATTTGGGGTGTGTATTTTTGTGTATCATGGTCATTTTTGGTAAATTCTCACAGTCTGCCACTCCAGTACTATGGCAAATGCAGCATGGTGCACTAAAATTAATTCTGGTGGGACAGGCCTCCAAAAGCCAAAATGGACTCCTTCTATGATATGCCCTATAACGGGTCCATATAATAGATTAGACACACATATTTGGTATCACCGTACACGGGAGAAATAGCAGAATGTGGAAAGGTGTCACTTTTACCAGTATCTCATATGGTATTTCGAAATGGCTTAAGAAAAGTGACACTTTTGTTAAAAAAAAAAGCAATTGACTTTTTTTTGGCCCAAGTTTGGACAAATTCTGTAAAAAGTGTGAAGGGTTAAAACAGAAATTGAACCGCTAGAAATAGACTTTAGAATGTCTAGTTTGTAGAACATAATGTTTTTTTTACCATTATTTATTGGACTTCAAGTCCATTACCCATACATTAATACCATGGTGTAAAAAACTAAATTAAGATATTTTAGTGCACAATTGAAAAAAGGGGCACTTGTGTTTTATACTATATTTCTGGTCAAAAAAAATAAACTACATCTCCAAGTCAGGTGTCCTTATGATCAGGATAAATGAAAAAATATATTTCAATACATTTGTATGATACAATTACTTTTATTTTCAAACTGTTACATTTTAAATGATGAAAAATCAAAATGTTTCTTTTTTTTCTGTCTTTCCACGGCTATAAAAAAAAGTAACAAAAATGTTACCTATATATATATATATATATATATATATATATATCACAAAAAGGAAGGACTACATGTCCCAAGAAAACAGTGCAAAATTCACATCGATACATAAAACATACAGAGTTATACTGCGTTACATCTGTGAATATCAAAACTGCGAAAATTGCTCTGGTCACTAAGGTCTAAAACACCTTCGGTATTAAGGGGTTAAGAAATATGAACAGAAAATAAATTTAAATGATGAGGGACATGCGCAATGTCTACTCTTCAGATTCTGATATTATTGTCTCCCTGGTGCCAGGGTTCGGCATGTGGTTGAACGGGTGGATAAATTACTGGGAGGAGAAGGCTTTGGGTTCCTAGAGCACTGGGCTGACTTTTCATTGGGTACAAACTGTATTCTGCAGATGATTTGCACCTGAATGGAAGGGTTTCTGCTGTGCTGGAGTAGGGAATTCTAGCTGGAGTATTTAAACAAGGGATGAGGAGGGAGGTCAATGTGGAAAATAAAGGGGTAGTTAGGTTAGAGAGGGGTCAGACTATATTGGTGGGGGAGAAATAGACTGTGGGAGAGGATTCGGCAACAGGATAGGGAGATCCTTTTCTTACAAAACAACATTGAAGATAAATATGCCCACAAAATGTCAAATAACCACATTTCTGATACCGAATTGAAAAATTTGAAGACAAGTTAAAGTTTATGTTCACAAATGGCAGAAGTCTAGCAAGCAAAATGGGGGAGCTTGAGGCCTTGGCACTGGAGGAACATATTGATATAGTTGGTGTTGCTGAAACATGGCTAGATTCTTCATATGACTGGCCTGTATATCTACAGGGTTTTACATTGTTTCATAAAGAGAGAGAAAATAGGACAGGCGGTGGTGTATGTCTGTATGTAAGGAGTGATATGAAGATGAGTGTGAAAGAGGCAATAGTGGGTGAAGATTGTGAGGAGGTTGAAGCGTTGTGGGTGGAATTACAAAGGGAGGCAAACACTTCAAAAATTATTTCTGCTGTAATGCAGAGGTCTCAAAGACTTGGCCCACGGGCCACTTTCGGCCCCTGAAGCTGTCATCTGCGACACGTTGACAGCGGGAAAGCAGAGAGCAGGCCGAAAGAGGAGACATTCCCCTGTAGATAGTGCCACACCACACACCCCACCCTGTGAACAGCACTACACCCCCTCTCTATAGAAAGCTTCATTGGGGCTTCCTCTAGGGGTGGAATCCCAAGCTGGAGCGCTCTGGTCAGGGATTCTGCTAATAGACGAGGCTCTGACCTAACTGTCCATAACATGGCAGATGGCATAAGACGTGGCAGATGATACCAGATGTGTCTGATGACACCGGACATGGCAGATGATATCAGACCTATCAGATGACATGGAACGTGGCAGTTGACAACACGACTCCAACCCTAGATACAGCTTAGGAACAAGCACAGTTATGGGATATAGGATACAGGTAGTAGGATACGGGGACACTGGGAGCAGGATAACAACAACAAGGGACCATTTCTAAGACTAACATGGGAATTCAACAACAACGCTCAGGCAAGGAGTGGAAGGGCAGAGCCCTTTATATAGTTCAGGGAGTAAGGGGATAGGTTAGGGAACACACGCGCGCGCACCCTAGGGCCGCAGAGTGCAGTCACGTGAGTTGGCGTCTCCTAGGAGGGAGACACCGACAAGCTCTTAGAGTCGCGGCTGTCGGTAAGTACAGCGTGCCAGTGGTCAGAAACCGTTAGATATCCATCGGTTTCACCCTGCTTCTAGCTTATGTATTCCCATAAGGTATACATTTTTTTCACAAGTCCTATTTAAGAGGCTTTTAACCCCTTAATAACGCGGCCCAATTTTGGCCTTAAGGCACAGAGCCCATTTTTGAAATCTGACATGTGTCACTTTATGTGGCTATAACTCTGGAATGCTTATACCTATCCAAGCGTTTCTGAGATTGTTTTGTCGTGACACATTGGCCATTATGTTGGTGGTAAAATTTGATCGATATATTCAGTGTTTATTTGTGAAAAATAGCAAAACTTAGAAAATATTTAGAAAAATTTGCGTTTTATTTAATTTAAATGCATCTGCTTGTAAGACAGATAGTAATACCACATAAAATAGTTACTAGTTCACATTTTCCATATGTCTACTATATGTTGGCATAATTTTTTGAACATTATTTTACGTTTCCAGGACATTACAAGGCTTAGAGCATAAGCAGCAATTTCTCATATTTTGAAAAAATTTCAAAATCTTCTATTTTTTAGGTACCAGTTCAGTTCCGAAGAGGCTTTGATCGCCTTCTATATAAGGAACCCCCATAAAACAACCCATTTTTAAAACTAGACGCCTCAATGTATTCAAAACAGCATTTAAAAAGTTTCTTAACTCTTTAGGCGTTTCACAGGAATTTAAAGCAAAGTAGAGGTGAAATTTGCAAATGTCTTTTTTTTTGTCAGAAAATCATTTTTATTCCATTTTTCTCTGTAATACAGAAGCTTCTACCAGAGAAACACAACTCAATATTTATTGCCCAGATTCTGCAGCTTTTAGAAATATCCCACATGTGGCCCTAGTGTGGTTATGGACTGAAGCACAGGATGCAGAAGCAAAGGAGCACCTAGAGGATTTGGAGGCCTTCTTTTTATTAGGCACCATGTCCGGTTTAAAGAGGTCTTGTGGTGCCAAAATAGTGGAAACCCCCAAAAGCGACCCTATTTGGCAAACTTCACCACTCAAGGAATTTATCGAGGGGTATAGTGAGCATTTAGACCCCACAGGTTTTTTGCTGCATTTTGTGGAATTAGGCTGTGCAATTGAAAATCAAATTTTTCCGATAAAAGGTACAAGTTTAAAATTTTTACAAGGCATAAAGGAGAAAAAGCACTGCAACATTTGAAAAGCAATTTCTCCCGATTAGGGCAATACCCCATATGTGGTCATACACTGCTGGTTGGACAAACGGCAGGGCTCAGAATGGTGGGAGTGCTATTTCGCATGTCGATTTTGCTGGTTTGGTTTCTGGGCGCTATGTCGCATTTGCAGAGCCTCTGAGGTACCAGTACAGGGGAAACCCTTTAAAAGTGAAGCCATTTTGGAAACTAGACCACTTGTGGAATTAATTGTAGTTTAAATGCAACTTTTTGATCAGTTTTTATTCTATTTTATAAGAGACGTGGTGACTAAAAAACAGCAATTCTACTATTCCTTTTTTTTACAGGGTTCACCGTGTGCTATAAACGAAATATTCACTTTATTTTAAGGGGCGATACGGCGATACCATAGAGATATAGCGGTCTTTACCTTGACTTTTAACGCATTAAATAAACAGTGACTAGATTTCTTATCTTGACTTTTTCAATGGCTTTTATGGTGTGATATCAAGCTGCAGCAAGTTATCAGAATCAAGTTAACCCCTTCCCGCTCCTTGACGTACTATTACGTCATGGCAGCTGTATCGTTCGCGCTCCATGCCGTAATAGTACGTCTCGGGAGTAACGGCCGTTTCGGCCGTCCTCCCGACACATACAGGAGCTGTGACACTGCTGTCTTGTTCAGCAGCTGTCACAGCTCCTACAGCGGGGACCGATCGCTGTGTCCCCGCTGATTAACCCCTTAAAAGCCGCGTTCTATAGAGATCGCGGCTTTTTAGGGGTTAAGCTGCCATCGCCGGCCTGCTACGCGATAGCGGCCGGCGATGGTGACTATGGCAACCGGACACCAAACAATGGCGTCCGGCTATGCCATAGACGGAAGCCTAGTGGGTCCTGACAACGTCAGGACCCACTATGCTTGCTGTCAGTGAGTAGCTGACAGTTCTAATACACTGCACTACGCATGTAGTGCAGTGTATTAGAATAGCGATCAGAGCCTCCTGCCCTCATGTCCCCTAGTGGGACAAAGTAATAAAGTAAAAAAAAAGTTAAAAAAAGATGTGTAAAAATAAGAAAATAAAAGTTTTAAAAGTAATAAAAGTAAAAGTCCCACTTTTTCCCTTATCAGTCCTTTATTATTAATAAAAATATATAAACAAACAAATAAACTATACATAATTGGTATCGCCGCGTCCGTAACGGCGTGAGCTACAAAATTATTTTGTTATTTATCCCGCACGGTGAACGCCGTAAAAAAAAATATTAATAAACCGTACCACAATCACAATTGTTTGGTCACTTCACCTCCCAAAAAATGGAATAAAAAGAGATCAAAAAGTCGCATGTACCTAAAAATGGTACTGATGGAAAATACAGTTCGTTACGCAAAAAATAAGTCCTCGCACGGCTTTATTGATTGAAAAATAAAAACGTTCTGGCTCTTAGAATAAGGTAACACAAAAAGTGAATGATTGTTTACAAAACGTATTTTATTGTGCAAACGCCATAAGACATAAAAAAAAACTATAAACATCTGGTATCGCCGTGATCGTATCGCCCCGCAGAATAAAGTGAATATGTCATTTATAGCGCACGGTGAACGCTGTAAAAAAAAAAGTATACAAAAACAATAGTAGAATTGCTGTTTATTAGTCACCACGCCACCTAAAAATGGAATAAAAACTGATCAAAAAGCCGCATGCACCCCAAGAAAAATACAATGGATTCCTCAAGGGGTCTAGTTTCCAAATTGGGGTCACTTTTGGGGGGTTTCCAATGTTTTGGCACCACAAGACCTCTTCAAACCGGACATGGTGCCTAATAAAAAAGAGGGCTCAAAATCCACTAGGTGCTCCTTTGCTTCGGAGGCCGGTGCTTCAGTCCATTACCGCCCGAGGGCCACATGTGGGATATTTCTCAAAACTGCAGAATCTGGGCAATACGTATTAAGTTGCGTTTCTCTGATAAATCCTTTTGTGTTATAAAAAAAATGGTATAAAAAGAGTAAATTTCACCTCTACTTTGCTCTAAATTTCTGTGAAACACCTAAAGGGTTCATAAACTTTCTAAATGCTGTTGTGAATACTTTGAGGGGTCTAGTTTCTAAAATGGGGTGTTTGATAGGGGTTTCTAATATATGGGCCCCTCAAAGCAACTTCAGAAATGAACTGGAACCTAAAAAAATAAATAAATGAGGCAATACTTCGCTTCTTACATTATACTGATAATGAGCCGTGCCCACTCCGAGATGACCCCAGTTTTGACCGTTTGTATAAACGGAGACCCCTATTAGACCGTTCCAGTGCCCGGTTTTCCCAAGCATACACCCCCGAGAAGTGTTTTTCTATTGATGAGTCCCTGGTACATTTTAAAGGGAGGGTTCAATTCCGCCAGTACCTGCCAGGTAAGAGGGCAAGGTATGGCGTGAAGATGTATAAGCTGTGCGAGAGTGCATCAGGGTATACCTACAGGTTTAGGATATATGAAGGAAAGGCCACCCCCAAACCAGACTGCATCCTGGACTACAATAGGTACATGGGAGGGATGGACTTGTCAAATCAAGTCCTGAAGCCCTACAGCGCCATGCGGTGTGGTATAAGAAGCTGGCCGGGCACATCATACAGATGGCTTTGTACAATGCGTATGTGCTACGTCGATGTGCAGGCCAGAGGGGAACTTTCCTGGAATTTCAAGATCTAATCTTTAGGGACCAGGAAGGGGGGGCACCCAGTACTTCTGGAAGCGAGGCCACACGCATCGTACCAGGGCAACACTTTCCAGGAGAAGGTCCCCAAACCGGTGGAAAGGGAAAGAGTCAAAAGAGGTGCAGAGTCTGCTATAAGAGGGGGATAAGGAAGAACACAATATACCAATGTGACACGTGTCCCGAAAAACCAGGGCTCTGTATAAAAGATTGTTTTAAAATGTATCATACATCCCTTGATTTTTAATTTACCCTGATGCACTCCGCACAGCTTACCCCCCTCATCTTTCCCTTCTGAGCCCTGCCATATGCCCAGGCAGCTGATAACAGCCACATGTAGGGTATTGTCGTGCCCAGGAGAACCCACATTACAATTTAAGGGGTGTATATCTCCGGTGGCGCATGCTGGGCACACTATATTGGACACTGAAATGGCATATACATATATAAAATTGCAAATCTCACACTGCACCATCTGCTGCGCATTATCTTTTACACAGTACCTGTGGGGTCAAAATGCTCACTACACCTCTAGATGAATGTCTTAAGGGGTGTAGTTTTTAAAATGGGGTCACTTCTCGGGGGTTTCAACTGTACTGGTACCTCAGGGGCTTCTGCACACATGACTTAGCACCAGAAAAGCTCCAGTAGGCCAAATGGTGGTCCTTTCCTTCTGAGGCCTCCCATGGGCCCAAAGGGCAGTTTATCACCACAAATGGGGTATTGCCGCACTAAGGACAAATTGGGCAACAAAATGGGGTATGTTGTTCCTTGTGAAAATAAGAAATTTTGATCAAAAATGACATCTTATTGGAAAAAATATCATTTTTTTCATTTCACAGCCCAATTCAAATAGGTGCTGTGAAAAAACTGTGCGGTCAAAATGATAACAAAAACCATAAATGAATTCCTTGAGGGGTGTAGTTTCCAAAATGGGGTCACTTCTGGTGGGTTTCCATTGCTTTGATACCTCTGGGGCTCTGCAAATGCAACATGGCACCCGAAAACCAATCCAGCAAAATCTGGACTCCAACAAACACATAGCGCTCCTTTCCGTCTGAGCCCTCCCATGGGCCCAAACGGCAGTTTATCACCACAAATGGGGTATTGCCGCACTAAGGACAAATTGGGCAACAAAATGGGGTATGTTGTTCCCTGTGAAAATAAGAAATTTTGATCAAAAATGACATCTTATTGGAAAAAATATAATTTTTTTCATTTCACAGCCCAATTCAAATAGGTGCTGTGAAAAACCTGTGCGGTCAAAATGATAACAAAAACCATAAATGAATTCCTTGAGGGGTGTAGTTTCCAAAATGGGGTCACTTCGGGTGGGTTTCCATTGCTTTGATACCTCTGGGGCTCTGCAAATGCGACATGGCACCCGAAAACCAATCCAGCAAAATCTGGACTCCAACAAACACATAGCGCTCCTTTCCTTCTGAGCCCTCCCATGGGCCCAAACGGCAGTTTATCACCACAAATGGGGTATTGCCGCACTAAGGACAAATTGGGCAACAAAATGGGGTATGTTGTTCCCTGTGAAAATAAGAAAATTTGATCAAAAATGACATTTTATTGGAAAAAATATCATTTTTTTCATTTCACAGCCCAATTCAAATAGGTGCTGTGAAAAAACTGTGCGGTCAAAATGATAACAAAAACCATAAATGAATTCCTTGAGGGGTGTAATTTCCAAAATGGGGTCACTTCTGGTGGGTTTCCATTGTTTTGATACCTCAACGCCTCTTCAAACCTGGCATGCTGCCTAAAATATATTCTAATAAAAAAGAGGCCTCAAAATGCACTAGGTGCTTCTTTGCTTCTAGGGCTTGTGTTTTAGTCCACGAGCGCAGTAGGGCCACGTGTGGGACATTTCTAAAAACTGCAGAATCTGGACAATACATATTTAGTAGTGTTTCTCTGGTAAAACCTTCTCTGTTACTAAAAAAAAATTGAATAAAATTGAAATTCAGCAGAAAAAATGAAATTTGCGAATTTCATTTCCACTTTGCTTTAATTCCTGTGAAATGCCTGAAGGGTTAAAAAACTTTCTATATGCTGTTTTGAATACTTTGAGGGGTCTAGTTTTTAAAATGGGGTGTTTTATGGGGGTTTCTAATACATAGGCCCCTCAAATCCACTTCAGAACTGAACTGGCACCTTCAAAAAAAGGCTTTTGAAATTTTCTTAAGAATATGAGAAATTGCTGTTTATGTTCTAAACCTTGTAACGTCCAAGAAAAATAAAAGAATGTTCAAAAAACGATGCCAATCTAAAGTAGACATATGGGAAATGTGAACTAGTAACTATTTTGGGTGGTATAACCGTCTGTTTTTCAAGCAGATGCATTTAAATTCTAAAAAATGCTATTTTTTGTAAATTTTCTCTAAATTTTGCAATTTTTCACAAATAAAGACTGAATATATCGACCAAATTTTACCACGAACATGAAGCCCAAAGTGTCACGAGAAAACAATCTCAGAATCGCTTGGATAGGTTTAAGCATTCCGACGTTATTACCACATAAAGTGAAATATGTCAGATTTGAAAAATGGGCTCTGAGCCTTAAGGCCCAAACTAGGCTGCGTCCTTAAGGGGTTAAAGATGTGTTCACCGCGCAGGATTAATAATGAAATAGTTTTGTAGTTCAGGCCGTTACGGACGCGGCCATACCAATTATGTATAGTTTATTTATTTATGTATTTTTTTTTAATAATAAAGGACTGATTACCTTCAAACTTTTTAGTTTTTAATTTCAGACAACTTTTTTGTACTTTTTTTTTTGTTCCACTAGGGGACTTGAGGGCAGGAGGCCGTAATCGCAACTCTAATACACTGCACTACATGCGTAGTGCAGTGTATTAGAGCTGTCAGCTACTCACTGACAGCAAGCATAGTGAGTTCTGACTTTGTCAGGACCCACTAGGCTTCCGTAGATGGCATAGCAGGAGGCCATTGTTAGGCCTCCGGTTGCCATGGCAACCATCGTTGCCCGCGATCATGTTGTGGGACGTCAATGGGGGTTTAAGTCCTAGGAAGCTGCGATCGCTATTGAACGCGGCTTCATAGGGGTTTATCAGCGGGGACCACCACGATCGGTCCCTGCTGAAGGTGCTGCGGCAGCTGCTGTACGAGACAGCAGTTGTCACAGCTCGTGTATGTGCCTGTAGGACGGCCAAAATGGCCATTCCTCCCGTGACGTACTATTCTGTCATGGAGCTCGAACGATGCGCTCATCATGACGGAATAGTGCATCAAAGAGCGGGTAGGGGTCAAAAACATCCCATTTAGTTTGTGTATTTTTATTTTTAAGAACATTATCACAGTTTATGCCCTTATGGTCATCACTTAGCCAATGAAAATTTGCCTTTCTGAAGTCCAGTGTTTTTGTAGGTGCTCTACCAAACATCTTATTAAAGGATACATAAAAACTTATTACGTTGTGGTTACTTATACCTAGGTGACCCCCAACCTGTACTTTTGATATCTTGTCCGGGCTATTGTTTATAATTAGGTCTAGGAGCACCCCCCTCTTGTTGGACCCTGCACCAGTTGTGAAAGCATACCCCTCCCCCTTTCTTAGTATGATCCTTGCATATTAACAGCGCAGTCATAGCTATCATCCAGCCATGTCTCACTTATCCCAACTATGTCACAGTTCTCCAGCATTGTCAACTCTAATTCCTCAATCTTGTTATTGACACTTCTGGCATTAGTATACATGCACTTTCTATATTTATCCGAACACTTTTCTTCTTATTCCTACTAACTGTTCTAACCCCTTCCTCTATTCCACCCCATGTTCGTTTCTTAGCCCCAGCTCACTAGCTACGCTGTCCTCCCCTCCTATACAGTAATTACCTTCCCCCATTTTCTAGTTTAAACACTTCTCCAACCTTCTAGACATCTTTTCCCCCAACAAAGCTGCCCTCTCCCCATTTAGGTGCAGCCCATCCCTACCGTAGAGTTAGTAGCCAACAGAGAAGTCGGCCCAGTTCTCCATGAACCCAAAGCCCTTCTTACTACAACAATTCTTTAGCCACTTGTTCACCTCCCTAATCATCTGCTGTCTGGTGTGGCACGTGGTACAGGTAGTATATCTGAAAATAGTTTTTATTTATAAAAATATATATGTTTTTTAACCCCTTAAGGACGCAGCCTAGTTTGGGCCTTAAGGCTCAGAGCCCATTTTTGAAATCTGACATATTTCACTTTATGTGATAATAACGTCGGAATGCTTAAACCTATCCAAGCGATTCTGAGATTGTTTTCTCGTGACACTTTGGGCTTCATGTTCGTGGTAAAATTTGTTCGATATATTCAGTGTTTATTGGTGAAAAATTGCAAAATTTAGAGAAAATTTAGAAAAAATAGCATTTTTCAGAATTTAAATGCATCTGCTTGTAAAACAGATGGTTATACCACCCAAAATAGTTACAAGTTCACATTTCCCATATGTCTACTTTAGATTGGCATAGTTTTTTGAACATTCTTTTATTTTTCTTGGGCGTTACAAGGCTTAGAACATAAACAGCAATTTCTCTTTTTTTTAAGAAAATTTCAAAAGCCTTTTTTTTAAGGTACCTGTTCAGTTCTAAAGTGGCTTTGAGGAGCCTATGTATTAGAAACCCCCGATAAAACACCCCATTTTAAAAACTAGACCCCTCAAAGTATTCAAAACAGCATTTAGAAAGTTTTTTAAACCTTCAGGCATTTCACAGGAATTAAAGCAAAGTGGAGGTGAAATTTGATTTCATTTGTCTTGCTGAATTTCAATTTTATTAAAAAAAATTTGTGTAACACAGAAGGTTTTACTAGAGAAACACTACTAAATATGTATTGTCCAGATTCTGCAGTTTTTAGAAATGTCCCACATGTGGCTCTAGTGTGCTTGTGTACTAAAACACAAGCCCCAGAAGCAAAGAAGCACCTAGTGCATTTTGAGGCCTCTTTTTTTATTAGAATATATTTTAGGCAGCATGTCAGGTTTGAAGAGGTGTTGAGGTGCCAAAACAGTAGGAATCCCCCAATAGTGACCCCATTTTGGAAACTACACCCCTCAAGGAATTCATTTATGGTTGTTGTTATCATTTTGAGCACACAGTTTTTTCACAGCACCTATTTTAATTAGGCTGTGAAATTAAAAAAATGTCATTGTTTTCCAATAAGATGTAATTTGTGATCAAAATTTCCTATTTTCACAGGGAACAAAATACCCCATTTTGTTGCCCAATTTATCCTGAGTGTGGCAATACCCCATTTGTGGTGATAAACTGCCGTTTGGGCCCATGGGAGGGCTCAGAAGGAAAGGAGCGCTATGTGTTTGTTGGAGTCCAGATTTTGCTGGATTGGTTTTCGGGTGCCATGTCGCATTTGCAGAGCCCCAGAGGCATCAAAGCAATGGAAACCCACCAGAAGTGACCCCATTTTGGAAACTACACCCTTCAAACAATTCATTTATGGGTAATGTGACTATTTAGACCCCATAGTTTCTTCACAGAACTTATTTGAATTGGGCTGGGAATTTTTAAAAAAATAATTTTTTCCAATAATATGTAGTTTTAGCTCAAAATTTCTTATTTTCACAAGAAATAAAATACCCCATTCTGTTGCCCAACTTGTCCTGAGTGCGGCAGTACCCCATTTGTGGTGATAAACTGCCGTTTGGGCCCATGGGAGGGCTCAGAGGGAAAGGACCACCATTTGGCCTACTGGGGATTTTTTGGTGTGAAGTCATGTATGCAGAAGCCCCTGAGGTACCAGTACAGTTGAAATCCCCAAGAAGTGACCCCATTTTAAAAACTACACCCTTGAGGCATTCATCTATAGTTGTAGTGAGCATTTTGACGGAGACATACACCCCATAAACTCTAATGTGGGTTCTCACGGGTACGTCAATACCCTACATGTAACTCTTATCAAAATTATCCAGGTAGAGTTGGTAACCCTGGTCCAGCAGTGGGTGCACCAAATCCCACACAATTTTTGCATTAACTCCCAGTAAGGGGGGGGGGCATTCTGGGGGCTGAATACTGGTGTCCTTCCCTTCATATATCCTAAATTTGTAGGTATAGCCTGATGCACTGTCGCACAGCTTATACATCTTCACGCCATACCTTGCCCTCTTACCCGGCAGGTACTGGCGGAATTGAACCCTCCCTTTAAAATCTACCAAGGACTCATCAATAGAAATACAATTCCAGGGGGTGTATGCTTGGAAAAACCGGGCACTGAAACGGTCTAATAGGGGTCTCAGTTTATACAAACGGTCAAAACTGGGGTCATCTCGGGGTGGGCACGGCTCATTATCAGTATAATGTAAGAAGCGAAGTATTGCCTAATTTATTTATTTTTTTAGGTTCCAGTTCAGTTCTGAAGTTGCTTTGAGGGGCCTATATAATTGAAACCCTTATGAAACACCCCATTTTAGAAACTAGACCCCTCTAAGTATTCACAACAGCATTTAGAAAGTTTATAAACCCTTTAGGTGTTTCACGGGAATTTAGAGCAAAGTAGAGGTGAAATTTACATCTTTTTTTGTCAGAAAATCCTTTTATACCATTTTTTTTATAACACAAAAGGTTTTACCAGAGAAACGCAACTCAATATTTATTGCCAAGATTCTGCAGTTTTGAGAAATATCCCACATGTGGCCCTAGTGCGGTAATGGACTGAAGCACCGGCCTCCGAAGCAAAGGAGCACCTAGTGGATTATGAGGCCTCCTTTTTATTAGGCACCATGTCTGGTTTGAAGAGGTCTTGTGGTGCCAAAACAGTGGAAACCACCCAAAAGTGACCCCATTTTAGAAACTAGACACCTTGAGGAATTCATTGTAGTTTTCTTGGGGTGCATGCGGCTTTTTGATCAGTTTTTATTCTATTCTTAAGTGGCGTGGTGACTAAAAAACAGCAATTCTGCTATTGTTTTTTTATTAAATTTTTTTTACAGCGTTCACCGTGCGCTATAAATGACATATTCACTTTATTCTGCGGGGCGATACGATTACGGCGATACCAGATATTTATAGTTTTTTTTTATGTCTTATGGCGTTTGCACAATAAAATACGTTTTGTTAAAAATCATTTACTTTTTGTTTTACCTTATTCTAAGAGCCATAACTTTTTTATTTTTCCATCAATAAAGCCGTGCGAGGACTTATTTTTTGCGTAATGAACTGCAGTTTCAATCATTACCATTTTTAGGTACATGCGACTTTTTGATCTCTTTTTATTCAATTTTTTGGGAGGTGAAGTGACCAAACAATTGTGATTCTGGTATGGTTTATTATTGTTTTCTTTTACGGCGTTCACCGCGCGGGATAAATAACAAAATAATTTTGTAGTTCAGGCCGTTATGGACGCGGCAATACCAATTATGTATAGTTTATTTGTTTGTTTATATATTTTTATTAATAATAAAGGACTGATAAGGGAAAAGGGGGGATTTTTACTTTTATTACTTTTAAATCTTTTATTTTCTTATTTTTAAGCATCTTTTTTTTAACTTTTTTTTAACTTTATTACTTTGTCCCATTAGGGGACTTGAGGGCAGGAGGCTCTGATCGCTATTCTAATACACTGCACTACATGTGTAGTGCAGTGTATTAGAGCTGTCAGCTACTCACTGACAGCAAGCATAGTGGGTCCTGACTTCGTCAGGACCCACTAGGCTTCCGTCGATGGCATACTCGGACGCCATTGTTTGGTGTCCGGTCGCCATAGTCACCATCGCCAGCCGCTATCGTATACAAGGCTGGCGATTGTAGCTTAACCCCTAAAAAGCCGTGATCGCTATTGAACACGGCTTTTCAGGGGTTAATAAGCGGGGACACAGCGATCGGTCCCCGCTGTAGGAGCTGTGGCAGCTGCTGTACGAGACAGCAGCTGTCACAGCTCCTGCATGTGTCGGGAGGACGGCCGAAACGCACTATTAGGTCATGGAGTGCGAACGCTATGGTTACCATGACCTAATAGTACATCCAGGAGCGGGAAGGGGTTAAAGGTAACTTTATTAAGATCTCATATCAAACAGCAGTACAAAACAAAGAAGTATAAAACAATCTTATAAACAGGACAAGGCAAAGCTGTACCAAGCGTAGAAGGTACATTTTTAACAACAACATACGCATATATTACTTCACATATCAGTGACTATATATAATTTAAAAAAAATAAACAGACTTTCCTCATCAGAAGAAAAGTGTGAGACAAGATTAGGTGAGGACCAGTCAATATCAGCATTTAATGGAGGAATAGGGGACTGCAGAGGGACATCAGCCAATTCCAGACCTAAGCAATAGCAATTTATGGGCTAGTATGAGGGTTGACTGTCCAAGAGCTCCATACTTTAAGAAATGTATCAGGGCATCCAAGGGCATCATAGGTGAGCTTAAAGAGTGGCAAGGTAGAATTAACCAATGCAATCCATGCTGACAACATAGGAACCTTTGAATGTTTCCAATTCAGGAGTACAGTTTTTGTTTTTTAGCATAGAACAAGAGTGATATGAGAGATCTGACAGCAACAGTAGGTATAACTTCTTCTAGCAATAATAAAATACATTCTGGGTTCAAGTATACAAGGGAGTCCTACCTTAAGTTCAAGGAATTCTAATACCTCAGCACAAAAATTATTAATAATCGGACATTCCCAGCACATATGTAGGAAAGAGCACTTAGCTCCGTGGCACCGTGGACAGACAGAAGTAGGTATACGTCCCATTCTAAATAATTTGGAAGGGGTGTAATAAGTTTGGTGGAAAAAATTCAATTGAGTAAGTCGGTCTCTTGTGGATATCAAGGGACCTGTTAAAGCGGATAGAACTTCTTTATGATCGTCTGTAGACACAGAGGAAAGAGTCTGAGACCAACGATCCAAGGCTCTATCAAGTTTTTTAAGAAGATACATTTAACAATTTCCCATAAAGTGTGAATAATGGCTTAGCCAACATCTCCCGCGTCACCCAATCCCCCACCAGGGATGTACAGTGTCTAACTTTATATCCTGCAAACTGCGACCAAAGAGCATGTCTAAGCTTGTAATAGCGGAACCTGAGATTTGTCGGGATCTCGTGCTTGGACCGAAGTTGTGCAAAAGTAGCTACCTTATCATCCACTACTACATCTTCCTAGGTCAATATACCAGGGTTGCCCATTTGCTAGGGTTAGGGAGGCCCCTCAACTGCGGTAGAAGTGAGTTATAAAAAAAGTGGTGTCCTAGGTGACGAGGACTCCTCTTCTGAATCAAAGAGTAATAAAGATCTTAGCCAGACCTTCAGAGTGGTTTTCATTGAGATTGTGAGTGCGTGTACCGGAGGGGGTGGCCTGTCTATATATAGAGTTCACCAGGGCTTTATAGGAACCGAGAAGTGAAGCTCCCAGCTCAGTACAGGGATTAAAGTCTCTATGGGTAAACCACCACCAAATATACACCAGTTGGCTGGCAAGAAAGTAGAGGTATAAATTCAGGAGGGCCAGTCCACCCTGCGCAGTGGGTAACTGTAGTGTGGCCCGGGCGATTCTAGGTGTACCCCCTGCCCAAATAAAAGATCTAAGATCCTTATCAATGTTGTAGGACAGAGATAATGGAAGCCACACTGGAGAATTGTGAAAGAGATATAAGAATCTTGGTAGGGACTTCATCTTAAACAAATTAATTCTGCCAGTAACTGTGAGGGGGAGGTGTTTCCATCTATCAAAGTCTGTTGTACCAAAGGAGTGATATTATCCGGTATAAAGGTATCAATATCTGAGCTAATAACTATACCCAGATGGGTAATTTTATCTGCCCATTGTAATAGAGAAGGGAGTAGAATGGCTCTAGCCGCAATGTCTATTGCTATTATTAAGGATTTGGACAAATTCACACAGAGGCCAGAGAAAGACGCAAATAAATTAAATAGGGACAACTTCGCCTGTAAAGATGGACCTGGATCATTCAGGAATAGTAGCGTATCATCTGCATAGACAGAGACATGTTCCTCCTTTTCACCCATCTCAAAACCCTTTATATCAGGGGAGGCTTTTATAGCTAATGCTAATGACTCAATAGCCAACGAACAGAGGGAAGGGGATAGTGGGCAACCTTGTTGGAAGTATAATAACTACACCCATCGGATAAATCTGGGTCTAAGTCCAAATTTACCTAGCACAGACCACAGATAAGACCACTCTACCGAGTCAAATGCCTTCTCAAGATCCAACGAAGCCACTATTCTGGAGCCACTGGACCTTACAGTAGATGATATATTAGTGAAGAGCCTTCAAAGCTTAACATTTGTGGCCTTTCCTGGCATGAAACCAGATTGGTCTGGATGAATAAGATGAGAAATTACTTTTTTGCAGACGCATTGCCAATATTTTGGCCAATATTAGAATATCGAAATTAAGGAGTGAAATAGATCGGTATGAGCCACAATCTGTAGGATCTTTTACAAGGTTTGGGGATGAATACTATGAGTCTCTCTCATAGACGGGGGGAGGGTGTTAATCCCATTCAAGGACTGAAAAAGGTTGAGCAAATAAGGTGCAATTAGTTAAACATGCAATTTATACCACTCTATGGGCAAACCATCTGAACCTGGGGTTTTCCAGTTTGAAAAGGATCTAATAGCCTCAGTAATTTCCTCTATAGTCAGGTCAACTTCCAGCAAATCAACATCCTCCCTATCCAGAGTGGGGAATACAGTAGTGTATAAGAATGTCTCTAGCTCAGACTGAGTACTTGAGACCTTAGAGGAGCATATGTAAATCAGAGTAAAACTTAACAAAGGTGTCATTAACCCCTTAATGACCAGCCTATTTTAAACCTTAACCCCTTCCCGCTCCTGGAGGTACTATTAGGTCATGGTAGCTGTAGCGTTTTCTCTCAATGACCTAATAGTACTTCACGGGAGGAACGGCTATTTCGGCCGTCTTCCCGATACATACAGGAGCTGTGACAGCTGCTTTCTCGTACAGCAGTTGCTGCAGCTCCTATAACGGGGACCGACTGCTGTGTCCCCGCTGATTAACCCCTTAAAAGCCGCGTTCAATAGCGATCGGGGCTTTTTAGTGGTTAAACCACCGTCGACGGCCCGCTACATGATAGCGGGCAGCGATGGTTGCTGTCGCAACCGGTCGCCTAATAATGGTGTCCGGCTATGCCATCTACCGAAGCCTAGTGGGTCCTGACAGTAAATAAAAAGGAGGCCTGAAAATCCCCTAGGTGCTCCTTTGCTTCGGAGGCCGGTGCTTCAGTCCTTTACCACACTAGGGCCACACATGGGGTATTTCTCAAAACTGAAGAATTGATTGTGGCGATACAAAATTTATATAGATTTTGTTTTGTTTTACTACTTTTACACAGTAAAAACAGTTTTTTTTTAAAAATTATTTGTTTTTGCCATGTTTTAAGAGCCATCATTTTTTTATTTTTACGCCGATGCAGCTGTATGAGGGCTTGTTTTTTTGTGGGACAACTTCTAGTTTTTAGTGGAGTACATACGACTTTTTGATCACGTTTTATCACATTTTTATGAAGGCAGGATGAACAGAAAACAGAAACTCTGGTATTGGTTTTTATTAAATTTTTTACGGAGTGTACCGTAAGGGTTAAATAACATAATAGCTTTATAGGTGGGGTCGTTACAGACGCGGTAACACCAAATATGTGTAATGTTTTACATTATTTTTTGCTTTTTCGTATTAAAGTATTTTATAAGGGAAAAAGTGGGGTTTTACATTTTTTTGATTTGGGATTTTTATTTATTTATTATGAACTTTATTAAACTTTTTGATAACTTTATTTTTAGTGCCACTATTCGATCTTCTGATCGCTTTTATAATACACTGCAATACTTCTGTAAGGTGCCTGTCTGTGTAAAACTGACAGGCGCCTGTTAGGTCATGTCTCAGGCATGGCCTAGCAGGCATCCACTACAGGCAGACCTTCCCTTCAAAACCACTTGGATGCGGCGCGGGATGGATATCAACATCGATCTCACCCATTTAACTTCTTAGATGCGCTGCATCTAAGAAGTTAAGGGGGTGAGATCGATGTTGATATCGATCCTGCCTGTTAGAGCAGGTGCCTTGCTGTCTTTAGACCGCTCAACACTCGCTTTAGCCGGCCCAGGACACCCGTGCCGAGCTTATGTCACAGCGCCGTGAAAAGGCGGCGCTCTGGCATAAGTATCCTTAATAGCCACCGTGAATAGGCGTATTGGTGGACATTAAGCGGTTAATGGTCAGAGGGTCACTAACGGGCATGCCAGTACTAGAGGTGACTTCCAAGATTTGGTTAGAGTTGGTGTCCTCTCTAGCCAAGAAAGCCAACAAAAGACCATTCTTATCCCCTTGTTCAACAACAGGGGGTTGGGAATACAATATTTTCTTTCTGGTGAGCTCAGTCAATAAAAGGGTATATTCACGTTGCTTTGCTGAGAAGGCAGTAAAGACAGGAGTCTCTAATCCTGAGATACTCCTCCTCCGCAACAACCAGCTTAGTCTCTAAAACCGTACGTTGTTCAGCCTGACCCGTCCTATGTGAGGATATTGCACGTATAATCACCACTCTGTTATATGCCTTAAAGGCGTCCCATATTAGATTGCTATGAGCTGTACCTGAATTAATATTCTAAAATTCCGCAATTTCTCTTTCCAAGGAGGTTGCAACTTCAGCACAGGAGAGCCGTAGAGGACTCAATCTCCAGCTCTTGCGCCTTGCAACTTCAGGTAGTCCCAAAGTGACCATGAGGGGAGAGTGGTTCGAAGTTCCTCGAGGGAGGTACTGTGCATCTATGATAAATACTAAAGAAGCATCATTGCCGAATGCCAAATCTATTCTGCAGAACTTTTATGCACAGAAGAAAGAGAAGGAGAATACGAGCCTATATATTAAAATATAACTTTATTGACATAAACATATAATATATTAAAAACAGATACACACAAAGGACTAAAGGACACTGTTACAATTACAGTAGAAAAAGACACATATGTTCAGACTGTGTAATGATCATGCCAACGAGCAAGAGAAATGAGTACTGAGGTTGTGCTATATAGCTCTAAATACAGCCATATGTTAGCATCCATAGTACCAGTACTTGAACCTAACAATAAAGGGTCAAAGGCAAAACAGTGTGCAAAGATGGACTAGTATACTATGCAGTGACTCACAAAACAGAGCTTAAAGAACAACCCAAAAGAGGTTTATAGGAAGTTCAGTGATAGAAACAAATCTCTTACCCATAAACGGCTATTAGTGCAGTCTGACAGCGTGCACTGGACCCCAACGCGCGTTTCGCACTTTGCTTCCTCAAGGGGTTTAGAGTGTCTGATAAACTGCTGTCTTAAATACACTTGGCAGCAGCTGATGTAGGTGTTTGTTAAATGCCGAACGTGCATTGGCGCGCATCCTCCGTCGACACCGGAAGTGCGGCAGGCCCCACTTCCAGCCCCCAGCGCCGTAGCGCACACCCGGGATCCCCGACGCGTACAGGGATCCCGGGCATGCGCAGTGCGCAAAGGGGGCGCGGACCGGGCCAGACACAGATCGGTGACGCACAGAGGAGGCGCGCACCTCATTGGACATGGAACAAACGAGATCAATGAGGTAATCCTCGATAGAGTTTTTGGATATACTAATTTCTGCTGACCAAGATGGATTTCTTCAGACTGATCTTTATCGTAAATCCACGTCAGTTAATTCACTGCTGCATGCTGAGTCCTTCCACACTCGTCCTCCTGTCAAAGCCATCCCGGTTGGACAGTTCCTACGAATGAGGTGGATCTGTTCCACTGATGGGTTGTTTGAAAGGCAGTCCGACCAACTTAAATCCAGATTTTCTGATAGGGGGTACAGCACACGTCTGATTAAGTCAGGATACAATAGGGCCAGAAGAACCCCACGTGGCGACCTCCTACGGACTAAAACCCATTCAACGGTTGATAATAATATTCGCTTTATTACAACCTATAATAACCAGTGGGACAAAATGAGACAGATTCTTGGATCACATTGGTCTATTCTACGATCCGAACCATCGTTAGCACAGTGTTTACATATGAGACCCTTGATGACAGCGAAAAGGAGCAAGAATCTGAAAGATATACTTACCAAAAGCCACTACGTACCTAAAAATGTCAATCCCTTTAGCACAAGAGAGCCTAGAGTGGGATGTTACCCATGCGGTGACTGCAGTGCCTGCTCTAATATCAGCAGAGCAAGTGATTTTTCAACAGTTGATGGAATACGGACCTTTAAGATCAGAGATTATATCTCCTGTAGCACTACGCATGTAGTATACTATGCACTCTGTGGCTGTCCCAAAGTTTATGTGGGCTTGACCTCTAGGCAATTGAGGATACGCACTAGAGAGCATGTTCGTGACATCACTAGAGCTAACTTAATAAGCGACCCCACATTACTTAAAACTTTGCCAAGACATTTTAAACAGTATCATGGATGCAATCCAAATTCCTTGAAAATCCGTGGAATAGAGCGCATCCATTGTGGCATCAGAGGGGGCGATTTGAAGAAGATCCTGGCCCAGAGGGAGTGTATGTGGATAGTTAAATTGGGATCCATGACTCCCAATGGCCTCAATGAGCAATTAAACTTTGCCCCTTTTCTCTAAAGTCCTCAATATGTATTCCCTACCTCCCCTACCTTCACATGTTTTTATCTTTCTTTTAACGTTGTGTCTTTTGTTTACAGTACATAGGTGTTTGATTCATCATTTATACCCTCTATTGGAACAAACGTATGGAAAGCTTAAATGGAATAGCCTTGGAAAATTGAAAGAAGATGTATGCTCAGATGGATATATATGATATCTATATATATGTACTTTTTGTGCTCTAATTGTCCTTTTTATCAATTATGTTTTTACTATTTTCTTTGGTTGTGTATATTCTTTACATAATCTATGTTTTATGATTATATGTATAATCAATCTATGATCACATAGGAATATACTGTATCACCCTGTGGGATACTTTTAATGGTAACCCCGCTTGTAATTTAATAATTATTCTTTTATACACTTTGTTTATAATTGGGAGCTTATTTTTCTCCCCTTATCTAATCTTGCGCTTGAACACTGCTACATTAGACATACTTTATGTTGTTTTGTCACATCAGTTCATACTCATATTTTTTCACTTTTCTCACTAATTTTATATTCACCGTTTTATATATTTATATACACAGATATATATCTATTTTTTTCGGCGATTATCATATATTTCCATATTAGTTTTTAACTACATGAATTCCTATTGTCACGTACACTCTTGCTTATATTATGTCATTAATCTGCATTATTATTATTATTTATTTTTTATTTTTTCATATCATAATATCTCTTTCACTGTTTGTTTTTAATATATGGACATATTGTGCATATTAGTGTTATCCGTCGATTATTCTGTAAGCATATGTTCAAATACTTACCTCATTGATCTCGTTTGTTCCATGTCCAATGAGGTGCGCGCCTCCTCTGTGCGTCACCGATCTGTGTCTGGCCCGGTCCGCGCTCCCTTTGCGCACTGCGCATGCCCGGGATCCCTGTACGCGTCGGGGATCCCGGGTGTGCGCTACGGCGCTGGGGGCTGGAAGTGGGGCCTGCCGCACTTCCGGTGTCGACGGAGGATGCGCGCCAATGCACATTCGGCATTTAACAAACACCTACATCAGCTGCTGACAAGTGTATTTAAGACAGCAGTTTATCAGACACTCTAAACCCCTTGAGGAAGCAAAGTGCGAAACGCGCGTTGGGGTCCAGTGCACGCTGTCAGACTGCACTAATAGCCGTTTATGGGTAAGAGATTTGTTTCTATCACTGAACTTCCTATAAACCTCTTTTGGGTTGTTCTTTAAGCTCTGTTTTGTGAGTCACTGCATAGTATACTAGTCCATCTTTGCACACTGTTTTGCCTTTGACCCTTTATTGTTAGGTTCAAGTACTGGTACTATGCATGCTAACATATGGCTGTATTTAGAGCTATATAGCACAACCTCAGTACTCATTTCTCTTGCTCGTTGGCATGATCATTACACAGTCTGAACATATGTGTCTTTTTCTACTGTAATTGTAACAGTGTCCTTTAGTCCTTTGTGTGTATCTGTTTTTAATATATTATATGTTTATGTCAATAAAGTTATATTTTAATATATAGGCTCGTATTCTCCTTCTCTTTCTTCTGTGCATAAATGTCTATATAGGAGTGCCTTTATTGTTACCTGGGGAGCATGCTTTACCGTATAGCAGCTAGCCCCTTATTTTTTCATTGCTGTAGGAGCTTTTCTGTTTATATAATATTGTATTCTGTGTTCCTCACAGCAACCAGTTCCCAGCAAAGCATGAACTTTAGAGCCCGTGAGGAAACATGGCTGGCACAATTGGACCTAATTTTTAATGAGGATGCTGGACCAATTCCAGTTGGTGGTGGTAGGGACAGTAGGGAGCTCACCAATCAATTGAAACTGTTATTGAACAAAAGAATAAGGATCTGGTGGAATAAGGCTTTCCTTCAGAAATATATTGCTAGAAGCCTTATCCCCAGAGGATTGAGGATCCAAGTGTTCCCATCCTTTGAGATTGAAAATGAGGATTTTAAACAGAAATGGGAGACTTTGGCTGATACATGCTCTAAGGGTTTTATGGATCTTCTGGTCCAATCCAATGCCAACACTCTGATAGAGCTAGATAAGGAGATAGATGATATTCAGGGCACCCTGAAGAAGGATTACTCTAACGAGAACCTTACCCTGATACAAGAAGAGGTAGATAAAGAATATTCCAAGTGGGAGAAGAGTATCTGCACCACTAAGTCCAGCAAGTTTCAGAGGGACCTATCTGACTATCAGTCAAATCAAGTCTATAAGTGGCGTATGAGGCGTGGTCGTTCGAGATCCAGATCCGTCTCCCACTCTAGATTCTCGTCACTGTCTTCCCGTATGTCCGGTGAGGATAGCAATAGAATGAGAGATACACCAACCAACGGTGCTAGTGGGAATAACCAGGGACCTTCGAACCCCAGACGATATTACGACAGATATGCAAAACATAAGAATCGGCGCAACTACCCACAGGACAAGAAATCAACTGATACATTGGAGGTAATCAATCTATCTTCTCACGTCCTCTCTGATGCCCAATGTGAGGTTCTTGGCAGAGGTTTGACCTTTTCACCCACAAATTCTTTTGATTTCTTTACAGCGCTAAAGGACCTGCATTTATTTTCGCGTAAATTGGTTTTAAAAAAACTCCACAATAGGAGCTCCGATAATCTTGTGATTACCAGTGAGATGGAGAGACAGGCGCTGCAATCTCTCGAGGATCTCTTACGTGAACAGACAGCAGAGGTAATGGGTGCGTTCCCAACATCTGTGCTACCCAGGTCTACGAGGTTCCCCCCTTTGTCTCTGTGTCCACAGGTGGAAATCTTCACTAGATTGGTCATGGATGAGTTCAAGAAACTATCCACTTTGAAGAGAGCTGACAATCTGACCTTAATACAGAGGAAAGCTTTAAGTGAATTACAACTATTAGATGATATTGTGAATAAGCCAGCAGACAAAGGGGGGAACATCGTGATCTGGCCTACCTCTAAATATGAAAATGAGGCCTTGAAACAGTTGCGTGACAAATTGACATATGCGAAATTAACATATAGCCCGCTATTAACTTTCTCCACAGAATTAGTTAAAATTCTTGATAAGGCTTTGGACAAAGGATTGATCCCAAAAAAAGTGTACGAAGGACTCTTGACTGTCGAACCTAAGATCCCCACTTTCTATCTGTTGCCTAAGGTGCACAAGTGTCTAGCGGACCCCCAGGACGTCCTATCGTGTCAGGTATGGGTGGTTTGTGTGACCCGATTTGCAAATTTGTAGATTATTACCTTAAACCATTGGTTACTGTATTGCCCTCCCATGTCAGGGACACGACGGAAGTCCTGGGGCGGCTGGATGGAATACAACTTGAACCTGATATGTTCTTGGTTACGGCAGACGTTGAGTCGCTGTATACGTGTATACGGCACTGTGATGGTCTGGAGGCGGTCCGCTTCTTTCTGGGGACTGGCAACCTGGATGGTGAAATGTGTGATTTTATCCTGGAACTGTTACAATATATCTTGACACATAATTTTTTCGTGTTTAAGGACCATTTTTATTTACAGACCAGGGGCACTGCCATGGGCGCGGCCTGCGCGCCATCCTATGCAAACCTGTTTCTCGGATTATGGGAGAGGCAGGTTTTCCTGGGGGATGGCGCTCGGGCCGCTGAACATGTGCAGTGCTGGCTTCGTTATATCGACGATATTTTGTTTATTTGGCAGGGGACCGAGTGTGAGTTGGAGGTATTCATGCGGCAGTTGAATTCTGACCCTTTTAATATCAAACTGACTCATAAGGTACATAAATCCTCGATAGAGTTTTTGGATATACTAATTTCTGCTGACCAAGATGGATTTCTTCAGACTGATCTTTATCGTAAATCCACGTCAGTTAATTCACTGCTGCATGCTGAGTCCTTCCACACTCGTCCTACTGTCAAAGCCATCCCGGTTGGACAGTTCCTATGAATGAGGCGGATCTGTTCCACTGATGGGTTGTTTGAAAGGCAGTCCGACCAACTTAAATCCAGATTTTCTGATAGGGGGTACAGCGCACGTCTGATTAAGTCAGGATACAATAGGGCCAGAAGAACCCCACGTGGCGACCTCCTACGGACTAAAACCCATTCAACGGTTGATAATAATATTCGCTTTATTACAACCTATAATAACCAGTGGGACAAAATGAGACAGATTCTTGGATCACATTGGTCTATTCTACGATCCGAACCATCGTTAGCACAGTGTTTACCTATGAGACCCTTGATGACAGCGAAAAGGAGCAAGAATCTGAAAGATATACTTACCAAAAGCCACTACGTACCTAAAAATGTCAATCCCTTTAGCACAAGAGAGCCTAGAGTGGGATGTTACCCATGCGGTGACTGCAGTGCCTGCTCTAATATCAGCAGAGCAAGTGATTTTTCAACAGTTGATGGAATACGGACCTTTAAGATCAGAGATTATATCTCCTGTAGCACTACGCATGTAGTATACTATGCACTCTGTGGCTGTCCCAAAGTTTATGTGGGGTTGACCTCTAGGCAATTGAGGATACGCACTAGAGAGCATGTTCGTGACATCACTAGAGCTAAATTAATAAGCGACCCCACATTACTTAAAACTTTGCCAAGACATTTTAAACAGTATCATGGATGCAATCCAAATTCCTTGAAAATCCGTGGAATAGAGCGCATCCATTGTGGCATCAGAGGGGGCGATTTGAAGAAGATCCTGGCCCAGAGGGAGTGTATGTGGATAGTTAAATTGGGATCCATGACTCCCAATGGCCTCAATGAGCAATTAAACTTTGCCCCTTTTCTCTAAAGTCCTCAATATGTATTCCCTACCTCCCCTACCTTCACATGTTTTTATCTTTCTTTTAACGTTGTGTCTTTTGTTTACAGTACATAGGTGTTTGATTCATCATTTATACCCTCTATTGGAACAAACGTATGGAAAGCTTAAATGGAATAGCCTTGGAAAATTGAAAGAAGATGTATGCTCAGATGGATATATATGATATCTATATATATGTACTTTTTGTGCTCTAATTGTCCTTTTTATCAATTATGTTTTTACTATTTTCTTTGGTTGTGTATATTCTTTACATAATCTATGTTTTATGATTATATGTATAATCAATCTATGATCACATAGGAATATACTGTATCACCCTGTGGGATACTTTTAATGGTAACCCCGCTTGTAATTAAATAATTATTCTTTTATACACTTTGTTTATAATTGGGAGCTTATTTTTCTCCCCTTATCTAATCTTGCGCTTGAACACTGCTACATTAGACATACTTTATGTTGTTTTGTCACATCAGTTTATACTCATATTTTTTCACTTTTCTCACTAATTTTATATTCACCGTTTTATATATTTATATACACAGATATATATTTATTTTTTTCGGCGATTATCATATATTTCCATATTAGTTTTTAACTACATGAATTCCTATTGTCACGTACACTCTTGCTTATATTATGTCATTAATCTGCATTATTATTATTATTTATTTTTTATTTTTTCATATCATAATATCTCTTTCACTGTTTGTTTTTAATATATGGACATATTGTGCATATTAGTGTTATCCGTCGATTATTCTGTAAGCATATGTTCAAATACTTACCTCATTGATCTCGTTTGTTCCATGTCCAATGAGGTGTGCGCCTCCTCTGTGCGTCACCGATCTGTGTCTGGCCCGGTCCGCGCCCCCTTTGCGCACTGCGCATGCCCGGGATCCCTGTACGCGTCGGGGATCCCGGGTGTGCGCTACGGCGCTTGGGGCTGGAAGTGGGGCCTGCCGCACTTCCGGTGTCGACGGAGGATGCGCGCCAATGCACGTTCGGCATTTAACAAACACCTACATCAGCTGCTGCCAAGTGTATTTAAGACAGCAGTTTATCAGACACTCTAAACCCCTTGAGGAAGCAAAGTGCGAAACGCGCGTTGGGGTCCAGTGCACGCTGTCAGACTGCACTAATAGCCGTTTATGGGTAAGAGATTTGTTTCTATCACTGAACTTCCTATAAACCTCTTTTGGGTTGTTCTTTAAGCTCTGTTTTGTGAGTCACTGCATAGTATACTAGTCCATCTTTGCACACTGTTTTGCCTTTGACCCTTTATTGTTAGGTTCAAGTACTGGTACTATGCATGCTAACATATGGCTATATTTAGAGCTATATAGCACAACCTCAGTACTCATTTCTCTTGCTCGTTGGCATGATCATTACACAGTCTGAACATATGTGTCTTTTTCTACTGTAATTGTAACAGTGTCCTTTAGTCCTTTGTGTGTATCTGTTTTTAATATATTATATGTTTATGTCAATAAAGTTATATTTTAATATATAGGCTCGTATTCTCCTTCTCTTTCTTCTGTGCATAAATGTCTATATAGGAGTGCCTTTTTTGTTACCTGGGGAGCATGCTTTACCGTATAGCAGCTAGCCCCTTCTTTTTTCATTGCTGTAGGAGCTTTTCTGTTTAAATACTATTCTGGAGAACGACCTATAGGTGGGTAAGTGGCATGAATAAGCTATAGAATGAGGGTAGCGAGACCGCCAAATTTCCTTTAAATGATATGTTGCGGCCTAGTAAGCTATGGGGGTATCAAAGCCAAGGACTCTCCCCCAGTTTATCTAATTAAGAGCACATCAAAAGATTAAAATCCCCGAGAAGCAGAAGAGGAACAGAACCAAACTCTGCTACCAGCAGAATTATATCAGGAAGCAGCTGGACGGTGGCAAGATGAGGATTGTAGACATTCACTATAATAAAGGACGTAAAATGTAGCTGACTTGACAACACAATGAACCTCCTTTTAGGATAAATTTTAACAGACGTAACATTAAATTGCAAAGATTTGTGGACCAGCAAAGAGACCCCGCAGGAGTAATTAGAATAAGAAGCATGATAACCATGTCTGACCCATGGTCGCGCAAGAGTTCGCAATTTGGGATCAAGCAAATGAGTTTCTCAGAAAAGTACAATCTGCGGCTAGTATGTGGATAGGAAATTAAAGACTACGGACCGTTTAAATTTGTCATTAAGTCCCCGCACATTCCAGAAGATCATTTTAAAATGGTGTAACGTCTCAATGAATGAAATTTAGGACAGAACAGACCCGGATGGTAACAATACTCAGGGGTGGAACATAGAGGCTATGTCCCCTTTGGGAATTTCCAACTACATCACACCCAGAGATCAGTTCACCAGTCCACATGATCAAAAAATTTACATATGGAAATTCAGGGAGCTACAGTGGAGCTATCTACAAAAAGGGGGGTGGTGCCATATATGGAGGTGGGACGTGCTATCTACAAGAGAGCTGTGTGGCACTACCTACCAGGGTGCTGTGTGGCACTACCTACAAGGGGGTGTGCGGCACTACCTACAAAGGGGCTATGTGGCACTACCTACAGGGGCTGTGTGGCACTATCTACAGGGGGCAACTGTAATGGCTGGCTGATATTCATTTTAGTGAGAGCAGTGGGCTGATGGTCATTTTACTGTGAGTGGGGGCTGATGGTCATTTTACTGTGAGTGGGGGCTGATGGTCTTCAAATGGTTTCCACCTGTGACCTCCAATTGATATTAATAGGAGGCAGAAAAAACCTGTGGTGCTCATTTGGGTGCTTTTTTGCCTGCGCCTTTTGCATTAGCTACAACGGCTTAAAAAAACGCAGGCAAAAAAAAACACAAAAAAACGAAACATCTAATAATTCAAAATCTGCCTCAAAATTCCATCAGGAATTTTCTGCCTTACAAAAAATGCTGTGTGAACATACCCTAAGGGTGTAGTGCTTGTTTTTAGCTGTTTTCTGTCTTTCTATAAACAATTTTTGGGTATAGAAGTGTACTCCTTGTCAAACCACAGATCATTCTCCAACAAAAGCTGTGTCACTTTCTTGGGAAGTAACCAGAAACTCGTGGTCTGGACTGCATATAGACTTTGCAAGTCCAGTCGAAGGACAGACATTTTTCCTTGTTGTTGACTCCTTTTCCAAGTGGTTAGAAGCTGTACCAGTATCCTCTGCCACAACAAGTACTGTCATACAAAATCTAAGAAGGCTGTTTGCAACTTAAGGATTACCTGCTACAATTGTGTCAGACAATGGGCCACAATTTACATCCACAGAGTTCAAAGTGTTTATGGAAAATAATCTTATTCACCATGATACAACAGCTCCATTTCATCCATCTTCAAATGGACAAACAGAGTGCATGGTTCAGACCAGTGGTTGCTTACGGCCCCCCACACCACATCAATGAAAAGTTACTAAAGTTAATATAGTAACTGGGGCCTATGTAATAAACGACATGGGCCCCCATTACTATAGTAACTGACAATACCTACATTCCTCCTTCCGGAGCGCAGTGGCGGTCCTGACGTTACAGCGGTGTGCGCAGCACATGACGTCACAACGCTATGCCCTGCACACAACATCCTGACCCTGGATAGAGTAAGGACCTCCGCTGCGGCCGAAGAGGAGGGTAAGTTCAATATGACTGTCTGCTGGAGATGATAGGTCGCGGTCCGACTGCCGGGACCCCCAACAATCAGCTGTTTTTGAGGGGGTGCAGCACTCATACGAGCGCTACTTCCGCTTCATTCCGATCACTTTCTCACACTGAATCACCAACACGGACGTATCAGCGATTCAGTGTGAGCAAGTAAGGGAAATGAAGGGGGAAGCAGTGCTTGTACGAGTGCTGCACTCCTTCAAAATAGCTGATTGGCAGGGGTCCCCAACCCATCAGCTATTGTTGGCCTATCCTGAGGATAGGCCATCAATGTTCAGGGACTGGACAACTTCTTTTAAGCCTAACATGTGGTAAGCTTACATACAGGGCCCCAGCAGACAGTAATCTTATACTGTATAAGATTACTGTCCACTGGACCCTGTATCTAAGCCTCCCTAGTGCCATCTCTTAGCCTTAGATACAGGGTCCAACAAACAGTATCACACCTGCAGATGGGCCCTGTATTTAAGCCTTATGTGTTAGGCTGTGTTCACATCACCGTTGCACTTCCGTTGAGGCTGGGAAAGCCCAAAAACGGGGGGACCCTACGTCATTTAAAAAAAAAATACTTGGAAAGAACGATGTGGGGTTCCCCCATTTTTATAACCAGCCAGATACAACACAGCAGCAGCAGGCTAGCATTACCAGGGTGGGAAGGGCCACTGTTTTTGAGCTTTCCCATCCTAATAATACCAGCCTGCGGCCGCGCCAATACTCAACTATCACTACAGATGGCCGGGTACTGAATCGTACCCTGCTCTTCCTGATACCAATGGTAGCGGTGGGTACCGGGGTTATAATGGGGGTTAATGTTAGCCTCTTCATATCTAACATTAAACCCCGTCTTAGTAATGGGCGTTGTCAGTCAGCCAGCGGCCATTACTAAGGCGATAGTAATAAAGTTTAGAAAAATACAAAGACATAGAAAAATATTTTATTGAACTAAAAATCCCACACACAACCCTCGTTATCCATTTTATTGAGAATAAAAAATAAAACTTTATCGAAGTAGTCCTCGAATCCGAAGTAGTCCAACAACCGAACTTGTAAAAAAACACAAACACACGAAAAAAATTAGTAAAACGTAAAAAAGAAAAACAATTAATATTCTAACCTTTCCTGGGTCCAGTGCTGGGTCCTATATCTAATCCTATTATATGTGATATTGTCCGCTGAGCCACTGTATCTAATCCTATCATGTGTGATACCTTCTTCTGGGCATTATATCTAATTCTGTCATGTGTGATACTGTCTGCTGGGCCTTATATCTAATCCTATCATGTGTGATACTGTCTGCTGAGCCACTGTATCTAATCCTATAATGAGTGATACTGTCTGCTGGGCCTTATATCTAATCCTATCATGTGTGATACTGTGTGCTGAGCCACTGTATCTAATTCTAACCATAGCTATAGGGTCATAGGGCTATATATATGCTGTCTCCTATATACACATATACATACACGCACATTTTTTGGAGGGTATATGTATTGGGGCTATTTCCCCTGGCGTTTCAAGACCTTAGCGACGACCCTGGCTGCTAGTGCTGCATCGTTGGGTCACTTAGTAGACCCAGCGATGCCGGTGAAGGCTATGAGCCCTCGGCCATGAGAAGTTTAGGGGTGGGCAGGAAGAACCTTTGCATCGGGGTCCATGAGCCTTTAGCTACACCCCTGGTTCAGACTACTAAAGATGCTTTAACCCGTTAGTGACCGACCCATCGTGTTTCTACGTCGGTCACTAACGGGCCTTATTCCGATGCCATAGACTTTTTACGTCGCGGCATCGGAATAAGTTTACAGAGTAGGGAGCTGTCAAATCTCCCTGCTCTCAGCTGCTAGAGGCAGCTGAGGGCTGGGAGCGTCCCTGCTCTGACGTGTGAGATCAATATTAGTATTGATCTCACACGTTTAACCCCTCAGATGCGGTGCTCAATAGCGAGCACCGCATCTGAGTGGTTTTGGAGAGAGGGAGGGAGCTCCCTCTCTCCCCCACCGACACCCGGCGATACGATCGCCGAGTGTCTGTGTCTCTAATGGCAGCCGGGGGTCTAATAAAGGCCCCCAGGCTGCCTGGAGTGAATGCCTGCTAGATCATGCCGCAGGCATGACCTAGCAGATGCCTGTCCGTGTTAAACGGACAGGCAGTAATATACATCAATACAAAAGTATTGCAGTGTATTTTAAATGCGATCACAGAATCGCATATTATAGTCCCCTAATGGGACTAGTAAAAAAGTGAAAAAAAAGTTTAATAAAGTTAATTTAAAAAAAAATTTGAAAAAAAATGAAAAACCCAGCTTTTCCCCTTACAAAATGCTTTACTATTAAAAAAACAAAATAAAGTTAAAAAGTTACACATATTTGGTATTGCCGCGTCCGTAACGACCCTGACTATAAATCTATTACATTATTTAACCCGCACGGTGAACGCCGTAAAAAAAATAATAAAAAACTATGGAAAAATTGCTGTTTTCTGTGAATACTGACTTTAAAAAAATTTTATAAAAAGTGATTAAAAAGTCGCATCTACTCCAAAATGGTACCAATAAAAACTACAAGTCGTCCCGCAAAAAAAAAGCCCTCATACAACCGCATCGGCAAAAAAATAAAAACGTTACGGCTCTTCAAATATGGAGACACAAAAACAAATAATTTAGAAACAAAAGAGTTTTTACTGTGTAAAAGTAGTAAAACATACAAAAACTATACAAATTTGGTATCGTTGCAATCGTAACAACCCGCTGAATAAAGTTATTGTGTTATTTATACCACACGGTAAACGGCGTAGATTTAGGACGCAAAAAAGAGTGGCGAAATTTCAGATTTTTTTCTATTCCCCCCCAAAAAAAAGTTAATAAAAGTTAATCAATAAATAATATGTACCTAAAAATGGTGCTATTAAAAAATACAACTTGTCCCGCAAAAAACAAGACCTTATACAGCTATGTCGACGCAAAAATAAGAAGGTTATAGCTCTTGGAATGCGACGATTGAAAAACGTAAAAAATAGCTTGGTCATTAAGGTCCAAAATAGGCTGGTCATTAAGGGGTTAAAGAGAATAGTTGAAGGACATTGGAATAACAGACTGGAAAATTTTCTACTACAACAACACGTGACACCAGCTCCAGTACAGGATGCCGCCCTGTAGAACTGCTGATGGACAGGAGGATCAAGACTTCTTCCTGATCTCACATCTGAATTGCAAAATAAATAGGGAGTCAGACTGTCTAAAAAATATAACTCCTCATCCACAAGGCATTTTCAGGAGGGTGATAGTGTGTATCATAGAAACTACGCAATGGGACCAAGATGGATACCAGCAACTGTAGTGGAAACTGCAGGATCCGTGTCTTACAAAATAAGAACTACTGATGGTCATCTTTTAAGGAGGCACAGGGCCGTCATCAGAAATTTCTGGGCCCCATACAGCCAAGGAGTCTAGGCTCCCACCCCCACTATTGGGGAGGGCGCAAAGTAAATGGATGGGAGGTAGGGCAACGGTGAAAATCAAACTAGTAGGGTCTCTTTGGAGGGGCAGGGCAGAGACAGCTGGTGGATATCAGGGGGCAAGGTGGAGAGACTAAGTGCCAGGGCTCGGGGGGCGAAGGAGGAGGGGATTTCTGGGAGAACAGAAAGTGGCAAGGGTGGGAGGGTGGCCAGGGGGAGACGCAACCTGTTAGGGACTCTGTGGAGGAACAGGGAAGAGACAAGGACTCTGCGGGGGGTAAATATGGAAACAGTGTGTGTGCAGAGAATCTGGTTGCAGGGGGGCAACATAAGTAAAAATTATTGCACAGAAGCTGCTGCCTGTACACAGCAGAGTCACTCACCAAGATGTAGTTCTGGAAGGCTGCAGTCCCTAAGATCTCCCACTGCCGTGGCACACCTTGATGATTTTTTGTCGCCTTCTCTTCTCACGCATCACACACGTCCTCTGTGTAAACACCACACGACAAAATAAATTTAGACCCCAGACTTCTAATAATTTCATTCCCCAAACCAGAAAAAAATTCAGACACCAGATCAGACCTCTTAAATGGGCTTTTATGGTCTATCTAGTGAATATGGGATTTGATAACAAAACATTTATTGATGGGGATTATCTGCTGAGACTCTGTGGGGGAGATGTCCAATTTTCTATGGGTGCCTCTATATAACTACATGGGATTACATCTCTATGGTAAGCGAGGAGTGACAGTAGGTGGCTTTGTGGTGGAGGCAGGGAGGTGCGAGGTAACATGGCCTCTGTAAGGGGAAGAAGGCTGTAGCAAGGGAGAGATGCCAAGTGGCAGGGAGTAGACACTACGTGGCATGAGCAGGTGGCACACAGATTAAGGGGCTCTGTAGGTGAGAGGGCAATGAGGAGACACCTCGGCACAGGCTTTGTGGGGGAGGGCAGGTGGCACACAGTAGGTCACAGGGGCTTTGTTAAGATAAAATAATTTGCTTGGGCTGTGTGTGGAGGGAGGCCGGGTCAAAAAAAAACATAAGCATACATTACAAAAATTATATGAATCATATCTTCTCCACCCCCTTAGGTATTATCTCACTGCCCACCTCAGGTTTGAAGGATATGTAAACCTTTGAATGTGGTTTTTTTGTTTTTAATTTTTTTTATCAGTCTGTGCTACTTTCCAAATACTTTTTATTAAAAACATTTTTTACTTCATGAGATACAGCTGCTTTGTATCCTGTATACAGAGCAGCTGTATTGTGCACTGAAACCTTTATCTGTCAGGTCCACGGGACTGACGTGTTCAGTGTCAGCGGGTCCTGTGTGTCTCTGTTCATAATTTGATTACAGATTTGATCGATAACAGGTGGATCCTGAATGGCCGACACTGAACCCGTCAGTCCCCCGGATATGACGGATACAGTTCTCAGCGCACAATACAGCTGCTCTGTATACAGGATACAAAGCAGCTGTATCTCAAAAAGTTAAAATAAAAGTATTTACAAAGTTTCATAACACACACTAATAAACTTTTTATTAAAAAAACAAACAAACGTTTTCAGAGGTGTACATAGCCTTTAAGATATCTCCCCCTCCCCCAGGTATCCTCTCCTTCCGCTACCCCTCCCTTAAGATATTCTCTTTTCCCCCAGTTATCATCCCCCTAGTATAATGTCTCCTTCAGTGTCATCCACCCTCCATTATTGTCTCCCACCAACTGCATCATCATTTCCCTCCCCACCCAATAACATCTCCCTGCCCCCATTGTAATCTAACCCCCCCATAGAAAGCAAGTGTCTTACCCAGGTCTGTATGATATCCTCCAGACACTGAAGCACCGCATTGTATCACTAGCAGCAGCTCTACCACGGCTCTTATCTCCTGTGCTGCGTAACGTGGCAATAAACCTGTCTACTCCCTCCGCTTTTACACAGCACAGAAGATAATAGGTAAGAACTGCTGCTAGTGATACAAGACTTTGATGCAGTGCTGAGAGGCTATAGGACCAACATGGGTAAGACATTGCTTTTTATTGGGGGGATATGATGTGAGGCTCCGGGCAGCAACAGCCTGACACAGACCACAGACATTACATACTCACTGTGTCAGAAGTCTTCTGCTGCTGCTGCTGCTTGATGCCTCCACTGGATTCAAACCTCCCGCTGCCTTCACGACGTCTCCCCTCCTTGTCTTCTCCACACACACTGTCACGCCGCTGTAGAGGAGGAGAAGGGGGCGGGCACTATATGAATAGCGGGCTCTTATGATTTTACTTTGATGTAAGTAACGGGCCCCAGCTCCATGATGGGACCTGTTCCATTCACCAAAGTGAAATCATAAGGGCCCCACTGCTGTGAGCAAATGAATTCCATCAGTGAAGAGCAGGCAGCCGTTTTTTTTTATTTATGACCGGGCCCCTGACGGCAGTACCGGCAGTACCGCCAGTACTGCCCTGGTGGCGGCCATGAGGAGGCATATAGACCAACTAAGAAGCAGAGTAGAGGATTGTATATCACCTGCTATTGAAAGTAATCCTGACACTAAGGTACCAACAGTTCATAGTGATGCCTTACATCCCACTGACCCTCCTCTTATCCAACAAGAGAAACAATCTTCTCCACCATCAGATGTGCCTCAGGATAATGGACCACATGTAAAGGACACTTCAAATGAGACTATTCCTTCACATTCATCAGACCGTCCAAAACGGGTTATTCATCGCCCCAGTTAATTACATAATTATGTTATCCAAGAGGGGAGGATTGTAATGTATTGACTGTTATGTCTGTCCAGTGTCACTAGATGGCCCTGTAACTAGTTAAATAAAGTAATGTCAGTTATTTGTATGTACGTTCTCATATATGTAGACTTGTTGGTATTTATTCTCATTCTCCATTTTTGTTAACCAGTAAAAAAAACATTTATTGATTTTTTCGCATCGTTGTCATTTTCAATAATTATTCATTAATAAACATAACACCTACTTATATAAAAATCTGTGGTGCGCAGCGGAAACAACACAAAAGGTGTGCGACTTTTCTATGCCAGAAAACTGACATACAATGTTAATAAATTACTCCCTATGACTTAGACTTATCACCTCCCTGGCAAGTTACTTTAATAAGAATAGTACTTTAGGGGTACAGTGACATTAAGTGTGCGGTTTAGTTGTGGTTGCATTGGAATATATTGGGGGAATAGATGTGGTAGTCAAACCTATTATGAATGGATATAAACTGGATTTGCTCCTCTAAACATAATTATGACATCATCAATGGTCATCGTGGTGCCTGGACAACCGATGATGTCACAATACCACCTGTATGGAATGAATGGCTGTAGCAGCAACAAATGTCAACCACTTCTCTCTTGGTTTAGAGAAAGCGACATTTACAATGAGAATCACAGCGATTACTTTCGTTTTATTTTCTCTTATTGTCCATGGACATGGGATGCCATTAAAGCCAGGAAACGGTAAAGAAGATTTCACTTATACTAATGTCTTGTTAATGTATTTCATTTATTGAAGTGTTATTTTGTATTCTTTATTAGGTTACAATTCAGCAATTTCTTTCATAATGTCTTCTATCCACACAGGTCAATGCTGTACCTGATCTCACTTCTAGACAATAAATGTTCTGGGGTTTTCATTATAAACTATTTCATTTACAGGATCCAAATATTCAGAGGAACTTCCTGTGACAAGGAGACCGCCTGACATCAAAGAAGGTAAATGTCTACTGAGTATTATCCAATAATATGTATAATTACACTTATATCTAAGTCTCTGATCATGTATATTATATATAGAGAGAAAATCCAATTGAAGTTCTGTACACATATCTGTAACAGTTTATTAAAAATGGATGCCGTGTAGAAATGGAGTTAATAAGCAGATAACATGCTTCTAATAACACAGCTCCACCTGCTGGTGAATGAGAGAATGACAATATGTTCTCATACTAAATATATTCACCTATTTTACAAGCACATAATTAATTTATTTATTTCTGTTACTTATATAGCGCCATCACATTCTGCAGCGCTGTACAGAGGTCCTCACTTACTGTCCCCATTGGGGCTCACAATCTACATTTCCTATCACGTAGTATAGAATGGGGGGATTTGAATTGCAGATTACTTATTCTGATTTATAATAATTCAATTTCCAACATGTCAATTTGCTTTACCCATTGTCCCTTAATAATGAGCAGATTGACCCTCTGACCTCTGGTCACAGGCAAATGTCACTTTAATCTCAGATGCAATTTATAGTCTGACTTCCTTGTGTTTCTTGTTTTATACATCTCTTTTTACTTTTGTAGATAATGGATTTGCTGACTGGATCCGCAAAACTGCAGATCGCTGCTGGAATTCAGGTAGTGGAATCTCTGCATTTGCTTTACTTTTTACAATATATATTTAAAGTGTACCTCCACTGTTAGGTCTATTAGATTCTATAGCGCTGGCGGCTGTTCTGGATACGGGAGCCATGGTGACGAGCAGGTCGCTCTGTCTCCCACTGAAGGGTTATGAACAGCCGGCAGAATGGACTTTACATAGTCCGGGCTGCTGCTAGAAGCAAGATAGCAAATACAAGTGATGTAGAATATAGACTATAATGCCCCCTCCTGCACTATAACCGCTTTTCACTGAAAGTGGAGGTACACTTTAATTATATATATCATATACAAATTTACCCCTTGTCTTATATTTAGAATAAATAATAATTAGCTCACACATTTTATGTTTCCTAAATGTCTGATGTGTAAAATATTTGTAAAATGAATAATCTTTGTTTTTTCTCACTTCATTTCTTTTTCCCCAGTGATTCCAGGGAGGCCGATATTGAGCAGAGTAATTGTGGCCGGAATATTTTTTCTCCTCATCGCCCTGCTGCTCGGACTATGGCTCTTCTTCTGTGTTTAGTAGGTTTACTCAATTATCCCTTCATGAGACATTTATAGGGACATTTATAAACACTGCTCCCCATCCCCCAAGCTTTAGCTTAATCCCTTAGCGCACCACGACGTACCGGTACGTCCTACATTGAAGTGCTTTAAGGCACAGGGACGTACCGGTGCGTCCTGACTAAAAACTGTCACCCTGTCAAATGACAAGGTGACAGAACTGTGCCGTCAACTGTTTATGACAGTTGACCGGCACAGTAAGACGGCAGGGGACGATTCACAGCGGTCTCCTGCCGGCGATCGATCGCTGTGATTGGTCAGTCAAAGCAGACTGACCAATCACAGCTCCATGACGTAAGGTATGTGATGGCGCTTGCTCAGCTTGAGCCAGCGCTATCACCGCCGGTAATCAGATGTCCGGCACCCCTCTGCAACGGCCAGGACCGGAGCTAGGCTCCGATCGGGCCGATTAACCTCTTCGATGCATCGATCAACGCGATCGATGCATCGAAGTGTCTTGTAGCCTGTCGGCAACCACGATGGTTGCCACGGGCGCGGGTGTCAGCTGTTTGTCACAGCTGACATCGTGCTCTAACGGCCAGGACCGGAGCTATGCTCCGATCCGGCCGATTAACCCCTTAGATGCAGCTATCGCTGCATCTAAGTGATTAGATCGCACGCTATGGTTGCTAATGACAACCATCGGCACACGCGGGTGTTCCGATGGTTGCTATGGCAACTGTAGCCTAACAATCGCTTCCTAGTACGGAAGCCTATTAGGCCCCGCCGGGAGGCGAAGCCTAATAGGCTTGCTGTCAGTGAATAGCTGACAGCTCTAATACACTGCACTATGTAGGTAGTGCAGTGTATTAGAATAGGGATCAGGGCTTCATGCCTTCAAGTTCCCTAGTGGGACACAAAAAAAAGGTAAAACAAGTTAATAAAAATGTTGTAAAAAAGTAAAAAAAAATAAGTTTCATGAAACAAATAAGTTGCAAAAAACACTAACAGCCTTTTTTCCTATAATAAGTCTTTTATTATAGGAAAAACAGAAAAACATAAAAAAAAGTACACATATGTGGTATCACCGCGTCCGTAATGACCCAAACTATAAAAATATCACGCTATTTTACCCGTACGGTGAACACCGTAAATTTTTTTAATAAAAAACGATTCCAGAATCGCTGTTTGTTAGTCACAACCCCTCGCAAAACAGAATAAAAAAAGGGATCTAAAAGTTGCATGTACCCCAAAATGATACCGTTAAAAACTGAAGCCCGTCCCGCAAAAAACAAGCCCCCCCGCAGCTTTTTTGACGGAAAAATAAAAAGTTATGGCTCTCAGAATCTGGTGACACAAAAAATAAATTTTAAACAAAAGTGATTTTATTGTGCAGACGCTGCAAAGCATAAGAGAAACTATATACATATGGTATCGCCGTAATCGTACCGACCCGCAGAATAATGTAAAATTGTCATTCATAGCGCATGGCGAACGCCGTAAAAAAAAAATTATAAAAAACATCAGAATTGCAGGTTTTTGGTCACCTTGCTTGCCCAAAAAATTAAATACAAAGTGATCAAAAAAATCGCATGTACCCCAAAATGGTACCAATGAAAATGACAGATTGTCCCGCAACAAATAAGCCCTCACACGGCTCCGGTGGTGAAAACAAAAAAGTTCTGGCTCTCAGAATATGGCGATGCAAAATGTGCAGAGTGTCCAAAAGCGGATAAGATCAGGCGCCATTTATCAGTGCGACACCGGCCACATATCTGCGGATTATTATAAATTTACCCCATTATGATACCCTCTTATTATGCCCTGATGTTCTCCGCACAGATTACATATACCCCCACATCATAAACTGAAATACCAGCAAAACCCCAAACAAAACTGCCACTAAGCAAAATCTGCGCTCCAAAAGCCAAATGGCGCCTCTCCCTACTGAGCCCCACAGCGTGCCCAACGGGCAGTTTACGTCCACATATATGGCATCGCCATACCCAGGAGAACCCGCTTAAAAATTTGAGGTATTTGTCTTCAGTGGCATGAACTGGGCACAAAATATTGTGCACTAAAATGGCATATACCTGTGGAAATTTGCAATTTTCACTTTGCACCATCCACTGAGCATTCATTTATTATAGGAAAAAAAAACCCTGTGTGGTCAAAATGCTCACTACACCCGTTAATAAAATGCCTTCAGGGGTGCAGTTTCCAAAATGGGGGACACTACTTGGGGGTTTGTTTTACTATTTGTCCCCAGAGCCCTGCCATTGTGGGCTAATGCTGCGAAAATCACCAAAATAGGTCTCACATGCGCCTTTCACGCCTAAGCCCTGTCATATATCCAGGCAAATGATAAATGCCTTGAGGGGTGTAGTTTACAAAATGGGGTCACTTCTCAGGGTTTTACACTCTACTCTGGTACCTAAGGGATCTCTGCAAATGCGACATGGCGCCCCTACACCAGTCCAGCAAAATCTGTGCTCTAAAAGCCACATGGCACTCCTTCCATTTTGAGCTCTGCCATGTGCCCAAACAGCAGTTTAGGGCCACACATGGGGTATTGCCGTACTCGGGAGAAATTGGGTAACAAATTATGTGTGGTTTTTTCTAATATTACCCCTTATGGAAAAAAATTGGGTGCAAAATTACATATTTTTGGGGAAAAAAAATAATTTTTCATTTTCATACTGCCTCATTCTAATACACTCTATGAAACACCTGTGGGATCAAAATGCTCACTACACCCCTAGATGATTACCCCGTGGGATATAGTTTCCAAAATGGAGTTACATCTCAGGGGTTTCTATTGTACGGGTACCACAGGGGCTCTGCAAATGTGACATGGCGCCCAAAAAACATCAACCAAAATCTACATGCCAAGTAGCACTCCTGCCATTCTGAGCCCTGCAGTGTATCCAAGCAGCAGTTTATGACCACATGTGGGGTATTACCGTACTCGGGAGAAATTGGTTTACAATTGTTGCGATGCTTTTTCTCCTTTATTCCTTGTGAAAATGAAAAAAATTCAACATTTTAGTGGAAAGAATGTAGATTTTCATTTTCACTGCATAATTCCAATAATTCAGCAAAAAAACTGTGGGGTCAAAATGCTCACTATACCGCTAGATAAATTCCACGAGGGGTATAGTTTCCCAAATGGGGTCACTTTTGCCGAGTTTGCACTATTTTGGCCCCTCAGTGGCTTTGCAAATGTGACATGGGGCCGCAAACCATTCCAGCAAAACTTGAGCTCCAAAAGTCAAATGGCGCTCCGTCCTTTCTAAGCCTTGCCGAGTGTCCAAACAGCAGTTTATTACCACATATGGGGTATTGCTGTGCTCAGAAGAGTTTGCTTTACAAATATTGGGGTGTTTTTTTTCCTTTATCTATTGTAAAAATGAAAAAATCTGAGCTAAAACACTATTTTATTAGAAAAAAATTTAGATTTTCAATTTCACGGCATAATTCCCATAAGTTCAGCAAAAACCGTGTAGGGTCAAAATGCTAACTATACCCCTAGAAAAATTCCTTGAGGGGTGTAGTTTCCAAAATGGGGTCACTTTTGGGGAGTTTCCACTGTTATGGTCCCTCCAGGGCTTTGCAAACACGACATGGCACCGAAAACCAATGCAGCAAAATCTGCGCTCCAAAATCCAAATGGCCCTCGTTCCCTTCTGAGCCCTGCCGTGGGTCCAAACAGCAGTTTATTACCACATATGGGGTATTGCCGTGATCGGGAGACATTGCTTTACAAATGTTGGGGTGCTTTTTCTCCTTTATTCCTTGTAAAATCTAAAACATCGTATGTTTTTTCAGAAAAAAAGTAGATTTTCATTTTCACAGACCAGTTCCAATAAATTTAGCAAAAAACCCGTGGGGTGTAGTTTCCAAAATGGGGTCACTTTTGGGGGGTTTCCACTGTTTTGGCACAACAAGACCTCTTCAAACCTGACATGGTGCCTAAAATATATTCTAATAAAATAGAGGCCCCAAAATACACCAGGTGCTCCTTTGCTTCTGAGGCCGGTATTTCAGTCCATTACCGCACTAGGGCCACATGTGGGATATTTCTAAAAACTGCAGAATCTGGGCAATAAATATTGAGTTGCATTTCTTGGGTAAAACCTTCTGTGTTACAGAAAAAACTGTATTACAAATTAATTTAGTAAAAAAAAAATTGAAATTTGTAAATTTCACCTCTACTTTGCTTTATTTCCTGTGAAATGCCTAAAGGGTTAAAAAAAATTCTGAATGTGGTTTTGAATACTTTGAGGGGTGCAGTTTTTAAAATGGGGTGTTTTATAGGGGGTTTCTAACATATAAGGCCCTCAAAGCTACTTCAGAACTGAACTGGTCCCTGAAAAAATAGCCTTTTGAAATTTTCTTGAAAATGCGAGAAATTGCAGCTAAAGTTCTAAGCCTTGTGAGGTCATAGAAAAATAAAAGCACGTTCAAAAAATGATGCAAACATAAAGTAGACATATGGGGGATGTTAACTAGTAAATATCTTGTGTGGTATTACGATCTGTTTTACAAGCAGATACATTACAATTTAGAAAAATGCAGATTTTTGCAAATTTTCTCAAAATTTTTGTGTTTTTTACAAATAAATATTGAATTTAACGACAACATTTTTTCATTATCATAAAGTACAACATGTCACGAGAAAACAATCTCAGAATCGCTTGAATAGGCAAAAGCATTCCGGAGTTATTACCACATAAATTGACACATGTCAGATTTGCAAAAATAGGCTGTGTCCTTAAGGCCAAAACAGGCTGTGTCCTTAAGGGGTTAAAGTTAGATGGTTACCTGTCTAATATGACAGAATGTAATGGTATCAAGTAGAGACATCCCATCTATGTATTGGAAACAAGGCCAATGTGGTTGTCTGCAGCTCCATGATGGATAGACAGGACCGCTGGAAGGTGCTTATCTGAACCTGCTCCATGTACAGAGGGGACAAAAGTGAAGAAATAAAGAAAGAATTCAGTCTAACCCCATGCAATTTACAATCACACATGCAACATGCCATGGACCCAAAGTAAAGCTGGGGGGGGGGGGAGTTATCATCGGAATGGATTTATTGGAAGATGTTACTCGAAGATGCTGCATAGACCAGGTAGGAATAACTGTTTAACTGGGTAAGGCAAAGTAAGGCTTCATTCACATATGCGTTAGTACTTCCATTGTTCTACCCCAGCATAAGTAAAGAACAACAAATAATCACAGAAGTGCTGGGTCCGTAGGCCAACACTTAGGCCCCATGCACACGACCGTAAAAAACCTCCGTTTTTGCGGACCGCAATTGCGGTCCGCAAAAACGGAGCCATTCACTTTCATTGAACACTGACACCTTTCCGTAGCGCTACGGAAGGGTGTCCGTGCCGTGGAAATGTTCCGGGAACTATGTAACATGTCCGTTCCTTCGCATTTTGCGGGCCGTGCTCCCATACTTTGTATGGGAGCACGGCCCGAAAATGCGGCTGTCAGTCAGCGGCCGGCCGTGCCCGCAATCGCGGGCCGTGATTGCGGGTACGGTCGTGTGCATGGGGCCTTACAGTGCCCGACGAAAAACCCATTGATTTGAATGGTTTCTATGGGGTTTCTATCATGGTGTCCATTGTTTTACCGTAACAATAGCACAACATGCTGCACTATTTTTCACTGCATTTTGGACCAGATCTGCAATAGAGGCTCGCAACAGAGCCTATAACGCAAATGTGAACATAGCTTAACAAAAGGGAGGTGTTTCCCACAGATTTGACAATCCAACAAATCTATGTTTCTTTTTACATTTTAAATTCCTAATTATTGATCTTTATTTGTTTTATATTTTAATAGTCCCTAAGAAACAACAAATGATAAAAAAGAAGAGGGACATTGAAAAAGGAGATGATGAAGAAGATCAAAGTCGTCACCCTGTACTGAGTCGTATGATGGCAGCATCTAAATACATGGTTGAGAATGAGCTGGCAAAAGAGGCGAGTAGAAGCCAAAGTGCCGATGCGGAGTGAAGAAAAGATATGAAATCTATAAAAGCTGAAAAGGAGAAAGAGGAGAAAGCAATGAATACCTATGTGGCCAAGATAAAAGTACTTCAATGTCAAAAGCCAAAAAAGTTCAAGACCAAAAAACCTGTGGTCAAAAAAACCAAAAACATCATAGTCAAAAAGGTTAAAAACATTAAGATCAAGAGGAGAAAATGAAATCATCATTGTGCCACAGTAAAAACATCACATTCCTAACATCAAAATCCTCAAAGACCTCCATATGACATCTGAATATTCCCACCACATTTTATCCCAAGAGACCGGGAATATGCACCCTATAAAACTTGCTTCTCAGAAGACCGCTCAACCACCAACTAAACAACATATAGTTGTTTTTGAACAAATATTTTAAAAAAAATAATAATACAACATTAAAAACACTTTTAGACTGTTTTTTTTATAAATATTATAATTGTATTATTATTATTATTATTACAATAATTTTATTAAATTATTAAGAAATATGATTAGAAAATAAACATGAATGATGAGGGACATGTACAACGTCTACTCTTCAGACTTTGATATAAATTCTTCCAGCTTATCTTTTTTACAATATATTTTGTCAGAATAATTTAGAGGTGATAAATCTCTATGTTAGAAATACGGAACACAGGCTTCCAATATGGAACACAGGCTGAATATTATAATGGAGTCTACTGTGTCTATGGGCATTTTGTTATACTGTACTTTAGGCTTGGGATAGTAAGCACAACGATCACAGTGATCAGTGGTATGATTAGGAGAAAAGAGCACAAGAATAGACAGTTCCAGCATATTAACACAATTTGTGCTTCTTCACAGATGAAATTAACCCCTTCCCTCTTTAGCCACTTTTGACCTTCCTGACAGAGCCTCATTTTTAAAATCTGACATGTTTCACTTTATGGGGTAATAACTTCGGAATGCTTTAACTTATCTAAGCAATTCTGAGATAGTCTTCTCATGACACATTTAACTTTATGTTACTGGCAAAATTTGTTCGATACATTTAGTATTTAAATGTAAAAAGGACCAAAATTTATTGAAAATTGCAAAAATTAGCATTTTTCTAAATTTAAATGTAACTGCTTGTAAGACAGGCAGTTATACCAAACAAAATAGTCGCTAATTAACATCCCCCATATGTCTACATTAGATTGACATCATTTTTTGAACATACTTTTATTTTTCTATGATGTCACAAGGCTTGGAACTTTAGCAGCAATTTCTCACATTTTCAATAAAATTTCAAAAGGCTATTTTTACAGGGGCCAGTTCAGTTGTGAAGTGGCTTTTAGGGCCTTATATATTAGAAACCTCCAAAAAGTCACCCCATTTTAACATCACCCCTCAAAGTATTCAAAACAGCATTTAGAAAGTTTCTTAACCCTTTAGACATTTCACAGGAATTAAACCAAAGTAGAAGTGAAATTTACAAATTAAATTTTTTGTTGTTCCAGAAATTCATTTTTAATCCATTTTTTTTGTAACACAAAGTTTTACCAGAGAAACGTAACTGAATATTTATTGCCCAGGTTCTGCCGTTTTAGGAAACATCCCACATGTGGCTCTAGTGTGCTAATGAACTGAAGCACCGTCCTCAGAAGCAAAGGAGCACCTAGAGGATTTTGGGCCTCCTTTTTATTAGAATATATTTTAGGCACCATGTCGGGTTTGAAGGGCTCTTGCGGTGCCAAGACAGTGGAAATACCCCAAAAGTGACCCCATTTTGGAAACTGCACACCTTAAGGAAATTATCTAGGTATAGTGAGCATTTTACCCTCAGGTTTATTGCAGAAATTATTGGAAGAATGCCGTGAAAATGGAAATCTACATTCTTTCAAAGAAAATGTAGGTTCATCTAATTTTTTCTCATTTCCACAAGGACTAAAGGAGAAAAAGCACCACAAAATGTGTAAAGAAATGTCTCCCGAGTAAAACAATACCCCACATGTGGTAATAAATGGCTGTTTGGACACACGGCAGGGCTTAGAAGGGTAAGTGCACCATTTGGCTTTTGAAGCTCAAATTTAGCAGGAATGGTTTTCGGAGGCCATGTCGCATTTGCAAAGCCCCTGAGGGACCAAAACAGTGGAAACCGCCCACAAGTGGCCCCATTTTGGAAACTACACCCCTTGAGGAAATTATCTAGGGGTATAGTTAGCATTTTTACGCTGCAGGTCTTTTGCAGAAATTATTGGAAGTAGGCCATGAAAATGAAAATCTACATTCTTTCAAAGAAAATGTAGGTTTAGCTAATTTTTTCTCATTTCCACAAGGACTAAAGAAGAAATAGCACTGCAAAATTTGTAAATCAATTTCTCCCGAGTAAAACAATACCCCACATGTGGTAATAAACGGCTCTTTGGACCCACGGCAGCGCTTAGAAGGGAAAGAGCGCCATTTGGAGGCCATGTCACATTTGCAGAGCCCCTGAGGGGAAAAAACTATGAAAATGCCCAAAAAGTGGCTCCATTTAGGAAACTGCACCCCTTGAGAAATTCATGTAGGTGTGTAGTTAGCATTTTGACCCCACAAGTGTTTTATAGAATTTATTAGCATTGGGCAGTGAAAATAAAAACAATCCTTTTTCTTCAATAAGATGTAGCTTAACGCTCAAAATTTGTCATTTTATCAACAAATAAAGGAAAAAAGGAACCCCAACATTTGTAAAGCAACTTCTCCCGAGTACGGCAATACCCCATATGTGGTCATAAACTGCTGTTTGGGCACATGGCAATGAACAGAAGAGAAGGAGTGGCATTTGGCTTTTGGAGCACAGATTTTTCTGGATTGGTTTCTTGACACCATGTCGCTTTTGCAAAGTCCCTAAGGTACCAGTACAGTGGAAACTACCCAAAAAGGACTCCATTTGTGATACTACACCCCTTGAGGAATTAATCTAGGGGTTTAGTGAGCATTTTGACCCCACAGCTGTTTCATAGATTTTATTTGAATTGGGCAGTGAAAATAAAAATAAAAAATTTTTTTTCCAACAAGACGTAGCTTTAGTGCAAAATTTTTCATTTTCTTAAAAAATAAAGCAGAAAAAGAGACAAAACATTTGTTAAACAATTTCTCCCGAGTATGGCAATACCCCATATGTGGTTATAAACTAATTTTTAGGCACACGGCAGGGCTCAGAAGGGAAGGAGTGCCATTTGGCTTTCGGAATACAGATTTTGCTGGATTGGTTTCTGGTCGCTATGTCGCATTTGCAAAACCCCTGTGGGACCAAAACAGCGGAAACCCCTCAAAAGTGACCCCCATTTTGGAAACTACACCCTCAAGGTATTCACCTAAGGGACTAGTGAGCATGTTAACCCTGCAGGTGTTTTGCATAAATTAGTGTGCACTCGATATTGCAGAGTGAAAACATAATATAGTTTTAGAATCACCCTACATGGGGCCCTAATCTCTTGCCTGGACATTCGACCAGGCTCAGGAGTGAGAGAATACCATGCAAAATTGAAGCCTAATTTAGCGATTTACACAGAATTGGCTCACAATTGCAGAGGCTCAGATGGGAAATAATAAAAGAAACGCCCCAGAAGTGACCGCATTTTAGAAACTACACCCCTCAAGGCATTTATTAAGGGGTGTAGTGAGCATTTTCACCCCACAGGTCTTTTCCATAAATAAATACGCTGCGTATGGTGCAATGTAAAAATTACAAATTTTCCCCAGAATTGCCAATTCAGTGGCAAGTATGTCATGCCCAGCTTATGCCACTGTAGACACACACCCAAAAAATTGTTAAAAGGGTTCTCCCGGGTATGGCGGTGCCATATATGTGGAAGTAAACTGCTGTTTGGGCACGCTGTAGGGCTCAGATGGGTGGGAGCGCCATTTGGCTTTTGAAGCGTAGATTTTGCTTGGTAGTAGATTTGTTCGAGTATTACTGGTCTTTCCGTTTATAATGTGGGGGCATATGTAAGCTGCGCAGAGTACATCAGGGGCATAGTCAGGGGGTATAATAATGGGGTAAACAATAAAATAATAAATAGATGTGTGTTACGCTGTGAAGCAATAATTTCTGCACAGGCCGGTGTCGCACTGATAAACGATGTCTTTACTTATCCCCCTGTTTGGTCCACACTCCGCACCTTTGCAGTTTGGGGAATTTTGCTAGGAAGTGTTATCCTGGTATAATACGGGCGCCCTCGCATCTTGCAGATATGTTTGGTCCTCCCTTCCTGGTTCCCTAATTTTAGAGCCCCGATAAATCGCCTCTTGAAACAGACTAAATATTTCCCTCTGATCTGCACAACTGCATATTTTTTATTTCCTGACTTAGGACTTATTTCCTTAACTAATTTTATTTTTTCATAGACGTAGTGGCATGAGGGCTGTTTTTTTGCGGGACGAGCTGTAGTTATTATTGGTAACATTTTGGGGTACATGCGACTTTTTTATCACTTTTTATCCTATTTTTGAGAGGCAAGGTGACCAAAAAACAGCAATTCTGGCATAGATTTTTTAGGGTTTTTTTTATACAGCATTCACCATGTGTTATAAAGTACATGTTAACTTTAGAAGTTAGTGACCATGTTGCGGGTCAGTACGATTCCGTCGATAAATATTTTATAGCACTTTTTTATGTTTTACAACTTTTTGCACAATAAAATTACTTTTGTAAAAAGAATGTATTTTTTCTGTCGCCATGTTGTGAGAACCATAACTTTTAAATTTTTTCATTGACGCAGCTGTATGAGGGCTTGTTTTTTGCGAGACAAGCTATGGTTTTTATAGGCACCATTTTTGGATAAATGCGACTTTTTGATCACTTTTTTTTTTTTTAACCCCTTAAGGACGCAGCCACTTTTGGACCAAATGTCACAGCCTCATTTTTTAAATCTGACATGTGTCACTTTATGTGGTAATAACTCCAGAATTCTTTTACCTCTCCTTAGCGATTCTGAGATTGTTTTCTCGTTACATATTGTACTTTATGTTAGTAAAAAAATTTGGTTGATAAATTCAATATTTATTTGTGAAAAACACCAAAATGTAGAGAAAATTTGCAAAAATTAGCATTATTCTAAATTCAAATGTATCTGCTTGTAAGACAGATAGTTATACCACACAAAATAGTGACTAGTTAACATGTCCCATATGTCTACTTTATGTCTGCATCATTTTTTGAACATCCTTTTATTTTTCTAGGACGTTACAAGGCTTATAAGTTTAGCAGCAATTTCTCATATTTTCAAGAAAATTTCAAAAGGCTATTTTTACAGGTACCAGTTTAGTTCTGATGTGGCTTTGAGGGCCTTATATATTAGAAACCCCCACAAATCACCCAATTTTAAAAACTGCTCCCCTTAAAGTATTCAAAACAGCATTTAAAACGTTTCTTAACCCTTTATGCGTGTCACAGGAATTAAAGCAAAGTGGAAGGGAAATTTGTAAATGTCATTTTTTTTGCAGAAATTCCCTTTTAATCAATTTTTTCCTGTAATACTGAAGGTTTTCACAAGAGAAACACAGCTGAATATTTATTGCCCTGATGCTGCAGTTTTTAGAAATATCCCACATGTGGCCCTAGTGTGCTATGGGCCTGAAACAAAAGCCCCAGAAGCAAAGGAGCACCTGTTAAGGATCTGCCAGGCACAGCTTCTGTATCCACGCCCATAGGTAATCAGTCTGCAACTGCTTCTATGTCTGTGAGACTGACTCCATCTTCCACCACTCAGGATGGCAGGCTTAGGAGTGGGAGAGCCTATCACAGCCTGGCCAGACGGAGCTAGCTCCCGCCCTCTGTCTATTTATACCTGCCTTTCCTGTTCCTCCTTTGCTTGTGATTATTCTCTGCTGGTTTCCTGGCCCTGCTGCAGCTTCTGTACTATTTGACCCTGCTTCATATGACCCTGGCTTACTGACTACTCTTGTGCTCTGCGTTTGGTACCTCGTACACTCCTGGTTTGACTCGGCTTGTTCTCTACCCTCCTGCTCTGCGTTTGGCACCTCGTACTCTCCTGGTGTGACTCGGCTCGTTTACTTCTCTTGTTGCTCACGGTGTTGCCGTGGGCAACTGCCCCGTTTCCCTTTGTTCTGTGTTTCCTTGTCTGGTTGTCTGTCGTGCACTTACTGAGTGTAGGGACCGTCGCCCAGTTGTACCCTGTCGCCTAGGGCGGGTCGTTGCAAGTAGGCAGGGACTGAGTGGCGGGTAGATTAGGGCTCACTTGTCTGTTTCCCTATCCCTATCATTACATAATCACAAGCCCATATACCTACTCTACCCTGGTCCCTCACACCACTATGGACCCCCTTGAGACCCTGGTTCAGCAAATGCAGGGTCTCTCCCTACAGGTACCATTGCTTCGTACTTCCACGGAAGACTCGGAGGTACCCATGTAACTCGGGGCCTCCGTGTCCCCCCAACAACGTAGAGAGTTCCGCAGGAAGAATGGTCTCTGCTTCTATTGTGGGGATGACAAGCATCAAGTGAACACCTGTCCTAGGCGTAAGAATAAGCAGCCGGAAAACTTCTTCGCCTAAGTGATCATCGGGGAGGTCACTTGGGCGCACAGGTATTTCCCGTAAATATGAAACTTAATAAAATCTTGCTTCCCTTTCAGGTCTCTTTTGGTGGTAGGTCTGCTACCGGCAGTGCCTTCGTGGATTCAGGGTCCTCTGCTAATATCATGTCTGTGGAATTTGCTATGTCTCTAGCTTTGCCTTTGATTGATTTGCCTAAACCTGTCCCGGTAGTGGGTATCGACTCCACTCCTCTTGCTAATGGTTATTTTACACAGCATACCCCTGTTTTTGAACTACTTGTTGGCTCCATGCATTTGGAGCAGTGCTCTGTACTGGTGATGCAGGGATTATCGTCCGATTTGGTTTTAGGCCTTCCCTGGTTGTAGTTGCATAATCCCACGTTTGACTGGAATACTGGGGATCTTACCAAATGGGGTAATGAATGCTTGACGTCATGTTTTTCTGTTAATTCTATTTCTCCCCCTGAGGAGGTGAACACGCTACCTGAGTTTGTTCAGGACTTCGCTGATGTTTTCTCTAAGGAGGCCTCCGAAGTGTTACCTCCTCATAGAGAATATGATTGCGCTATCGATTTGGTACCAGGAGCTAAGCTCCCTAAGGGTAGGATATTTAATCTCTCTTGTCCCGAACGTGAAGCCATGAGAGAGTATATCCAGGAATGCCTGGCCAAGGGTTACATTCGCCCCTCTACTTCTCCGGTAGGTGCTGGCTTCTTCTTCGTAGGGAAGAAGGATGGTGGTCTTAGGCCATGCATTGACTACCGAAGCTTGAATAAGGTCACTGTAAGGAACCAGTATCCCCTTCCTCTTATTCCTGATCTCTTTAATCAGGTTCAGGGGGCCCAATGGTTCTCTAAGTTTGATCTATGGGGTGCGTATAACCTTATCCGCATCAAAGAGGGGGATGAGTGGAAGACTGCTTTTAACACGCCCGAAGGTCATTTCGAATACCTCGTCATGCCCTTTGGGTTGTGTAATGCTCCCGCGGTCTTCCAGAATTTCATAAATGAGATTTTAAGAGATTACCTGGGGGTATTTCTTATAGTGTACCTTGATGACATACTTGTGTTTTCCAAGGACTGGTCCTCCCACATTGAGCATGTCAGGAATGTGCTCCAGGTCCTTCGGGAAAACAAACTGTTTGCGAAGACCGAAAAATGTGTGTTTGGGGTGCAGGAGATACCATTTTTTGGTCAAATCCTCACTCCTCATGAATTCCGCATGGACCCCGCCAAGGTCCAGGCTGTGGCGGAATGGGTCCAACCTGCCTCCCTGAAGGCGTTACAGTGCTTCTTGGGGTTCGCTAATTATTACAGGAGATTTATTGCTAATTTCTCGGTCATCGCTAAGCCTCTTACGGACCTCACTCGCAAGGGTGCTGATCTCCTCCACTGGCCTCCTGAGGCTGTCCAGGCTTTTGTGGCCCTTAAGAAGTGCTTTATTTCGGCCCCGGTGTTGGTTCAGCCCAACCTAATGGAGCCATTTATCGTGGAGGTTGACGCGTCCGAGGTGGGAGTGGGGGCTGTCTTGTCCCAGGGTACCAGGTACCTCACCCATCTCCGTCCCTGTGCCTACTTCTCCAGGAAGTTTTCACCCACTGAGAGTAACTATGATATTGGCAACCGCAAACTCTTAGCCATTAAATGGGCATTTGAAGAGTGGCGCCACTTCCTGGAGGGGGCTAGTCACCAGGTAACGGTCCTTACCGACCACAAGATTCTGGTTTTCCTAGAATCGGCCCTGAGGCTAAACCCGAGACAAGCTCGATGGGCGTTATTTTTTACCAGATTAAATTTTTGGGTTACCTATAGGGCTGGGTCTAAAAATATTAAGGCTGATGCACTGTCGCGTAGCTTCATGGCCAGCCCTCCTTCGGAGGAAGATCCTGCTTGTATTTTGCCTCCAGGTATAATCATTTCCTCTATTGATTCTGATTTAGTCTCTGAAATTGCTGCTGATCAATGTTCAGCTCCCGGGAACCTTCCTGGGAACAAGCTGTTTGTTCCCCTGCAGTTCCGGCTAAGGGTACTTAGGGAAAATCATGACTCCGCACTATCTGGTCATCCAGGCATCCTGGGTACCAAGCACCTCATTGCCAGAAACTATTGCTGGCCTGGGTTGCCTAAAGACGTTAAGGCCTACGTCGCCGCTTGTGAGGTTTGTGCTAGGTCCAAGACTCCCAGGTCCCGACCAGCGGGCTTACTACGTTCTTTGCCCATTCCCCAGAGACCTTGGACCCATATCTCCATGGATTTTATCACCGATTTGCCTCCATCTCAAGGCAAGTCGGTGGTGTGGGTTGTAGTAGACTGCTTCAGTAAGATGTGCCACTTTGTGCCCCTCAAAAAACTACCCAATGCTAAGACGTTAGCTACCTTGTTTCTCAAACACATCCTGCGTCTCCATGGGGTCCCTGTCAATATTGTTTCTGACAGAGGGGTACAATTTGTTTCTTTGTTTTGGAGAGCCTTCTGTAAAAAGTTCGAGATTGATCTGTCCTTCTCCTCTGCCTTCCATCCTGAAACTAATGGCCAAACCGAGAGGACTAATCAGTCTCTAGAACAATATTTAAGGTGTTTTATCTCTGACTGTCAATATGATTGGGTCTCATTCATTCCCCTCGCCGAATTTTCCCTTAATAACCGGGTCAGTAACTCGTCAGGGGTCTCCCCCTTTTTCTGTAATTTTGGGTTTAATCCACGGTTCTCCTCCGTTTCACCTGGTAGTTCCAACAATCCCGAGGTAGAGGTCGTTCATCGGGAACTGTGCATAGTCTGGGCCCAGGTTCAGAAGAACCTAGAGGCGTCCCACAGCATACAAAAAACTCAGGCAGATAGAAGACGTTCTGCTAACCCCTTGTTTATGGTCGGGGATCTGGTGTGGCTATCGTCTAAGAACTTGCGCCTTAAAGTCCCGTCCAAGAAGTTTGCTCCCCGGTTTATAGGGCCGTACAAGGTCATTGAAGTCCTCAATCCTGTCTCCTTCCGACTGGAGTTGCCCCCATCTTTTCGAGTATACGACGTGTTTCATGCCTCCCTCCTTAAACGCTGCTCCCCATCCTTGGCTCCCTCGAGGAAACCTCCTGTCCCCGTTCTCACCCCTGAGGGGGTAGAATTCGAGGTGGCCAAGATTGTGGACAGCAGGATGGTCCAAGGCTCCCTCCAGTACCTGGTCCATTGGAGAGGATACGGGCCTGAGGAGAGGACTTGGGTACCCGCCCGGGATGTTCACACTGGGGTATTGGTCAGGAGTTTCCACCTTCGTTTCCCCAATAAACCAGGTCCATCTAGAAAGGGTCCGGTGGCCCCTCATAAAAGGGGGGGGGTACTGTTAAGGATCTGCCAGGCACAGCTTCTGTATCCACGCCCATAGGTAATCAGTCTGCAACTGCTTCTATGTCTGTGAGACTGACTCCATCTTCCACCACTCAGGATGGCAGGCTTAGGAGTGGGAGAGCCTATCAGAGCCTGGCCAGACGGAGCTAGCTCCTGCCCTCTGTCTATTTATACCTGCCTTTCCTGTTCCTCCTTTGCTTGTGATTCTTCTCTGCTGGTTTCCTGGCCCTGCTTCAGCTTATGTACTATTTGACCCTGCTTCATATGACCCTGGCTTACTGACTACTCTTCTGCTCTGCGTTTGGTACCTCGTACACTCCTGGTTTGACTCGGCTTGTTCACTACCCTCCTGCTCTGCGTTTGGCACCTCGTACTCTCCTGGTGTGACTCGGCTCGTTTACTTCTCTTGTTGCTCACGGTGTTGCCGTGGGCAAATGCCCCGTTTCCCTTTGTTCTGTGTTTCCTTGTCTGGTTGTCTGTCGTGCACTTACTGAGTGTAGGGACCGTCGCCCAGTTGTACCCCGTCGCCTAGGGCGGGTCGTTGCAAGTAGGCAGGGACTGAGTGGCGGGTAGATTAGGGCTCACTTGTCTGTTTCCCTATCCCTGTCATTACAGCACCTAGTGGATTTTTCGGCCTTCCTCTTCTTAAATTATATTTCAGGCACCATGTCAGGTTAGAAGAGGTCTTGTGGTGCAAAAACAAAGGAAACCCCCCAAAAGTGACTCCATTTGAGAAACTACACCTGTAGAGGAATTCATCTAGGGGTGTCGTGATTATTTTGACCACACAGGTATTTCATAGATTTCATTAGAATTGGGCAGTGAAAATGAGAAATTACATCATTTTCCACTAAGATGTAGCTTTAGGTCAAAATGTTTCATGTTCTCATCAAATAAAGGAGAAAAAGCACCATAACATTTGTAAAGCAACTTCTCCCGAGTACGGCAATACCCCATATGTGGTCATAAACTGCTGTTTGGGCACATGGCAATGAACAGAAGAGAAGGAGTGTCATTTGGCTTTTGGAGCACAGATTTTTCTGGATTGGTTTCTTGACACCATGTCGCTTTTGCAAAGTCCCTAAGGTACCAGTACAGTGGAAACTACCCAAAAAGGACTCCATTTGTGATACTACACCCCTTGAGGAATTAATCTAGGGGTTTAGTGAGCATTTTGACCCCACAGCTGTTTCATAGATTTTATTTGAATTGGGCAGTGAAAATAAAAATAACAATTTTTTTTCCCAATAAGACGTAGCTTTAGTACCAAAATTTTTCATTTGCTCAAAAAATAAAGCAGAAAAAGAGCCACAACATTTGTTAAGCAATTTCTCCCGAGTATGGCAATACCCCATATGTGGTTATAAACAAATTTTTAGGGAAGGAGGGCCATTTGGCTTTCGGAATACAGATTTTGCTGGATTGGTTTCTGGTCGCTATGTCGCATTTGCAAAACCCCTGTGGGACCAAAACAGTGGAAACCCCTCAAAAGTGACCCCCATTTTGGAAACTACACCCTCAAGGTATTCACCTAAGGGACTAGTGAGCATGTTAACCCTGCAGGTGTTTTGCATAAATTAGTGTGCACTCGATATTGCAGAGTGAAAATATAATTTTTTTCCATAGATATGCCAATACGTGGTGCCCAGCTTGTGCCACCATAACAAGACAGTTCTCTAATTATTATGCTGTGTTTCCCAGGTTTTAGAATCACCCTACATGGGGCCCTAATTTCTTGCCTGGACATGTGCTCAGGAGTGAGAGAATACCATGCAAAATTGAAGCCTAATTTAGCGATTTACACAGAATTGGCTCACAATTGCAGAGGCTCAGATGGGAAATAATAAAAGAAACGCCCCAGAAGTGACCGCATTTTAGAAACTACACCCCTCAAGGCATTTATTAAGGGGTGTAGTGAGCATTTTCACCCCACAGGTCTTTTCCATAAATAAATGCACTGCGTATGGTGCAATGTAAAAATTACAAATTTTCCCCCGAATTGCCAATTCAGTGGCAAGTATGTCATGCCCAGCTTATGCCACTGAAGACACACACCCAAAAAATTGTTAAAAGGGTTCTCCCGGGTATGGCGGTGCCATATATGTGGAAGTAAACTGCTGTTTGGGCACGCTGTAGGGCTCAGATGGGTGGGAGCGCCATTTGGCTTTTGAAGCGTAGATTTTGCTTGGTAGTAGATTTGTTTGAGTATTACTGGTCTTTCCGTTTATAATGTGGGGGCATATGTAAGCTGCGCAGAGTACATCAGGGGCATAGTCAGGGGGTATAATAATGGGGTAAACAATAAAATAATCCATAGATGTGTGTTACGCTGTGAAGCAATAATTTCTGCACAGGCCGGTGTCGGACTGATAAACGGTGTCTTTACTTATCCCCCTGTTTGGTCCACACTCCGCACCTTTGCAGTTTGGGGAATTTTGCTGGAAGTGTTATCCTGGTATAATACGGGCGCCCTCACATCTAGCAGATATGTTTGGTCCCCCCTTCCTGGTTCCCTAATTTTAGGGCCCCGATAAATCGCCTCTTGAAACAGACGAAATATTTCCCTCTGATCTGCACAACTGCATATTTTTTATTTCCTGACTTATGACTTATTTCCTTAACTAATTTTATTTTTTCATAGACGTAGTGGCATGAGGGCTGTTTTTTTGCGGGATGAGCTGTAGTTATTATTGGTAACATTTTGGGGTACATGCAACTTTTTGATCACTTTTTATCCTATTTTTGAGAGGCAAGGTGACCAAAAAACAGCAATTCTGGCATAGATTTTTTAGGGTTTTTTTTATACAGCATTCACCATGCGTTATAAATTACATGTTAACTTTAGAAGTTAGTGACCATGTTGCGGGTCAGTCCGGCGATAAATATTTGATAGCACTTTTTTATGTTTTACAACTTTTTGCACAATAAAATTACTTTTGTAAAAAGAATGTATTTTTTCTGTCGCCATGTTGTGAGAACCATAACTTTTTAATTTTTTCATCGACGCAGCTGTATGAGGGCTTGTTTTTATCGAGACAAGCTATGGTTTTTATAGGCACCATTTTTGGATACATGCGACTTTTTGATCACTTTTTTTTTTTAACCCCTTAAGGACGCAGCCACTTTTGGACCAAATGACACAGCCTCATTTTTTTAATCTGACATGTGTCACTTTATGTGGTGATAACTTCAGAATTATTTTACCTATCCAAGCGATTCTGAGATTGTTTTCTCGTGACATATTGTACTTTATGTTAGTAAAAAAATTTGGTCGATAAATTCAATATTTATTTGTGAAAAACACCAAAATGTAGAGAAAATTTGCAAAAATTAGCATTATTCTAAATTCAAATGTATCTGCTTGTAAGATAGATAGTTATACCACACAAAATAGTGACTAGTTAACATTTCCCATATGTCTAATTTATGTTTGCATCATTTTTTGAACATCCTTTTATTTTTCTAGGACATTACAAGGCTTATAAGTTTAGCAGCAATTTCTCATATTTTCAAGAAAATTTCAAAAGGCTATTTTTACAGGTACCAGTTTAGTTCTGATGTGGCTTTGAGGGCCTTATATATTAGGAACCCCCACAAATCACCCAATTTTAAAAACTGCTCCCCTTAAAGTATTCAAAACAGCATTTAAAACGTTTCTTAACCCTTTATGTGTGTCACAGGAATTAAAGTGAAGTGGAAGGGAAATTTGTAAATTTCATTTTTTTTGCAGAAATTCAATTTTTTCCTGTAATACTGAAGGTTTTTACAAGAGAAACACAGCTGAATATTTATTGCCCTGATTCTACAGTTTTTAGAAATATCCCACATGTGGCCCTAGTGTGCTATGGGCCTGAAACAAAAGCCCCAGAAGCAAAGGAGCACCTAATGGATTTTTCGGCCTTCCTCTTCTTAAATTATATTTCAGGCACCATGTCAGGTTAGAAGAGGTCTTGTGGTGCAAAAACAAAGGAAACCCCCAAAAGTGACTCCATTTGAGAAACTACACCTGTAGAGGAATTCATCTAGGGGTGTCGTGATTATTTTGACCACACAGGTATTTCATAGATTTCATTAGAATTGGGCAGTGAAAATGAGAAATTACATTATTTTCCACTAAGATGTAGCTTTAGGTCAAAATTTTTCATGTTCTCATCAAATAAAGGAGAAAAAGCACTGTAACATTTGCAAAGCAACTTCTCCAGAGTACGGAAATACCCCATATGTGGTAAAAAACCACTGTATGAATACACATCAGGGCTCAGAAGGGAAGGAGCGCCATTTGGCGAGCAGATTTTGCTGGATTTGTTTTTCTGCACCATGTCGCTTTTGCAAAGCCCCTTAGGTACCAGTACAGTGGAAACTCCACAAAAGTGACTCCATTTGGCAAACTACACCCATTGAGGAATTCATCTAGGGGGTAGTGAGCATTTTGACCCAACAGGTGTCTCATAGATTTTATTACAAATGGGCAGTGAAAATGAAAAATGACATTATTTTCCAATAAGACATAGCGTTAGTTCAAAATTTTTCATTTTATCAACAAATAAAGGAGAAAAAGCTCCGTAACATTTGTAAAGCATTCTCTCCAGAGTAGGGGAATACCCCCACAAGTGGTCATAAACTGCTATTTGGACACACAGCAAGGCTTTAAAGGGAAGGAGCGCCATTTAGTATTTGGAGTGGAGATTTTACAAGATTTGTTTTTTGACACCATGTTGCATTGAGCTATAGTACCAGTACAGTGGTACTCCAGAAAAATTACCCCATTTTGGAAACTCGATCCCTCAAAGAATTTATCTAGGGTTGTAGTGAGCATTTTGACCGCACAAGTGTTTTGCAAAAATGAGTAAACAATAGATGTTGCAGATTGAAAATTGCTGTTTTCCACAGATATGCCATTTCAGTGCCCAATGTGTTGTACCCAGCTTGTACCACTATAGATACACACCCCATAAATTGTTAAGCGGGTTCTCCAGAATACAGTAATACCCCATATGTGGTCATAAATTGCCGTTTGGGTACATTGCCAGGCTCAGTTGGACCACCATTTGGCTTTTGAAGCGCAGATTTTGCTTGGTGTTTTACTGGTATTTTAGCTTATAATGTGGGGGCATATGTAAGCTGGGCAGAGTACATCAGGGTATATGTAAACTGGGCAGAGTATATCAAGGGCATATGTAAGCTCGGTGCAGCAGGTCATAATAGGATGATGTAATAATGGGGTGAATGAATAATCCATGGATTGGTGTGGTATGCTTTGAACCAATCCTTTATGTACAGGCCGGGTTTATTGGGTATTATACAAAATATCTGCGCTCCAGTGTTGCCTTATATTTGACTTCTTCACTAGCCCTATAAGCTGCACAAGACCCTAAAGTTTCCTCATCTCCGCTTCATCTACAGGGTCTACCTGTGGGGTCCAGCAAATGACGATGTGGGGTATTTAGTGAAATTCTACTGGACCTAAAAAATTAGTCTGGGCCGTCATTTTGCATCATTGCGTTTTGAGTCATAACGTGTTATTTTTCTGTTGACGGAGCTCTGTGAGGGCTTGTTTTTTGTGGAACGAGCTGTAATTTTTATTGGTTCTATTTTGGGGTACATGCGATTTTTTTTATCACTATTTATTCAATTGTTTGGGAGATGAGGAAACCAAAAAACAGCCATTCTAGCACGTTTTTTTTTTTGTTTTTTTTACAGTGTTCACCGTGCAGTATAAACAACATGTTAACTATATTCTGCGGGGCGATACAATTACAGCGACACCAAATTTATATCGTTTTTTTACGTTTCACTACGTTCCTACAATAAAAATACTCTTTTCTAAAAAAAAATCATGTTTTAGTGTCGCCATTTTCTGACAGCCATAACTTTTTTATTTTTTAGTTGATATCGCTGCGGGAGGACTTGTTTTATGCGTGACGAACTGTATTGGTAACATTTTGCGTTACTTGCAACTTTATGATCACTTTTTATTCCATTTTTTTTGAGACAAGATGACCATAAAATAAAATGCTGTCATTGTTTTTTATTAAAAATTTTTGCTGTGTTCACCGCGCGGTAAAAATAATGTGACATTTTTATAGATCAGGCCGTTCCGAATGCGGCGATACCTATTATGTATAGTTTTTTTTCATGTTTTCATTTTTTTCTAATAATAAATGAGTTGATCAGGGAAACAGGGCGATTTATTGTTTTTATTAGTTAAAACTTTTATTTATTTATTTTTCTTTCACATTTTTTTTTACTTTTTTCACTTTTTCTTTTACACTTACCTGGGGACATGAAGATCTGGTCTTCTGATCCCCGGTACAATACACCGCACTACTTATATAGTGCAGTGTATCGTAACTGTCATTCTTCAACTGACAGTTAGCCTATTAGGTCCTGCCTCGGGCAGGACCTAATAGGCTTCCGTACCTGGGCAACCAGGAAGCCTAGCAACAGCTTCCTGGTTGCCATAGCAACAATCGCCACCCGCGATCCATCGCGGGGGGGGCCTGGGGGGGTACAGAGGGAGCTCCCTCCCTCTGTAAAACACTTCAATGCGGCGGACGTCATTGACAGCCGCATTGAAGGGGTTAAATGGCTGCGATCGGCGGTAACAGCCATCGCAGCCATTGCAGCGGGATGTCAGCTGTGTATAACTGCTGACAGCCGCTGAAGATAAAGAGCGCACAGCTCCTGTGCTCGCTTTATCTACAGGGCGTGACTGTACGCCCGAGTGTGGGAAAGCACTTTGTATTTGGACGTACAGTCACGCCAAAATGCGGGAAGTGGTTAAACAACTTTATATTGATTTTCCAAAATAGAAAAAAAAACAAATGTACAACAATATGCTGTACAGTACATTGAAACAATCACAAACATCGATACAATATCACGTACACTATACATAATAGTATGATAGAATTCCATGACCAAATTTATCAAAGCAATTTAACCTATGTAACAGAGTTAACAGCACCCCCCCCCCCCCTGACATCCAGATAATGCAATACCAAGGTTATATGAAGAGAAAGAGACAAAAAAAAAGAATAGGTACAGAAAAGCTAAATATTTATTTATTATTTATATATTTATTTATTTCAGTTACTTATATAGCGCCAACATATTACGCAGCGCTGTACAGAGGTCCTCTTTTTACTGTCCCCATTGGGGCTCACAATCTAAACTCCCTATTGGTATATTTTTGGGGTGTGGGAGGAAACCGGAGTACCCGGAGGAAACCCACGCAAACACAGGGAGAACATACAAACTCCATGCAGATGTTGTCCTTGGTTGGATTTGAACATAGACTCAAATCACCCCCAAGACTACGCTACCCACAAATACTGCCTTAGTTACCCCTTCAGAACTCCCAACGTCCCCGCCACAGCCCTCGTCAAGTACCAAGAAGTATAATAGAACGGTGTCATCAGATCTTTCATCTCAGTGGGCTGGAAATGCTTACTTATAAAAGTTTTCCATTTTTTGAAAAACTTCGAGGAACAGGATTCCGCTGTTCGTTCAATTTCCAACCGATTCATATATATACATTTCTTCATTTGGGATATCACCTCAGTAATTGACGGTAGCTGTGGCTTAAGCCAAAGGGTAAGTAGGGATCTTTTATCAACTAAAAGGAAGGTGTGCATAGCGTCTGGAATGTTCTGGATGACAGGAAAGACATAGAATAGAAGAGGTAACGGCTCCATGGCAAGAGATATCCCCCATGTATCACTAATGACCTCCAAAATCTTCCTCCAATATGTAAATAATTTAGGGTAGGCCCACAACCCATGGAACAGATTTGTCTTGGGTGTATGACATCTTGGGCACGCTACCAGTCTATCAGGAAAATTAGGATGAGGGAGGATGTCAAAACCATATATAGCCCTATGAATGAATTTAAAGTGTGTTTCACGCCATTGTTCACAAACGACTGCTTTACGTACCCGTGCCCACCCCACTAAAATTTGCTACGTAACACGGGACTACACCTTCTACTCTCCGGTACATGACATGTATAGCAGGATAGATTTGTTTCTTATTAGCCATCATCTACTTTCCTGGTCTCCGAAGTCTCAGATCGGAGCTATGATTTGGGCTGATCATGGGCCTGTCTTCCTGTCTCTTACCCTCCCAGACACTAGACGGCGGGAATGGCATTGGCGGTTGAACCCTCATCTTTTGAGGGACTCGGTTTGCCAAACGGCCAGTAATAGCTCCATTTCTGAGTTTTTAGATCATCATGCAGTAGATCCCACCCCTCTACCTGTCCAGTGGGAGGCGTTGAAAAGTGTATTAAGAGGTATATTCATACAGCAAGGCTCGAGACTGAAAAGGGAAAGGGCTTTCAAGATAGAAAAGCTCCTGTCTCACATACAGACTCTAGAGACCACACATAAACAGTCCCAACGTCCCCAGACTTTGGCAGAGCTGCTGGAAACTCGAAAATCTTTGAGAGATTTACTAGACCAGGCACATGCGTCTTTCCGAGATCGGGCGCGGCGTTTCGCTTACGAACATTCCAATAAATGCGGTAGGGTGTTAGCTAGGTCACTACACCCACGGGCTCCTCACTCCTTTATCCCGATGATCAAGACGACACAGGGCGAGCGCAAACATAATCCAGAGGACATTGTCAATACATTTCTGGAATATTATCAGTCCCTCTACAACCTCAAGGGGCCTTTAATAGACATGTCTCCAAGTGACCTCCAACAGAAGATTGATTCCTATGTCGCACACACGACTTTGCCGACTCTGGATGAGACTGAGACTGCCTCGATGGGTGAGGCCTTCTCGGAATCGGAAATACATGCGATCATAAAATCAGCACCGTCGGGTAAAAGCCCGGGTCCTGATGGATTCCCAGGTGTCCTTTTACAAGACCTTTGTAACTAAGCTTCTTCCCTATATGACCAAGGTGTATAACGCTGTTACAACCACCATGCCATTCACTCCGCAAACGTTAGTGGCCACCATTATTGTGATTCCCAAACTGGGGAAGGATCCCTCTGTATGTCCTAATTACCGTCCAATCTCCCTGATAAATGTGGATGTTAAACATTACTCTAAGGACATTGCAAATAGACTAGCCCCGCTCCTACCGCGGAGTATCCGCATCAGACTGGATTTGTCCGTCATAGAGAGGCAAGGGACAACACCAATAAAACTACCCTCTTAATATCCTATGTCCTGAAAAAGTCCTTACCCACCTGTTTAGTATCGGTTAATGCGGAAAAAGCTTTCGATCGGGTACATTGGGGGTTCCTGATATCGGCATTAATCCAGATAGGGCTTGGCCCCATCATGCTGGACAAGATACTGTCCCTATACCAGACACCAACTGCACGAGTGAGGGCCAATGGGGTACTTTCAACATCTTTCTCGATTACCAACGGCACTAGACAGGGATGCCCCCTGTCTCCCTTACTTTATGTCATCACGATGGAGCATCTAGCGGTGGCCATCCGCAACTCCCCTGATATCTCAGGGATAGGAATAGGCGGGGATTGTCATAAACTGGTGTTATATGCCGATGATCTTTTGCTCTTTGTGACGAACCCCGTGATTTCCTTACCGGTGCTCATTAGAGAATTCGAAACATTTGGCCAGGTCAGCAACTTTAAGGTAAACTATACGAAAACTGAAGCACTCAATATTTCTCTATATTTTGAGGTGCTGGAGCTTTTAAAGTCATCCTTCTCCTTTAAATGGCAGTCCAGGTCTATTAAATATTTGGGGGTTCAGATTCCTAGGGACCTAGTGGATCTTTATACTCTCAACTATCAGCCTTTACTTCAAATCACTCTCAAAAATTTACAATCGTATGATCGAGCACAACTCTCATGGTTTGGCCGCATAAACTCTATCAAAATGGACATCCTTCCTCGGTTTTTATATCTGTTTCAGGCCATTCCAGTACTGATCCCTGGAGCGTTTTTTAAGACTTTGGAGAAGGCCTTTCGGAATTTTGTGTGGGGCACTTTGAGGCCACGCCTCAACCTGAGGTCACTGTCCCGTCCGAAACTGAAGGGGGGAGCTGGACTCCCGGATTTGTCCATATATCATCAGGCCGCGGTACTCGCAAGGGTGGTGGACTGGTTTCATAATGGACCCAATAAACAGTGGGTGGGGATTGAGCAGTCCATAGTCACTCTCTCCCTTAGATTCTTCCTGATTATAGGCCGGCACTTGTGACCCTTCCACTACTTACCCAGCACTATCTCACTCTGTGGGACAGACTGTTGGTAAGAAAAGGCCTTTCTCTTAGCCCGCTGTTTGATAACCCGGAATTTCCACCAGCTGTCAATACGAATCATTTCCTAAGTTGGTCCTCTTCTGATGGCACGAGACTATGTCAGGTAATGACGGATGGGGGACTGCTTCCTTCCTTGTCGGAGTTGCGTGGGACTTGCCCGGGGAGGACGCTTTCTTGGATAGAACATGCCCAATTGTCTACCTTCTTGCGTTCGGCTCTGCCGGACGGGATGCGTATCCTCACTGACACTGCCTTTGAGTCGCTGTTGCTTCAAACAGAGCCTCCGACTCGGGTGATATCTACTCTATATACCTTACTTCTGGAGGCCGGTGGTGATCAGCCTCCTGCATACGTTACCGCCTGGGAGCGAGAACTTGGAGTAACCATGTCATTGGCAGACTGGGACCGAGTATTCTTTCTGTCTCACAAAATACCTGTGGCTTGCCATGCACAGGAAAATAATTTTAAGATACTGACTAGATGGTACCGTTTCCCACAGATTCTAAACAAGATGTACCCTGATGTGTCAGATTTGTGTTGGCGGTGTGGGAATGAGACCGGAACGATGTTGCACATTTGGTGGTCGTGTCCAGCATTGCAGACCTTCTGGAAAGCGACTTTTGAAATCTATGCAATAGTGGAGGGTAGTCCGCTGGTGCCCACTCCTCAGATAGCTTTGCTATTCCTAATTCCTGGCCCTTTGCCGAGTATTAAGAAAGGCCTACTAAGGCATTTCTTGACTGCGGCACAAACAGTTATTCCTAGACATTGGAAGTCTACTGTGCCGCCTTCTGTTGGCGAGTGGGTGGTGGAGATGGATTCTTTATGTCGAATGGAATCTCTGGTTTCAGAAGACAGTGATCACTTTGGTAGAGTTCTTTCTCTGTGGAGTGCATGGTCGTCCTTCAAATCTGGTCCACACTTTGCTAACTGGCTGGGCGGAACCCTCCCATAGTTGGGGTCTGTCAGGCGCGGCCTGGTACTATAGTGGCTTCCGTCTGGGGAAGGGGAAGCCTATTTTTCCTCCCCAGTCCATCCTCTCTTCTGTCCCCACTATGGGGTAGGACACAGTGAGTCTTTCCTGTGGTTCAGGTTCTTTAACTCTGGGCTTCTACTTCTTTTCTTGGCCCTTCCTCCCTTCTCCTTTCCTCTCTCTTTCTTCCTTCCTTCCTTTCGTGAGACCTGGAGAGCTGTCACACACTTTACACAGAGTCCCTATTTCTAATCTTAAGATGTGACGTTACTGGGTATAATTCTTACTTATCATATGCTATGTGAATTTCTTTGATACTGTATGTGGGAAATATGATGGAGCATACTAATGTCTTACCTATGAGTAATGCTGATAATAATGATATGTATGTATTCTGAGCTGTTTTCTTTAGCTTGTTTTCTTGTGTATATGTTAACATTTTTAATAAAAACATAGTTTATGAAAAAAAAAAAATTTGCTGCGTAAGATCTTGTTGAGGAATTTCACTATTCCACGCTTTAAAGATTGTGGAAGTGGTTGCTTTGGCCAGTGTTTCTCTCAGTGTGCAGTAGAGAAAGGACAAAGAAGATTTAACTGGTGGGGTCATAATTATGGTATCTAAGAGATTCCTAGAGCATTCAGGAGCAATATTAAGTAGATTCGACCCCAAAAAGGACATTAACTGGAAATAATCTAAATGATGTTGCGAGGAGATGTTTTTCAAGACTTGCAGTTCTTGGATAGTCATATAGCGATTATCAGTGGAGTGTAGTAGATGACTAAGTTTGGAGATGCCTAACAAGTTCATTTCACGAAAATGTGGATTCTCCCTGAGGAAACTCTGGATGACCCCATAAATTCATATGTTTGAAGATGTGCTGAGGGAGACCAAGAAGGGATCTGATAGACTTCCAAGCCATGATGGTATCCCTAAGTAATATACGATGTCTAACTGTCGGTACGATGTTCCTAAAAGAGGTATGTAATAAAGAAGACAGATGCATCGGAGCCACCACCCCCGCCTCTAGGGTGTAATTAAAGTAGAAATTCGAACCTTGCAGCCAATCAAGGCCATGACGAGCTAAGCAAGATAAAATTGTAACTGCGAAGGTCAGGAATATTAACTCCCCCCCCCCTCCCCATTCCTTAGGGACCATGAGTTTCTTTAGGGCTATTCTAGGCCGCTTCCTATTCCAGATATAAAAGGAAAACATTGAGTTCAATTTCATGATGTCAGTGTGCTTTAGAAGGAGAGGAATTGTCTGCATCGTATAGAGTAATCTTGGGAAGCTAACCATTTTCAGAAGATGGCATGTTCCCATGAAGGAAAGTGGTAAATGTTGCCAGCGCTGAAGGTCCTGTTCAATTTTATTTATAACCGGTGGATAGTTGAGAGTATATAATGTGTCAGGCGTGCGACCAATATGTATTCCAAGATATTTAATGGAAGACTTGGCTATAGTAACTGGAATATTTAATGACGACTTAGAGAGCGCAATACCTTTTCTGGACAAGTCTAACAATTCGCATTTTGAGACATTGACCTTGAAGCCTGAGTAACTCTCGAAGACGTTTAGTAGGTCAAAGATATGAGGGAGGTCGGGAAGTGGATCAGATAAGAACACCAAGACGTCATCAGCAAAGTAAGACGCCTTAATTGTTTCAGTTCTCACTTTAATGCATTTAATGTTATCATCAACATCCAATGTGCGAATAAAGGGATCTAGAGCAAGACTAAAAAGGAGAGGTGAAAGTGGGCAGCCTTGACGCGTCCCTCTAGCTAATGAGATGGATGAGGAAAGAAATCCTGGAGTATATATTTTTGCAGATGGCGCTGAATAAAGGGCACTAATAAAAGAGCGAAAAGGTCCCACTATGCTCATAGAGTCCAACGTTCTACCCAGCCAATCCCAATTAACCATGTCAAAAGCTTTTTCGGCATCAATAGTAAGTATAGCTGGGGTTGAGTGTGCAGAAGGATTGACCTTAATGTCATCACGGACGGTTAGTATTTTACAAATGTTAGACACCTCAGAGCGACCTTTTACAAAACCAACTTGACTTGGGGAAATTAATCTAGGGAGTATAGTGGCTAATCTATCTGCCATAATTTTAGAAATTAACTTTAAATCGGAATTAATTAAAGAAATTGGGCGATAGGAGGAGGCTAATTCAGGATCTTTTCCAGGTTTTGGCAAGACGTCTAAGAGCAAACCCCCCCCCCCAACCCAGAAATACATAACCAAATTGGTCACTAACATTAGAAATGCATCACAACATGGTAGTTGATGCAAAATTTCACCAACCGTGTGTTTGCGTCGTGGAACTTTGCTTATTTCCGACATGTACAGACACATCTTTCTTACTAGCACTAGAGAAAAGCAACTCCTGCCTATCTAAGTCGCTGGTTTGAATGTAATGTTGAATGATCATCCACGGAAGGTGAGAACAGAGTAGAAATCATCCCTTATGCGTCACCTAAGGTGCCATACCTAACATGTATGATAACAAATACAGCTTTTACAAATATCTTGAAACCACAGAGCAATATGAACCTAGACAGTTAAAAAGGATATCGTGTACAAGTCCTGATCTCATCTGAACCCGATGACATCACGATTAGAAAGTCCATCAAGTAGGTTGCTGTGGAAGATTCTGAAACCTCTGTGGTTTGAGTGCCGAAGAAGAGAACTCCTCTGATTGAGAATTATCAACCCTGGACGTCTCACGCCGCGTTTCAGTAATAGGACTGTGCGCGGAAGAAGAGCGATCAGGAGATGTAGGTTTTAAAATGGCAGCCGCCGCTTCCGGGAAGGAAAAGGTATCGTAGGAGCCATCCTTGTTAGCAACCTTGAGAACTGCCGGGTACAATAATGCAAATTTGACATGGCGTTTGTATAATGCTGAACAAATTTGTGAGAAAGCTCGTCGTTTTTTCGTGACCTCCGCTGAGAAGTCACCGTAGATCAAAATGTGATGCCCTTTATAATCCAGACCCTCAGGTCTGCTTTTGAAAGTCTTTAGCAAAGCCATTCTTTCCGAGTAGTCCAAGTAATTTACAATGACTTGGCGAGGACGAGGTCTCACCATCTGTGTGTCTACAGCTGCGGAACGGAGGTCAGGACCGACCCTATGAACCCGCTCCACTTAACAGGACTAACAAATTCCCAAAGCTTCCGGTAAGTCTGATTCACACAGGCGCCGAAGATCTTTTGCCAGCACCGACTCCGGTAAACCTACTATGCGTAGATTATTTCTGCGAGACCTATTTTCTAGGTCTTCTACTCTATCCCAGAGCTTTTGATTATCTAGTCGCGTGTCTTGGACTAGTTGGCAGAGATCCATAAATGCAGTATACACGTGGTGCTTGGCTATCTCGAGAATATCTATACGTTCCCCCTGCTTCGTCACCGTGTCTTGCAATTGAGACAGAGAAGTGGTTACGGTCTTATATAGGGAGTGTTGTAAATCTGGGGAGATTAGATGTGCTACTTGAATCGCCAATTGTTTATAGTCGATGTTCAGTGCTGACTCACCAGAAGCTGAGGCCGGTGAAGATTGAGGAGCTGCAGTCTCTGCAAGTATAGTTTGCAGAGAAGTTTCGTCCTCCATGATAGATTGCTGGTCGGCCACGCGGCTAGATTTGTTCTGCGCTCTGGATTTGCCCATGTTATGGACAAATCTGTCCATACACACTCAAGGTAATCTCCGGTGCTGATGAAGACAAGATTCAGGCATCCCAGAGGTAAGTAGTAAGATCTGGCTGAGTGGTAAATGATTCTAAGACAGGAGCGCTCTCAATCTGTGCGTCCTCACATGCCGGGGCCGGAACCGGAAGTTCTTTGATCACTTTTTATTTCAATTTTTGTAGGGCAAAGTGACCAAAAACCAGACATTCTGGCATTATTTTTTAAGTTTTTTCTTACGCCGTTCACCGCGTGGAATAAATAACATAATATTTTTATCGTTTAGGCCGTTATGGTCGCAGCGATACCAAATATATATGGTTTATTTATTTTTTGCAATAATAAAGGACTTGATAACGGAAAAAGGGCGATTGTGTTTTATTTTATTACTTAAAACTTTTATTATATTTTTAACAACTCTTTTTCATATTTTTTTTTCACTTTTTTTTTTACACTTTACTTTAGTCCCACTAGGGGACTTGAAGGTCCAACTTTTTTTCGAACACATTGCACTACCGACGTAGTGCAATGTATTAGATCTGTCAGTCATTCACTGACAGCAAGCCGATTAGGTTTTGCTTCCGAGCGGGGCCTAATCGGCTTCCGTAATGGCAAACAGAAGGCCATTGTTAGGTCTCCTGGTGTCATAATAGCAGTCAGCAGTCGTGCGATTGCAGGGGACAGCTGACGATCTGCTAGCAACCACAAAGATGCAGCGATTGCATCCGATCGCTGCATCTGAGGGGTTTATGGCAGGGATCGGAGCTAGCTCCGGTTCCTGCCGTTACAGGTGGATGTCATCTCCTGAGCCGGCGCCATCTTGACGGCGGCTACGGAAGCGTTTCAGGCCCCGCCTCCGGTCGGGGGCTGGAAGCTTTCCGTGCTAGGCACACCGGGAGGCCAGTATTAGGCCTCCGGTTGACATTGTAGCCACCGACAGCCCGGCGATTTCATTGCTGGGGTGTCTATGAGCTGCAAACACCTTAAATGTAGCGATCGCTTTTGATGGCTGCATTTAAAGGGTTAATGGCGGGGATCAAAGCTAACTTTGGTCCCCGCCTTTACAGCAGGATGTTAGCTGTCAGATACAGCTTACATCCGGCGATGATGGCACCGACTCAGCTTCTGAGCCGGTGCCATACATTTGTCGTAAGTATAAGACATTTTGCGGCAAGCACTGGCTTTCCATGTCGTATAATTACCACAAATGTCGGGAAGGGGTTAATGTTAGAAGAGCTGTCATTTCCGATTTGTCATTATTTATTGATTGGCTATTTACATCCACCAGTGGAGACATTGTTAATAATTTTACCACTATTTGATACGACATTATATATTTACAATACAATCAATGCAGGGATACTTATTACCCTTGTAATGGAAATATATACTATCACTTATATTTCCTTTCAACAAATACAGACTAAGGCCCCATGCACACGAACGTAAAAACGCCCGTAATCACGGGCCGTAATTACGGCCCGTAATTACGGGCCCATAGACTTCTATTGGTCACGGGTACCTCCCCGTATGCTAACGGGAAGGTGCCTGTGCCGTTGAAAAATATAGAACATGTCCTATTTCAGGCCGTAATTACGGCACGGGCTGGCCCATAGAAGTCTATGGTTCTCCTGTAAATGACTGGTGACTACGTGTGTGCACCCGTAATTACGGGAGCGTTGCTAGGCGACTTGAGGGGATAGTCACTGTCCAGGGTGCTGAAAGAGTTTAACGATCGGCAGTAACTCTTTCAGCACCCTGGACAGTAACTTCCGATCACAATATAGATCAACGTGTAAAAAAAATAGAAGTTCGCACTTACCCAGAACTCCCTGCTTCTTCCTCCAGTCCGGCCTCCCGGGATGACATTTCAGCCCATGTGATTGCTGCAGCCAATCACAGGCTGCAGCGGTCACATGGACTGCCGTGTCATCCAGGGAGGTCGGGCTAGATGTCGAAAGAGGGACGCGTCACCAAGACAACGGCCGGGTAAGTATGAATTTCTTTTACTTTTACTACGGAAAGGGCTGCCCCTTCTCTTTATCCTGCACTGATAGAGAGAAGGGGCTGCCGATTAATGCAGTGCAATTTTGCAGCGGAAACGTGCCCGTAAATACGAGTGGAATACTGGTGACACCGGACCCATATTTACGGGCACGGATCAGCAAATACTGGTGCAGTACGGGTCGAATACGTGTGACCAAGGACTAGTATTTCCGCCAGTATTTACGGGAGGAAAAAAAATAAGTTTGTGTGCATGAGGCCTTACACACCTTTCCATATCTGCTAATGTAATAGTATATGTGATATAGATCAACTTTGTAATTTACTTACTGTTTAAATTTAGTTGATTTAACCATGCCAATTATGTGTGAAGTTAATGCCACTAGGTGTCTCCCTTCCTGTAATCTGCTGTCCACTCCCTGTTGTCAAGCAAAATATGTCTCTGACTGCAGAAGTTGAGGTTGTATCTCCCTACTGCCTACCATTACAAGTCTATGGAGAGGGGAGAGCAGGTGCAGTGTCAAAAAGACACAGACAGACGTTGCAACAGCTTTTTGATGTTACTGTCTCACCTCAGTGATGGATTCATAGCTACACTGCTCATTACGACTGTATAATGTCCTCCATACTGCTGCTGCTGCTGCTTCTATATATGTGATGGATAAGGACATGAGAGCAAGATTCTCCTCTACTGTGTGTAACGTCCATGGCCGCGGGCCGTCGGGTTTACTCACCCCCCCCGACGCCCGCAGCCATGGATCCGTGAGCGCTGGTCCCTGTCTACTTCCTAGGAGACGCCAGCGCTCACTTCCGCTCCGTCCTGCTGTGTCCCGTAGGGTGCGCGTGCTCGCGCGCGGCCTTAAAGGGTCAGCGCGCGCACAAAAGGATCGTCATCATCATCAACTGCCCTGGTTTCCTGGTCTATAAGAAGGCCCCAGGCCTTCTGATCCTTGCCTGAGCGTGGTTAGTCTATCCCAGTCTGTCTCGCAAATGGTCCCTTAGTGTTTCCCCGTTCCAGCTGTTACCCGTGCCCTGTTCCTGTGTCGTGTTCCTGTGCCTACCAGCGTTGGAGTCATGTCTTCTGCCACGTCCAGTGTCTTCTGCCACGTCAGTGTTGTTTTCCACGTCCAGTGTCTTCTGCCACGTCCAGTGTCTTCTGCCACGTCCAGTGTCTTCTGCCACGTCCAGTGTCTTCTGCTTCATCGGATACTGCCTGCCACGTCTGACGCCACCTGCGGCACCAGCCTCCATCCGTGCTGAAGCCACAGCCACCGTCCGGACTATTTCAGGTACCCAAGCGTTACTGTCTGCCATTGACTTTTGCATAGACTGTGACCTGGTCAGCTGCCTCCCCGCTACGGCGGAGCGGCCTAGTGGGTCCACATACCCTGTATCCGTGACAGTACGCTCAGGCCATGAAACCCACTGGCCAGTCCAAAACCGCAGTCCAGAAGATACAGACAGAGATGCATGACCTACGCACACGTCAGGATCAACTCCTTGAGGCGGTGAATTCTATCCTGGTCCGCCTGGATCTACTCGCTGTTCCACCTCCGGTTCTTCCTCCTGAATCTGTTGCTGTGCCGCTGCCCGTTGCTCCTCCTGTTTGTTCCGGATCCACAGTTCCTCTGCCTCTTCCTCCTCGCTACGACGGTGACCCCAGAGCATGTAGAGGATTTCTCAATCAATGCACGGTGCATTTTAGGCTACGGCCTCATCTCTTCCCCTCCGAGGAGGCCAAAGTGGCATTTATTATCTCCCTCCTCGCTGGCAAGGCCCTCGCATGGGCAAACCCAATCTTGGAGCAACAAGGACCTGTATCCGAGGACCTAGCCTTGTTCCTGCAGTCCTTTCGTGCCATGTTCGAGGAGCCGGGTCAAACATCCTCTGCCGCAGCCACTCTGTTGACCCTCAAGCAAGAAGGCTCCACAGTAGGGGAGTATGCTATCTCCTTCCGTACCCTAGCAGCCGAGCTGGCATGGAACAATGAGGCACTGGTGGCGACCTTCTGGCAGGGACTGTCCTCTCACATCAAGGATGAACTAGCAGCCCGCGACCTTCCTTCTACCTTGGATGCCCTCATTCTGTTAGCCACCCGGGTTTATATGAGAATCCGGGTGCGCTCTCAAGAGGTTCGACAGGAGAGCCGGGTCCACAGACCAGCACCATCAGTCCAGAGACCACTATTGTCCACTCCTAGTGCGCTACCTGAAGAACCCATGCAGGTAGACAGAGTCCGGTTATCTGAACAGGAGAAGCAGCGCAGATACTCCTCTGGACTTTGTATGTATTGTGGCCTCAAGGGTCATTTTGTGCGCCAATGGCCACAGAAACCGGGAAACTCCAGTACCTAGGGTTGATTGGAGAGGCAACTCTAGGTGGAACGTCTCCAAACGTTAAAACCTCTTCCAGATTATCGATTACTGTGGCCATCGTCACAGCAGAGAGACATTACATCCTTCCTCCGCCTATCTTGACTCTGGAGCGGCTGCTAATTTTATCCAGCAGGATCTAGTGGATCGTTTTCGTCTACCCACAGTCCGTCTGGAGAGACCCCTGGCTGTTGCCTCTGTGAATGGTCTACCATTGCCTGATCCGATCATGCTCATCACAGAGCCATTGACACTACGGGTCGGAGCTCTTCACTCAGAACAGATCACCTTCCTGGTACTACCCAAGGCTATCAATCCTATCCTGCTGGGTCTGCCCGTTGCCACTTATTTCCGAGCTCTTCGATCGCATACGAGGAGGCCAAAAAATTTTTAAGCTAGATCTGCGGGGGGCTTATAATCTAATCCGGATTCGCCCGGGTGACGAATGGAAGATGGCATTTAACACCCGTGATGGGCACTACAAATACCTAGTGATGCCCTTCGGACTGTGTAACACTTCCACAGTATTTCAGGAGTTCGTTAATGATATCTTCCGAGATCTCCTCTATATGTGTGTTGTAGTTTATCTCGATAATATTTTAATTTTCTCCTCAGATCTGATGACCCATCGGAGGCATGTTCGTCAAGTTCTTCTGCGACTAAGAGAGAATCGCTTGTATGCCAAGTTGGAAAAGTGCACCTTTGAAAAGAGGTCTTTGCCCTTCCTGGGCTACGTCATCTCGGATCAAGGCCTTAAGATGGACCCTGAGAAACTAAAGTCTGTCCTGCAATGGCCACGTCCTCAAGGCCTAAGGGCCATACAACGGTTCCTGGGATTCGCCAATTTCTACCGGCAGTTTATTCCGAACTTTTCTTCTCTGACGGCTCCCATCTCTACCCTTACAAAGAAGGGTGTGAACGCCAAGGTGTGGACTCCAGAGGCAGAGTCCGCATTCATTAGCCTCAAGAAAGCCTTCACTTCAGCTTCAATCCTCCATCACCCTGACGTATCTCGGCAGTTCTCACTAGAAGTGGACGCTTCCTCTGTTGGTGCAGGAGCTCCAAAGGAAAGGCAGTGGTATGTGGCTACTACTCAAGACTGTTTTCTTCTGCTGAGCGCAATTACTCCATTGGAGATCGGGAGCTACTGGCTATCAAATTGGCCCTGGAGGAGTGGAGACATCTTCTAGAAGCCGCAGCTCACCCCATCCTGATCTTCACAGACCACAAGAACCCCACCTACCTTCAGTTCGCTCAAATACTGAATCCTCGTCAAGGCAGGTGGTCGCTGTTCTTCACCCGTTTCCAATTTCTGCTCCACTACCGTCCCGCTGACAAGAATGTGAGGGCCGATGCCCTGTCCAGATCATTTGAGACGGAAGACACGGTGGAGTCCCTTCAGACTATCATAGACCCATCCTGCGTTGTCACCGCTAATCCTCTGCAGCTTAGAAATATCACTCCGGGGAGAACTTTTGTTCGGTTGGCAGACAGAAAAAGAATTCTCCGCTGGGGACACAATTCTAAACTAGCTGGGCACGCTGGTGTCCGTAAAACCCAAGACCTGATTGCTCGTCACTTTTGGTGGCCCACGCTATCTAAAGATGTTTCGGACTTTGTCTCTGCTTGCACAGTGTGTGCCTCTAACAAAGTGACTCACTCCAAGCCTGCCGGCCTGCTTCAACCTCTGCCTGTACACAGTGCCCCCTGGCAGCACATCGCAATGGACTTCGTCACAGACCTTCCTCCGTCAGCAGGATGCAACACCATCTGGGTCGTGATGGACCGGTTCTTTAAGATGGCACATTTTATCCCACTGACCGGCCTACCTTCTGCTCCCCGACTGGCAAGTCTTTTCATTCAGCACATCTTTCGTTTGCATGGCTTGCCTCTTCACATTGTGTCCGACCGGGGGGTTCAGTTTACCTCTAAGTTCTGGAGAGCCCCCTGTAAACTCCTGGATGTGAGTTTGGACTTTTCCTCTGTCTATCACCCCCAATCCAATGGGCAAGTTGAGAGGATCAACCAGATCATGGAAAATTATCTCCGCCACTTCATCTCTTCACAGCACGATAACTGGGTACAGCTTCTTCCATGGGCCGAGTTTTCATACAACAACCACACAAGTGAGTCCACCACTTCCACTCCGTTTCACATCGTGTACAGTCAACATCCCAGAGTCCCTCTTCCTGTGTCGACTTCATCTCAGGTACCCGCTGCTGACTCTGCATATGGGGACTTCCTGCAAATCTGGCAACAGACCCAGTCCTCTATTTTTCTGGCAGTAGATCGCATGAAGCGAAAGGCAGATACTAAGAGAAGAGAGCCGCCTCAGTATCTTCCGGGGACTAAAGTCTGGCTGTCCTCTCGGAACATTCGCTTGAAGGTACCCTCATACAAGTTCGCTCCCAGGTTCCTTGGTCCTTTCGAGATTCTGCAACAGATCAACCCTGTCTCCTATAAACTGCGGCTGCCTCCTACCCTCAGAATCCCTAACTCCTTCCATGTGTCCCTCCTGAAACCAGTGGTCCTGAACCGCTACAGCAAGACTTCTAGTTCCACAGTTGCTCCCAGCGGCCCTTCTGATGTATTCGAGGTAAAGGAGATCCTGGACTGCAAGAGGGTAGGAGGAAGGACTTTCTATTTGGTGGACTGGAGAGGGTTTGGTCCTGAGGAGAGGTCCTGGGAGCCAGAAGAGAACCTCAGTGCTCCTGCTCTCATTAAAAAGTTCCTCTCTCGCTCTGGTCCCAAGAAGAAGGGGCGTAAGAGGGGGGATAGTGTAACGTCCATGGCCGCGGGCCGTGGGGTTTACTCACCCCCCGACGTCCGCAGCCATGGATCCGTGAGCGCTGGTCCCTGTCTCCTTCCGAGGAGACGCCAGCGCTCACTTCCGCTCCATCCTGCTGTGTCCCGTAGGGTATGCGTGCTCGCTCGCACATGGCCTTAAAGGGCCAGCGCTCGCACAAATGATTTCGTCATCATTATCATCTGCCCTGGTTTCCTGGTCTATAAGAAGGCCCCAGGCCTTCTGATCCTTGCCTGAGCGTTGTTAGTCTATCCCAGTCTGTCTCGTAAATGGTCCCTTAGTGTTTCCCCTTTCCAGCTGTTACCCGTGCCCTGTTATCCGTTCCGGTATTCCGTATTGTTCTAGTTCCTGTGCCTACCAGCGTTGGAGTCGTGTCTTCTGCCACATCCAGTGTTTTCTGCCACGTCCAGTGTTGTTTGCCACGTCCAGTGTCTTCTGCCACGTCCAGTGTCTTCTGCTTCATCGGATACTGCCCGCCACGTCTGGCGCCACCTGCGGCACCAGCCTCCATCCATGCTGAAGCCACAGCCACCGTCCGGACTATTTCAGGTACCCAAGCATTACTGTCTGCCATTGACTTTCGCATAGACTGTGACCTGGTCAGCTGCCTCCCCGCTACAGCCAAATCTGCTGATCAGTGGCGTAACTACCGCTATAGCAGCCGTAGCAGCTGCTACGGGGCCCGCAACTTGAGGGGGCCCGTGCCACCTGCCGGCACGGCTCCCCCATGGCTGGAGGCTCCGCTAGCAGCCACTATGGCTGCTACATCACAACACCACTGATTGTTCCTACAAAAGACATGCATTCCCTATCCGCCGGATAGGGGATACATGTGTGATCGCTGGGACGCCCAGCGATAAGGAGAACGGGGGACCGAAAGTCCCATGAAGTTCTCCATGACAAACCTCGAACTTCCGGGGTCTGTTTGCAGCTCCATAGAAATTACTTGCGCACCGGTCGCGCTTGTGCGCATGCGTGACCAGCGCTCCTTTCATTTTTATTGAACTGCGCAGACGCCGAAAGTCCGAGGTTTGTCATGGAGAACTTCAGGGGACTTTCGGTCCACCGTTCTCCTTATCGCTGCCAGCGATCTCACATGTATCCCTTATCCTGTGGATAGGGGATACATCCCTATTGTAGGACAAACTATAGGATGTTTTTTTAGGGGGGGGGCTATATAGCGTTATCTACAGGGGGGGTCTGTATGGCGATATCTACAGGGGGGGCTATATGGCGTTATCTACAGGGGGTGTCTGTATAGCGTTATCTACAGGGGGGCTTAATGGTGTTATCTACAGGGGGGCTATATGGCGTTGTCAACAGGGGGGCTGTATGGCGTTATCTACAGGGGGATTTGGGGCTGTAAGACGTTATCTACAGGGGGGCTGTATGGCGTTATCTACAGGGGGGCTGTACTGACCCATAGAATAAAGGTAACATGTTATTTACGCCGCACAGTGAACGGCGTCAATTTAAAAATGCATAGAACAATGGTGGAATTTCAGTTTTTTTTTATATGTACCCTAAAGTGGTACTATTAAAAAATACAACTAATCCCGCAAAAAACAAGTCCTCATACAGCTATGTAGACGAAAATATAAAAAAGTTATAGCTCTTTGAATGTGACTATAGAAAAACAAATAAAATAGCTTGGTCATTAGGGCCTAAAATGGGCTGGTCACTAAGGGCAGTGGCGTAACTACCGCCGTAGCAGCAGTAGCGGCTGCTACGGGGCCCGCGGCATGAGGGGGCCTGTGTCGCTCGCCGGCACGGGCCCCCACCATGGCCGGAGGCTCCACTAGCAGCCGCTATGGCTGCTACAGCGCGACGCCACTGAACAGTACGGCAGATCAGGGAGGTATCTCCCCGCTCTGCCATTAAACAAAAGACATGTATCCCCTATCCACAGGATAGGGGATACATGTGTGATCGCTGGCAGCGATAAGGAGAACGGGGGACTGAAAGTCCCCTGAAGTTCTCCATCACAAACCTCGGACTTCAGGGGTCTGTGTCGGCAGCTCCGGAGAAATGAATGGAGCGCCGGACCCGCTTGAGGGCATGCGTGACCAGCGCTCATTTCATTTTTAGTGAGCTGCGCAGACGCCGGAAGTCAGAGGTTAGTCATGGAGAACTTCAGGGGACTTTCAGTCCCCCGTTCTCCCTATCAATGCCAGTGATCACACATGTATCCCCTATCCTGTGGATAGGGGATACATGTATTTTATTAGGACACACTGTAGGTCGTATTTTTTTGGGAGGGGGGACGCTGTATGGCGTTCCCTACAGGGGGGGCTGTATGGCGTTCCCTACAGGGAGGGGGACGCTGTATGGCGTTCCCTACAGGGGGACGACGCTGTATGGCGTTCCCTACAGGAATGGGGGACGCTGTATGGCGTTCCCTACAGGGGGGGGTCTGTATGGCGTTCCCTACAGGGGGGGCTGTATGCCGTTCCCTACAGGGGGGGCTGTATGGCGTTCCCTACAGGGGGCGGGCTGTATGGCGTTATCTACAGGGGGGGGCTGTATGGCGTTCCCTACAGACTCCCCCTGTAGGGAACGCCATACAGACTCCCTGTAGGTAACGCCATACAGTCCCTCCTGTAGGGAACGCCATACAGCCCCCCCCCCCCGTAGATAACGCCATACAGTCCCCCCTCTAGATAACGCCATACAGCCCCCTCTGTAGATAGCGCCATACAGTCCCCCCTGTAGATAGCGCCATACAGTCCCCCTGTAGATAACGCCATACAGCCCCCCTGTAGATAGCGCCATACAGTCCCCCTGTAGATTGCGCCATACAGCCCCCCCCTGTAGATAGTGCCATACAGCCCCCCCTGTAGGGAACGCCATACAGCCCCCCCTGTAGGGAACGCCATACAGCCCCCCCTGTAGGGAACGCCATACAGTCCCCCCCTGTAGGGAACGCCATACACCCCCCCTGTAGGTAACGCCATACAGTCCCCCCGTAGATAACGCCATACAGCCCCACCGTAGATAACGCCATACAGCCCCCTCTGTAGATAGCGCCATACAGCCCCCTCTGTAGATATCTACAAAGGGGGCTGTATGGCGTTATCTACAGGAGGGCTGTATGGCATTATCAAAAGGGGGGGTTTGTAAAAAAGTCACTATCTACAAGGGGGGGGGGGGGTTGTGTGACACCCGGGGGAGGGGGGGCCCCAGTCAAAAGTTTGCTATGGGGCCCAGTCTTTCCTATTTACGCCCCTGACTAAGGGGTTAATCCGATCCCACTTGTTTAGTTTTAATCTGTTTTATTTGAAAACTCACCAAATGGGATTGAGGGATAAGGACCAACGTTATTTTGAATAAAGAATTAAATTGTACAAATCAATCATACTATGCTGTGGTTGTAAACAACACAGTATGTACTATCGATTTGAATATCAATAGAATAAGATGGTTTGTAAAACACACTTGCATCTGACCTATTGCCTACGGTGTAACAATTGCTGTCATGGATATCTGTAGCTCAGCAGTAGCGGCGTGTATCGGTGCCTGCTCTGCTGAATTACGCTATGTACCCGGTCACTGATTCAGTGAACCGGGTAGAGGAGATGCCATAAATCTCAGTACATACTGCTATCTTGAAAAAGCAGTGACTAAGTGTATAACTCTCTCCAGTGGCGTAACAACCGCTTTAGCAGCCGTACTATGGGGCCCACGCCGCCAAGCCTCCTACAAGTATGGGCCGGGCGTCACAGGCCCTCTCATGCCTGTAGGCGTCGCTAGCACTGGAGGGGCCCCGGTGCTAGTGACAGCCAAATACATGGATTAGCTCTGAATGGCCGGGCATTTTCTGTGCCCTTACAATGACACTGATTGGCTAGCGGCGCGATGACGTCATTGCACCGCTTCCATGCTTGAAAGGCGCTGATTGACGGGGCCACGCCAATCAGTGTCATTGGACGACACTCGTTCAGCTCCTGCAGACCCGCTCAGAAGAGAGAATGTCTGCATTGCCAGCGAACAGCGTGGGAACGGGATCATGTGAGTATGTAAAGTTATTTTTTTCTCTTTCTCATAAAACTGTTAATTGCATTATCTATATTAGGGCTCTATCTACAGGGGGGTCGTCTATATGTGGGCCACAGTGGCGTAACTACCGCTATAGCAGCCATGGCCGGAGGCTCCGCTAGCAGCTGCTATGGCTGCTACAGCGCGACGCCACTGAAGGGGTTGTTCCTACAAAACACATACATACCCTATCCACAGGATAGGGGATACATGTGTGATCGCTGGGACGCCCAGCGATAAGGAGAACGGGGGAACGAAAGACCCCCGAAGTTCTCAATGACAAACCTCGGACTTCTGGGGTCTGTCTGCAGCTCCATAGTAATGACTTGTGCATCGGTCGCGCTTGTGCGCATGCGTGACCAGCGCACCTTCCATTTTTATTGAACTGCGCAGACGCCGGAAGTTCAAGGTTTTTCATGAGGTCGGTCCCCCGTTCTCATTATCGCTGCCAGCGATCACACATGTATCCCCTATCCTGTGGATAGGGGATACATCTCTTTTGTAGGACAAACTATAGGCCGTTTTTTTGGGGGGGAGGGCTATATGGCGTTATCTACAGGGGGACTCTAAGACGTTATCTACAGGGGGGGTTCTGCATGGTGTTATCTACAGGGGGGTTCTGTATTGTGTTATCTACAGGGGGGTCTGTATGGCGTTATCTACAGGGGGGTCTATATGGCGTTATCTACAGGAGGTGTCTGTATGGCGTTATCTACAGGGGGGACTCCTTATGGCATTATCTACAGGGGGACTCTGTATGGCGTTATCTACAGGGGGGGGACTCTGTATAGCGTTATCTACAGGGGGGTCTGTATGGCGTTATCTACAGTGGGGTCTGTATGGCGTTATCTACAGGGGGGGTCTGTGGCATTTTCTACAGGGGGGTCTATATGGCGTTATCTACAGGAGGGGTCTGTATGGCGTTATCTACAGGGGGGACTCTGTATGGCGTTATCTACAGGGGGGACTCTGTATGGCGTTATCTACAGGGGGGACTCTGTATGGCGTTATCTACAGGGGGGTCTGTATGGCGTTATCTACAGGGGGTCTATATGGCGTTTTCTACAGGGGGGTCTGTATGGCGTTATATACAGGGGGGCTGTATGGTGTTATCTACAGGGGGCTGTATGCTGTTATCTACAGGGGGATTTGGTGCTGTAAGACGTTATCTACAGGGGGCTGTAAGGCGTTATCTACAGGGGGCTGTGTGTGGTGCTATCTATAGGGGGAGCTGTGTGGTGGAATCTATAGGAAGGCACTATCTACAAGGGGGAGGTTGTGTGATACCCAGCGGAGGGGGGGCCCCAATCAAAAGTTTGCTATGGGGCCCAGTCTTTCCTAGTTAGGCCACTGGTGGGCCACTATATACGGGGGGGGGGTCTACATGTGGGGATGTGGGGCACAATCTACAGCGGGGTCTATATGTGGGGATGTGGGCCACTATATACAGGGGGGTCTATATTGGGGATGTGGGGTACTAGCTACAGGGGTGGTCTGTATGTGGGGATGTGGGGCACAATCTACAGGGGGGTCTATATGTGGGGATGTGGGCCACCATATACAGGGGGGTCTATATGTGGGCCACTATCTACAGGGGGAGGTATTTGTGAGACAATATACAGGGGTGGACTAGATGTAGAGCACTATCTATAGGGGAGCTATTATTTAGGGCACTGTCTACAGAGGCGGGCTATACGTGGAGCACTATCTATATGGGAAGCTAGATGTAGGGAAGAACGGTGGCTCAGTGGTTAGCACTATTGCATTGCAGCTCTGGAGTGCATATGTGGGCACTATCTACAGGGGCTGTATGTGGGACACTATCTACAGGGGCTTTTATGTAGGTCACTATCTACAGAAGCTGCATGGGGGTCAATTTATACAGGGGGCTATGGGGGCACTATCTACAGGGGCCAACAATGTGTGTGTGACAGTGTATGGTACTATTATAATCAGGGACACAGTGTATGGCGCTATTATAGTTAGAGGTGCAAGGGGTGTTGAGAATTGTAACTTTGTTTATAGGTGCAGAAATGTTTTAAAAGTGAGAAGCTGAAGACATCTGAGCGGAAAACTGCAGAAATGGGTCATGGCCGGTAGAAATCCATCATAGATGTCTGGACCGGAGGGAGAAGAAAAGAACTAGAATCTGAGACGTCACCGGTGAGTCACTTAATGTAAATGTTTATTCTGCCTCTAATCAGCACTGTAGTCACTGTATGATCTGCAGCGAGATGATTATGATATAATTTTTTTGTGAAACAGCATCTCCCAGCATATCTTCACCATTGTTCGGGCCATGCTGGGAGCTGTAGTTGTACGCCGTACAAACCTATACGTCAGGGGTTGCACTAAATTGAGCTGTATTTGTTCTGGTTTGTATATATGTACTGATCTTTGTTCTGATGCTGTATGTAAGCACTGAGCTTTGTTCTGGTGCTGTATATACGTATGAGACTGGTTTTGGTGCTGTGTATATATGTACTGAGGTTGGTTCTGGTGCTGTATTTATGTACTGAGGTTGGTTCTGGTGCAGTATTTATGTACTGAGGTTTGTTCTGGTGCTGTACTTATGTACTGAGGTTGGTTCTGGTGCTGTATATATGTATGGGCTTTGTTCTAATGCTGTATTTATGTACTGATTTTGGTTCTAGTACTGTATATATGTACTGAGCTTGGTTCTAGTGCTGTATTTATGTACTGAGGTTTGTTCTGGTGCTGTACTTATGTACTGAGGTTGGTTCTGGTGCTGTATATATGTATGGGCTTTGTTCTAATGCTGTATTTATGTACTGATTTTGGTTCTAGTACTGTATATATGTACTGAGCTTTGTTCTTGTGCTGTATATATGTCAGAACTCGGTTATAGTGCTGTATTTATGTACTGAGCATGGTTCAGTTGCTGTCTATATGTTCTTAGCTTGGTTCTAGTGCTGTATTTATGTACTGATCTTGGTTGTGGTACTGTATTTATGTACTGAGCTTAGTTGTGGTATATATGTCAGAGCTTGGTTCTGGATCTGTAGTTATATAGGATATATTTATAATAACAAAATTGCAGGGCAGATGGAATTGTTCCCAATTCATTGTATATTTAATGGGAATCTGTCAGGTAGTTTTAATCCCTTGAACCGCCACCATGCGGTGATACATAACCTGACAATATTTCTAAACATTCCCTTGTATGTTTTATTCAGATGCAGCAAAATTCTTAAAATCCACTTTTAAAACGGCGCACACCATATGCTAATTACTCATTAGAGGGTAATGGGGCTGTGCCGCTATCCTGAAGAGTCACATAGTCCTGCCTCCAAACCCACCTTTCCATGTTTGAGTAACATCCCCCTGGCTGATACAACTTTCTCGGATGCGCCATTGCCATGTGGCACTATACACAAAGAGGGGCTGTGTGGCATTATACACATAGGGGGGGGGGGCTGTGTGGCACTATACACAAGGGGGAGCTGTGTGTCGCTATACAAAATGGGGAGCTGTGTGGCAATATACACAAGGGGGAACTGTATGCCACTATTTACAAGGGGGAGGGCTGTGGCTCTATCTACACGGGGCTGAGTGTGCCACAATCTAAAGGGGTCTGTGTAATGTCGTGGTAGGGAGACAGACAGGTGAGCCCTAATCTACCTGCCACTCAGTCCCTGCCTACTTGCAACGACCCGCCCTAGGCGACGGGGTACAACTGAGCGATGGTCCCTACACTCAATAGGTGCACGACAGACAAACAGACAAGGGTACAAAGAAGCCAGAAAAATGGGGAAGTTGCCCACGGGGACACCGTGAGCAACAAGCGAACTGAACGAGCCGAGTCAAAGCAGGAGATGAGCGAGGTACAAAAACGCAGAGCAGAAGAGTGGTCAGTTAAGCCAAGGTCAATCACAAGCAGAGGAAGAGTAGTTCAAGAAGCTGCAGCAGGGCCAGGAAACCAGCAGAGAAGAATCACAAGCAAAGGAGGAACAGGAAAGGCAGGTATAAATAGACAGAGGGCGGGAGCTAGCTCCGTCTGGCCAGGCTGTGATAGGCTGTCCCACTCCTAAGCCTGCCATCCTGGGTGGTGGAAGATGGAGTCAGTCTCACAGACATAGAAGCAGGTGCAGACTGATTACCTATGGGCGTCGACACAGAAGTTGTGTCAGGCAGATCCTTTACAGTACCCCCCCTTTTATGAGGGGCCACCGGACCCTTTCTAAGTGGACCTGGTTTATTGGGGAAACGAAGGTGGAACCTCCTGAGCAATACCCCAGCGTGAACATCCCGGGCGGGTACCCAAGTCCTCTCCTCAGGCCCGTATCCCCTCCAATGGACAAGGTACTGGAGGGAGCCTTGGACCATCCTGCTGTCCACAATCTTGGCCACCTCGAGTTCTACCCCCTCAGGGGTGAGAACAGGGACCGGAGGTTTCCTCGAGGGAGCCAAGGACGGGGAGCAGCGTTTAAGGAGGGAGGCATGAAACACGTCGTGTACTCGAAAAGACGGGGGAAACTCTAGACGGAAGGAGACAGAGTTAAGGACTTCAATGACCTTGTATGGCCCTATAAACCGGGGAGCAAACTTCTTGGACGGGACTTTAAGGCGCAAATTTTTTGACGATAGCCACACCAGATCCCCGACCACAAACAAGGGGTTAGCAGAACGTCTTCTATCTGCCTGAGTCTTTTGTATGCTCTGGGACGTCTCTAGGTTCTTCTGAACCTGGGCCCAGACTGTGCACAGTTCCCGATGAACGACAACTACCTCGGGATTGCTGGAACTACCAGGTGAAACGGAGAAGAACCGTGGATTAAACCCAAAATTACAGAAAAAGGGGGAGACCCCTGACGAGTTACTGACCCGGTTATTAAGGGAAAATTCGGCGAGGGGAATGAATGAGACCCAATCATATTGACAGTCAGAGATAAAACACCTTAAATATTGTTCTAGAGATTGAGGAGAAGGACAGATCAATCTCCAACTTTTTACAGAAGGCTCTCCAAAACAATGAAACAAATTGTACCCCTCTATCAGAAACAATATTGACAGGGACCCCATGGAGACGCAGGATGTGTTTAACAAACAAGGTAGCTAACGTCTTAGCATTGGGTAGTTTCTTAAGGGGCACAAAATGGCACATCTTACTGAAGCGGTCTACTACAACCCACACCACCGACTTGCCTTGAGATGGAGGCAAATCGGTGATAAAATCCATGGAGATATGTGTCCAAGGTCTCTGGGGAATGGGCAAAGAACATAGTAAGCCCGCTGGTCGGGACCTGGGAGTCTTGGACCTAGCACAAACTTCACAAGCGGCGATGTAGGCCTTAACGTCTTTAGGCAACCCAGGCCACCAATAGTTTCTGGCAATGAGGTGCTTGGTACCCAGGATGCCTGGATGGCCAGATAGTGCAGAGTCATGATTTTCCCTAAGTACCCTTAGCCGGAATTGCAGGGGAACAAACAGCTTGTTCTCAGGAAGGTTCCCGGGAGCTGAACCTTGATCAGCCGCAATTTCAGAGACTAAATCAGAATCAATAGCGGAAATGATTATACCTGGAGGCAAAATACAAGCAGGATCTTCCTCCGAAGGAGGGCTGGCCATGAAGCTACGTGACAGTGCATCAGCCTTAACATTTTTAGACCCAGCCCTATAGTTAACCACAAAGTTGAATCTGGTAAAAAATAACGCCCAACGAGCTTGTCTCGGGTTTAGCCTCCGGGCAGATTCTAGGAAAACCAGATTCTTGTGGTCGGTAAGGACCGTTACCTGGTGCCTAGCCCCCTCCAGGAAGTGGCGCCACTCTTCAAATGCCCATTTAATGGCTAAGAGTTCGCGGTTGCCAATATCATAGTTACTCTCAGTGGGTGAAAACTTCCTGGAGAAGTAGGCACATGGACGGAGATGGGTGAGGGACCTGGTACCCTGGGACAAGACAGCCCCCACTCCCACGTCGGACGCGTCAACCTCCATGATAAATCGCTCCATTTGGTTGGGCTGAACCAGCACCGGGGCCGAGATAAAGCACTTCTTAAGGACCTCAAAAGCCTGGACAGCCTCAGGAGGCCAGTGGAGGAGATCAGCACCTTTGCGAGTGAGATCCGTAAGAGGCTTAGCGATGACCGAGAAGTTAGCAATAAACCTCCTGTAATAATTAGCGAACCCCAGGAAGCACTGCAACGCCTTCAGGGAGGCAGGTTGGACCCATTCCGCCACAGCCTGGACCTTGGCAGGGTCCATGCGGAATTCATGAGGAGTGAGGATTTGGCCCAAAAATGGTATCTCCTGCACCCCAAACACACATTTTTCGGTCTGCGCAAACAGTTTGTTTTCTCGAAGGACCTGGAGCACCTTCCTGACATGCTCAATGTGGGAGGACCAGTCCTTGGAAAACACAAGTATGTCATCAAGGTACACTACAAGAAATACCCCCAGGTAGTCTCTTAAAATCTCATTTATGAAATTCTGGAAGACCGCGGGAGCATTACACAACCCAAAGGGCATGACGAGGTATTCGAAATGACCTTCGGGCGTGTTAAAAGCAGTCTTCCACTCATCCCCCTCTTTGATGCGGATAAGGTTATACGCACCCCATAGATCAAACTTAGAGAACCATTGGGCCCCCTGAACCTGATTAAAGAGATCAGGAATAAGAGGAAGGGGATACTGGTTCCTTACAGTGACCTTATTCAAGCTTCGGTAGTCAATGCATGGCCTAAGACCACCATCCTTCTTCCCTACGAAGAAGAAGCCAGCACCTACCGGAGAAGTAGAGGGGCGAATGTAACCCTTGGCCAGGCATTCCTGGATATACTCTCTCATGGCTTCACGTTCGGGACAAGAGAGATTAAATATCCTACCCTTAGGGAGCTTAGCTCCTGGTACCAAATTGATTGCGCAATCATATTCTCTATGAGGAGGTAACACTTCGGAGGCCTCCTTAGAGAAAACATCGGCGAAGTCCTGAACAAACTCAGGTAGCCTGTTCACCACCTCAGGGGGAGAAATAGAATTAACAGAAAAACATGACTTCAATCATGCATTACCCCACTTGGTAAGGTCCCCAGAATTCCAGTCAAACGTGGGATTATGCAACTGCAACCAGGGAAGACCTAAAACCAAATCGGACGATAATCCCAGCATTAACAGTACAGAGCACTGCTCCAAATGCATGGAGCCAACAAGGAGTTCAAAAACAGGGGTATGCTGTGTAAAATAACCATTAGCAAGAGGAGTGGAGTCGATACCCACTACCGGGACAGGTTTAGGCAAATCAATCAAAGGCATAGCTAGAGACATAGCAAATTCCACAGACATGATATTAGCAGAAGACCCTGAATCCACGAAGGAACTGCCGGTAGCAGACCTACTGTCAGGTCCGTATTTCACACCTCTGTAAATTGAAAGCTGAAGGCATGCCTGGAGAGAAGTACACCACACAAATGTCTGAGGTACAGCTTCAATGTCAGCCAGGAGGAACTGAACTTTATTCAGAACAAAGAAACACACACAGAGAAGACACATGCCCCTCCCTATAGATGTGGGACTTTGCTTGAATCCCATTGGCTCCTCTGCTGTAAGTCTTCCTATACATTCTTCTGCACACTCCTCTTTGCACTCCAGGGGGCGGTGTCTTCCATAGGTGTGTCCGACATGAACAAAGAACTTGTTATATATATCAGTATATTACACAAAGAACTGAAATGTATATACATATGTGTGAGGATAATATTTTTCAAACAATATACATAGTATTGATCCCTCACACTACCACCAAAAGAGACCTGAAAGGGAAGCAAGATTTTATTACGTTTCATATTTACGGGAAATACCTGTGCGCCTAAGTGACCTCCCCGATGATCACTTAGGCGCGGAAGTTCTCCGGCTGCATTCTTACGCTTAGGACAGTTGTTCACTTGATGCTTGACATCCCCACAGTAGAAGCAGAGACCATTCTTCCTGCGGAAATCTCTACGTTGTTGGGGGGACACGGAGGCCCCGAGTTGCATAGGTACCTCCGAGTCTTCCGGGGAGGAACGAAGCAACGGAACCTCGGGAGGCATCATGGGGTAGTCAGAGGAGAAAACATCAAGACGTTCAAGTCGTCGTTCCCTGAGACGTCGGTCAAGTCGTACCGCTAAAGCCATAACCTGGTCTAGGGAGTCAGAAGAGGGATAACTAACTAGCAGATCTTTCAGGGCGTTCGACAGACCCAACCTAAACTGGCACCTTAAGGCAGGGTCATTCCACCGAGAAGCTACGCACCACTTCCTAAAGTCAGAGTAATACTCCTCAACAGGTCTCTTACCCTGACGTAAGGTCACCAGCTGACTCTCAGCAAAAGCAGTCTTGTCAGTCTCGTCATAGATGAGTCCGAGAGCAGAAAAGGAAGATCAACGGAGGAAAGTTCAGGGGCATCAGGAGCCAAGGAGAAGGCCCATTCTTGGGGCCCTTCCTGGAGCCGGGACATAATTATACCCACCCGCTGGCTCTCAGAACCTGAGGAGTGGGGCTTCAAACGAAAATAGAGCCTACAACTCTCCCGAAAGGAGAGATAAGTCTTCCGGTCCCCTGAGAACCGGTCGGGCAACTTGAGGTGGGGTTCAAGAGGTGAGGTAAGGGGGACTACCATGGTAGCATCAGGCTGGTTGACCCTCTGAGCCAGGGCCTGGACCTGTAGGGAGAGACCCTGCATTTGCTGAGCCAGAGTCTCAAGGGGGTCCATAGTGGTGTCAGGGACCAGGGTAGACTAGGTATGGGCTTGTGATTATGTAATGATGGGGGTGGGGAGACAGACAAGTGAACCCTAATCTACCCGCCACTGAGTCCCTGCCTACTTGCAACGACCCGCCCTAGGCGACGGGGTACAACTGGGCGACGGTCCCTACGCCCTTTAAATGCAGCGCTCAAACGCTTAAATAAGTGCACGACAGACAAACAGACAAGGGTACACAGAGCTAGGGGGAGAAAGGGGCAGTTGCCCACGGCAACACCGTGAGCAACAAGAGAAGTGAACAAGCCGAGTCAAACCAGGAGAGTACGAGGCGCCAAACGCAGAGCAGAAGAGTAGTAAACAACAGAGTCAAACCAGGAGTGTACGAGGTACCAAACGCAGAGCAGGAGAGTAGTCAGCAAGCCGGGGTCAATATGAATTTAAGGTGTTAGTGGTATATTTGAAACCTTCCACCGCAGGACTTGATATTTTGTGTACTCTACAAGAATTTGTAATTAAATCACTGGAATAGGACTAGAGTTTAGTTTAAAATGTAACTTTTACTTGTAACATATTTAAAAAGTGTGTAAAACAAAAGACACACAAGGACAAGACTGATTTATATTTATCCTCCTGGGAAATAGATCACTCACATGTTTTGCAACAATTTGGAGCATTTTCTCAAACTCTGCAAAGAAATGATAATATCACCAATATTGAATTGACATTCTTTTTGCATGGAGCACTACATCTCCTTTACAACAAGGAAGATTTTTTTGTAAACAGTCTTGTCCTGGTGTGTCTTTTGTTTTACAAACTTTTTAAATATGTTACAAGTAAAAGTTACGGGGTCAATATGAAGCAAGGACAATAGTACAAGAGCTGCAGCAGGGCCAGGAAAGCAAACGAGAAGAATCACAAGCAAAGGAGGAACAGGAAAGGAAGGTATAAATAGACAGAGGGCGGGAGCTAGCTCCGTCTGGCCAGGCTGTGATAGGTTCTCCCACTCCTAAGCCTGCCACCCTGAGTGGTGGAAGATGGAGTCAGTCTCACAGACATAGAAGCAGGTGCAGACTGATTATCTATGGGTGTTAACCCCGAAGCTGTGCCTGGCAGATCCTTTACAACTTGCTTCTCAGAAGACCGCTCAACCACCAACTAAACAACTTCTATTTCCTTAAACAAATATTTTTTTTAAAAATAATTAATTCAATACAATTTTAAAAACACTTTTAGGCTGAGTTCACACGACCATGTTACGTCCGTAATGTACGGAACGTATTTCGGCCGGAAGACCCGGACCGAACACACTGCAGGGGGCCGGGCTCCTAGCATCATAGTGATGGACGACGCTAGGAGTCCCTGCCTCTGCGTGGAACTACTGTCCCGTACTGTAATCATGATTACAGTACGGGACAGTTGTCCTGCAGCGAGGCAGGGACTCCTAGCATCGTACATCACTATGATGCTAGGAGCCCGGCTCCCTGCACTGTGTTCGGTCCGGGTCTTCCGGCCGAAATACGTTCCGTACTTTACGGACGTAACATGGTCGTGTGAACCCAGCCTTAGACAGTTTTTATAAATATTATTTTATTATTATTACTACAATAATTTTATTCAATTATTAAGAAGTATGAACAGAAAATAAACATAAATAATGAGGGACATGGGCAATGTCTACTCTTCAAATATTACAATATGGAATACAGGCTGCATATTATAATGGAGTCTACTGTGTATATGTACATGTCATGTTCCATTGTGACTCCATCTAGACGTTTCAACACATCTGTAGAATCTCTAATATAAGATTGCTGATTTTCAACACATGGACGAAGATAAAAATCCAAAAAGCGGCATGTCAATTCACACAGACCACCACATCCCGAGACAATTGGACGTCCCGGTGGTTTTTTCTGGTCCTTGTGTACCTTTGGCAATAAATATAATGTTGGAAAAATCGGGCTCTTAAAGAGGCTCTGTCACCAGATTCTCAAACCCCTATCTCCTATTGCATGTGATCGGCGCTGCAATGTATATAACAGCAACGTGTTTTTTTTTTAAAAAACGGTAATTTTTGGCCAAATTATGAGCTATTATATATTTATTCAAATGAGCTTTGAAATGGACAACTGGGCGTGTTTTTTTCGTTATGTCCAACTGGGCGTGTATTGTGTTTTTAAATGGGCGTGTTTATGTGTATGACGCTGACCAATCAGTGACCAGTCTGCGTCATACACTCCTCAACATCTGCACGCTCCTCTCCCGAAATATTCTGTGCTGCTGTGAACTCTGCTCTTACCATTACGTAGCTCTCAGTCTGTTACCTCTCCTCCACTCCTGTCCTCAATAACACCTTCACATGATTGGCAAGTCACCAGCCCGCACAAGATCTGCACGCTCCTCTCCTGAAATATTCTGTGCTGCTGTGAACTCTGCTCTTACCATTACGTAGCTCTCAGTCTGTTACCTCTCCTCCACTCCTGTCCTCAATAACACCTTCACATGATTGGCAAGTCAACACCCTGCACAAGATCCTACTGCACGGCTGACAGCCGTCAGCTGTATAGCTAACAGCATGGTTGTGTTGGAAGCGCGCCCTGCTGTGTCTCATCTATCCTGACCGCCGGTGAATTCTCTGTGCGGTTTTCGCAGTCCTGCTACCCCGTTTACCTACGGGAGCAGAACGCGGCTCCTGAAATACTCTGTGCTGCCTTAAACTCTGTGGACAGGTCAGGATCCTGTTTTTTTTTAAATACTGCTGGGGAACCTGCTCGATCCACTATATAAGGCTGCGCCTCCATCCTCTTCTGCCCCAGTCACTTATTCCCAAGCACTGTAAACTTTCAGATTGGTTGCGCTGTGAATATTTGGAGAACATGATTGGTTTATGTGCAGGGTAATGAACATACAGACAAGAAGTAGAAGACTGAATTCAATGAAATGCTCAGCCCTTAGTCAGTCTTCTACATAAACACGCCCAGTTAAAAACACAATACACGCCCAGTTGGACATAACGAAAAAAAACGCCCAGTTGTCCATTTCAAAGCTCATTTGCATAAATATAAAATAGCTCATAACTTGGCCAAAAATAAAGTTTAAAAAAAAACAAAACGTTGCTGTTATCTACATTGCAGCGCCGATCACATGCAATAGGAGATAGGGGTTTGAGAATCTGGTGATGACCTCTTAACACATAAACCATCCATGACCTTCTTAGTGATTACATTATTGTCAAATGCCTCCATTAGCATTTTGTCTAAACGATCCTTAAAGAGGCTCTGTCACCAGATTTTGCAACCCCTATCTGCTATTGCAGCAGATCGGCGCTGCAATGTAGATTACAGTAACGTTTTTATTTTTTAAAAACGAGCATTTTTGGCCAAGTTATGACCATTTTTGTAAAGGATCTGCCAGGCACAGCGGGGTTAACGCTCATAGGTAATCAGTCGGCACCTGAGTCTATGTCTCTGAGACTGACTCCAGCTTCCACCACTCAGGCTGGCAGGCTTAGGAGTGGGAGAGCCTATCGCAGCCTGGCCAGATTCAGCTAGCTCCCACCCTCTGTCTATTTATACCTGCCTTTCCTGTTCCTCCAGTGCTTGTGATTCTTCTCGTGTGGTTTCCTGGCCCAGCTACAGCTCCTGACCATTTGATCCTGCTCCATACTGACCCTGGCTTACTGACTACTCTACTGCTCTGCGTTTGGTACCTCGTACACTCCTGGTTTGACTCGGCTCGTTCACCTCTCTTGTTGCTCACGGTGTTGCCGTGGGCAACTGCCCCATTTCCCTTAGCTTTGTGTACTCTTGTGTGTTTGTCTCGTGCACTTACTGAGCGTAGGGACCGCCGCCCAGTTGTACCCCGTCGCCTAGGGCGGGTCGTTGCAAGTAGGCAGGGACAGAGTGGCGGGTAGATTAGGGCTCACTTGTCCGTTTCCCTACCATTATCATTACATAATCACAAGCCCGTTACCTAGTCTACCCTGGTCCCTGTCCCTACTATGGACCCCCTTGAGACCCTGGCCCAGCAAATGCAGGGTCTCTCCCTACAGGTCCAGGCCCTGGCTCAGAGGGTCAACCAGTCTGACACTATCATGGTAGTGCCCCTCACCTAACCCATTGAACCCCACCTCAAGTTGCCTGACCGGTTCTCAGGGGACAGGAGGACTTTTCTCTCCTTTCGGGAGAGTTGTAGGCTTTACTTTCGCTTAAAGCCTCACTCCTCAGGTTCTGAGAGCCAGCGGGTGGGTATAATTATGTCCCGGCTCCAGGAAGGTCCCCAAGAGTGGGCCTTCTCCTTGGCTCCTGACGCCCCTGAACTTTCCTCCGTTGATCGTTTCTTTTCTGCTCTCGGTCTCATTTATGACGAGACTGACAGGACTGCCTTTGCGGAGAGTCAGCTGGTGACCTTACGTCAGGGTAAGAGACCTGTTGAGGAGTATTGTTCTGACTTTAGGAAGTGGTGCGTAGCTTCTCGGTGGAATGACCCTGCCTTAAGGTGCCAGTTTAGGTTGGGTCTGTCGAACGCCCTGAAAGACCTGCTAGTTAGCTATCCCTCTTCTGACTCCCTAGACCAGGTTATGGCTTTAGCGGTACGACTTGACCAACGTCTCAGGGAACGACAACTTGAACGTTTTTGTGTTTTCCCCTCTGACTCCCCCATGATGCCTCCCGAGGTCCCGTTGCTTCGCTCTTACACGGAAGACTCGGAGGTACCTATGCAACTCGGGGCCTCCGTGTCCCCCCGACAACGTAGAGAGTTCCGCAGGAAGAATGGTCTCTGCTTGTATTGTGGGGATGACAAGCATCAAGTGAACACCTGTCCTAGGCGTAAGAATAAGCAGCCGGAAAACTTCCGCGCCTAAGTGATCATCGGGGAGGTCACTTGGGCGCACAGGTATTTCCCGTAAATATGAAACGTAATAAAATCTTGCTTCCCTTTCAGGTCTCTTTTGGTGGTAGGTCTGCTACCGGAAGTGCCTTCGTGGATTCAGGGTCTTCTACTAATATCATGTCTGTGGAATTTGCTATGTCTCTAGCTATGCCTTTGATTGATTTGCCTAAACCTGTTCCGGTAGTGGGTATCGACTCCACTCCTCTTGCTAATGGTTATTTTACACAGCATACCCCTGTTTTTGAACTCCTTGTTGGCTCCATGCATTTGGAGCAGTGCTCTGTACTGTTAATGCAGGGATTATCGTCCGATTTGTTTTTAGGCCTTCCCTGGTTGCAGTTGCATAATCCCACGTTTGACTGGAATTCTGGGGTGCTTACCAAATGGGGTAATGAATGCTTGACGTCATGTTTTGCTGTTAATTCTATTTCTCCCCCTGAGGTGGTGAACACGCTACCTGAGTTTGTGCAGGACTTCGCTGATGTTTTCTCTAAGGAGGCCTCCGAAGTGTTACCTCCTCATAGAGAATACGATTGCGCTATCGAATTGGTACCAGGAGCTAAGCTCCCTAAGGGTAGGATATTTAATCTCTCTTGTCCCGAACGTGAAGCCATGAGAGAGTATATCCAGGAATGCCTGGCCAAGGGTTACATTCGCCCCTCTACTTCTCCGGTAGGTGCTGGCTTCTTCTTCGTAGGGAAGAAGGATGGTGGTCTTAGGCCATGCATTGACTACCGTAACTTGAATAAGGTCACTGTAAGGAACCAGTATCCCCTTCCTTTGATTCCTGATCTCTTTAATCAGGTTCAGGGGGCCCAATGGTTCCCTAAGTTTGATCTACGGGGGGTGTATAACCTTATCCGCATCAAAGAGGGGGATGAGTGGAAGACTGCGTTTAACACGCCCGAAGGTCATTTCGAATACCTCGTCATGCCCTTTGGGTTGTGTAATGCTCCTGCGGTCTTCCAGAATTTCATAAATGAAATTTTAAGGGATTACCTGGGCTTTTTTCTTGTAGTGTACCTTGATGACATACTGGTGTTTTCCAAGGACCTGTCCTCCCACATTGAGCATGTCAGGAAGGTGCTCCAGGTCCTTCGGGAAAACAAACTGTTTGCGAAAACCGAAAAATGTGTGTTTGGGGTACAGGAGATACCATTTTTGGGTCAAATCCTCACTCATCATGAATTCCGCATGGACCCCGCCAAGGTCCAGGCTGTGGCGGAATGGGTCCAACCTGCCTCCCTGAAGGCGTTACAGTGTTTCTTGGGGTTCGCTAATTATTACAGGAGATTTATTGCTAACTTCTCGGTCATCGCTAAGCCTCTTACGGACCTCACTCGCAAAGGTGCTGATCTCCTCCACTGGCCTCCTGAGGCTGTCCAGGCTTTTGAGGTCCTTAAGAAGTGCTTTATCTCGGCCCCGGTGCTGCTTCAGCCCAACCAAATGGAGCCATTTATCGTGGAAGTTGATGCATCCGAGGTGGGAGTGGGGGCTGTCTTGTCCCAGGGTACCAGGTCCCTCACCCATCTCCGTCCCTGTGCCTACTTCTCCAGGAAGTTTTCGCCCACTGAGAGTAACTATGATATTGGCAACCGCGAACTCTTAGCCATTAAATGGGCATTTGAAGAGTGGTGCCACTTCCTGGAGGGGGCTAGGCACCAGGTAACGGTCCTTACCGACCACAAGAATCTGGTTTTCCTAGAATCTGCCCGGAGGCTAAACCCGAGACAAGCTCGATGGGCGCTATTTTTTACCAGATTCAACTTTTTGGTTACCTATAGGGCTGGGTCTAGAAATATTAAAGCCGATGCACTGTCGCGTAGCTTCATGGCCAGCCCCCCTTCGGAGGAAGATCCTGCTTGTATTCTGCCTCCTGGTATAATCATTTCTACTATTGATTCTGATTTAGTCTCAGATATCGCTGTTGATCAAGGTTCAGCTCCCGGGAACCTTCCTGAGGACAAGCTGTTTGTTCCCCTGCAATTCCGGCTAAGGGTACTTAGGGAAAACCATGACTCCGCACTATCTGGTCATCCAGGCGTCCTGGGTACCAAACACCTCATTGCCAGAAACTATTGGTGGCCTGGGTTGCCTAAAGACGTTAAGGCCTACGTCGCCGCTTGTGAGGTTTGTGCTAGGTCCAAGACTCCCAGGTCCCGACCAGCGGGCTTACTACGTTCTTTGCCCATTCCCCAGAGACCTTGGACCCATATCTCCATGGATTTTATCACCGATTTGCCTCCATCTCAAGGCAAGTTGGTGGTGTGGGTTGTAGTAGACCGCTTCAGTAAGATTTGCCACTTTGTGCCCCTCAAGAAACTACCCAATGCCAAGACGTTAGCTACCTTGTTTGTCAAACACATCCTGCGTCTCCATGGGGTCCCTGTCAATATTGTTTCGGACAGAGGGGTACAATTTGTTTCATTGTTTTGGAGAGCCTTCTATAAAAAGTTGGAGATTGATCTGTCCTTCTCCTCTGCCTTCCATCCTGAAACTAATGGCCAAACTGAGAGGACTAATCAATCTCTAGAACAATATTTAAGGTGTTTTATCTCTGACTGTCAATATGATTGAGTCTCATTCATTCCCCTCGCCGAATTTTCCCTCAATAACCGGGTCAGTAACTCGTCAGGGGTCTCCCCCTTTTTCTGTAATTTTGGGTTTAATCCACGGTTCTCCTCCGTTTCACCTGGTAGTTCCAACAATCCCGAGGTAGAGGTCGTTCATCGGGAACTGTGCACAGTCTGGGCCCAGGTTCAGAAGAACCTAGAGGCGTCCCAGAGCGTACAAAAAACTCAGGCTGATAGAAGACGTTCTGCTGACCCCTTGTTTATGGTCGGGGATCTGGTGTGGTTATCGTCTAGGAACTTGCGCCTTAAGGTCCCGTCCAAGAAATTTGCTCCCCGGTTTATTGGGCCGTATAAGGTCATTGAAGTCCTCAATCCTGTCTCCTTCCCCCATCTTTTCGAATACACGACGTGTTTCATGCCTCCCTCCTTAAACGCTGCTCCCCGTCCTTGGCTCCCTCGAGGAGACCTCCTGTTCCCGTTCTCACCCCTGAGGGGGTGGAATTCGAGGTGGCCAAGATTGTGGACAGCAAGATGGTACAAGGCTCCCTCCAGTACCTGGTCCATTGGAGAGGATACGGGCCTGAGGAGAGGACTTGGGTACCCGCCCGGGATGTTCACGCTGGGGTATTGGTCAGGAAGTTCCACCTTAGTTTCCCCAATAAACCAGGTCCACTTAGAAAGGGTCCGGTGGCCCCTCATAAAAGGGGGGGGGTACTGTAAAGGATCTGCCAGGCACAGCGGGGTTAACGCCCATAGGTAATCAGTCGGCACCTGAGTCTATGTCTCTGAGACTGACTCCAGCTTCCACCACTCAGGCTGGCAGGCTTAGGAGTGGGAGAGCCTATCCCAGCCTGGCCAGACTCAGCTAGCTCCCGCCCTCTGTCTATTTATACCTGCCTTTCCTGTTCCTCCAGTGCTTGTGATTCTTCTCGTGTGGTTTCCTGGCCCAGCTACAGCTCCTGACCATTTGATCCTGCTCCATACTGACCCTGGCTTACTGACTACTCTCCTGCTCTGCGTTTGGTACCTCGTACACTCCTGGTTTGACTCGGCTCGTTCACCTCTCTTGTTGCTCACGGTGTTGCCGTGGGCAACTGCGCCATTTCCCTTAGCTTTGTGTACCCTTGTCTGTTTGTCTCGTGCACTTACTGAGCGTAGGGACCGCCGCCCAGTTGTACCCCGTCGCCTAGGGCGGGTCGTTGCAAGTAGGCAGGGACAGAGTGGTGGGTAGATTAGGGCTCACTTGTCTGTTTCCCTACCCCTATCATTACAATTTTTGTATTTATGCAAATGAGGCTTGCAAAAGTCCAAGTGGGCATGTTTAAAGTAAAAGTCCAACTGGGCGTGTATTATGTGCGTACATTGGGGCGTTTTTACTACTTTTACTAGCTGGGCGTTCTGACGAGAAGTATCATCCACTTCTCTTCAGAACGCCCAGCTTCTGGCAGTGCAGACACACAGCGTGTTCTCGAGAGATCACGCTGTGACGTCACTCACTTCCTGCCCCAGGTCCTGCATCGTGTCGGCCACATCGGCACCAGAGGTTACAGTTGATTCTACTTTTACTTTAAACATGCCCACTTGGACTTTTGCAAGCCTCATTTGCATAAATACAAAAATGGTCATAACTTGGCCAAAAATGCTCGTTTTTTAAAAATAAAAACGTTACTGTAATCTAAATTTCAGCGCCTATCTGCTGCAATAGCAGATAGGGGTTGCAAAATCTGGTGACAGAGCCTCTTTAAAGATGTCAGTCGGATTACATGGTAACCGTCCATAGCATTTCTCATTATGCAATTGTCTATACACCTCGGACTCGTATCACCACATTACCCCCCTTATCTGCTTGTTTGAATACGAACCCCTTCATCATTTTCAGTTCATGCAAGGCCTTGCGCTGCACTCTATATAAGTTCTCATATCTACGATTTTGTGATATTTTCCTCAACTCATCAACCACCATTCTAACGAACATTTCTACTGGTGGATTTAATAAAAGTGGTGGGAATGTGGTAGATTTGGGTCGAGTAAAGTCCGGAAATTTATCAGTGCTTACCTCATGTTCTTGAAGCAAAGACTCTAATATCCGGACCACTTCCAATTCCTCCTGGGCTGTAAACAAATGGTTGAAATCATTCTTTGCATAATATTTTTTAAAAATGAGTTTACGCGCAAATAGGAATATATCCTTGATGGCTGTAAAATCATCTAAACCAGATACCGGACAAAATGTTAAACCTAGTGATAGCACAGAATTTTGACTGGGTGTTAGTACAATATCAGATAAGTTAATTACCTTCAATTCACCATTATTTCCATCCGACGTGTTCGTTTCCTTTTAATTGGCGCTCGTCTGGTTTCATACCTTGTCATCCCTATTTCTTGTGCATTTGATGATGACGATACTTGTGATATCCCAGATGCAACACTCTCCAATGATGAGGAGGATTCACTGCGCGATAATTTAGAAGGTGCACGCTTTTTGCCATCTATAGATTCTATGCTGTTGAAAATCCAGAACATCTCTTTGGAATTTTTTGGTTTTTACGTCCTGTATCTCTCGTTCCCATTTTGCACATTCAATACTTAAATCCTGTTCAAATTTGGCTAGATTTTCAGGAGTCAATGTTGATTTCACTTGTTCCTGTAAAGGTGCAATCGTTTTTTCAATGTCCTCCTATTGTTTTTTATCCATACCAATTAACAGTTCGATGAAAGTGCGAGAGCATAATGCACATGCTTGTTCCCATCTCGATTTCATTGTCACGTCTTCAAATGGAAATGACGGGAAAACATGGACACGTAGACCACGAGGGATCAGATCCCGAGCCAAATACTGTTCTAATGAAACCTTATTCCACCAAATTCTGGTACGACGTTTCAATAAGTCCTTTAATGATCTATGTATTTCCATTATACCTGTATTGTTTGCACCAACGGTTCCTATAGCATCCTCCTTAAAAACATGAGTAACAAGCGATAGCCAGTTAGATTCCCGAGTATGGAAATCCATATTAGTTACAAGGCCTGTCAACAACATACAAAACATATGAATACCTATACGAAAACCAGGCCAAACATTCCATATAATGATCTATATATATATCAATATATAAGCACAATCCCCATAAATATATATATATATATATATATATAGATACTATTATATAAGTACTGTAATAATATATACCATACACCATAGGTACCATGCAAAAAGATGTTTATTATATTTAATCACAAATAGTAAAAACAATGGCCAGCACCACGTAAAAAAATGACAAACAAGTGTAAAACAACATGGTGGTGGTGGGTTCGTAGGCCTACACAATGTCCGATGAAAAACATATTGATTTTAATAGTTCCTGTAGGGTTTCTGTCATCGTGTCCATTGTTTTACCCTAACAATAGCACAACATGCTGCACTATTTTTCACTGCATTTTGGACCAGATCTGCGATAGAGGCTCGCAACAGAGCCTGCAACGCAGATGTGAACATAGCTTAACAAAAGGAAGGTGTTTCCCACAGATTTAACTACCCAACAACTCCCCACATCTATGTTTCCATTATAATTTTTAATTCATAATTATTGACCTTTATTTTATATTTTAATAGTCCCTGAGAACCAACAAATGATAAAAAAGAAGAGGGACATTGAAGAATGGGACTGTGAAGAAGATCAAAGTCGACACCCTGTACTGAGTCGAATGATGGCAGCATCTGAATACAGGGTTGAGAATGAGCTGGCAAAAGAGGCGAGTAGAAGCAAAAGTGCCGATGTGGAGGGAATAAAATATATGAAATCTATAAAAGCTGAAAAGGAGAAAGAGGAGAAAGCAATGAAAACTTATGTGGCCAAGATGAAAGAACTTAAATGTCAGAAGCCAAAAAAGTTCAAGACCAAAAAAACCGTGGTCAAAATGACCAAACACATCATAGTCAAGAAGCTTAAAAACATACAGATCAAGAGGAGAAAATGAAATCATCATTGTGCCACAGTAAAAACATCACATTACTAACATCAAAATAATCAAAGACCTCCATATCACATCTGAATATTCCCACCACATTTTATCCCAAGAGACCGGGAATATGCACCCTATAAAACTTGCTTCTCAGAAGACCGCTAACCACCAACTAAACAACTTCTATTTCCTTAAACAAATATTTTTAAAAAAAATAATTAATTCAATACAATTTTAAAAACACATTTAGACAGTTTTTATAAATATTATTATTTTATTATTAGTACTACAATAATTTTATTAAAACACAGTGTTAACAAAGTGCTATAGAAAAAAACATGTCATGTCATAATGTATATATCTCCATAAATTACAATCCATAAAACGTACTGACAGTCAGTGCATACCCATGATTGTGCACAATTAGGTATTGCTGGCACCTGTGAATACATTAAGAGAACATATGGAGACACTCACCATGATGATATCGGCTGCTAAAGTTCAAAACAACCGCGCTACTCACGGCGTCCCCTGTGCGCTATTGCGCATGCCCAGGAGACCAAATATGTCACAGGTGAATCGTTCAACTGCGCATGTCCTCGCATGCGCCAACGTAGATACTGTGCCAAGAACGCCATATTATATATGGGCAAACTGACACCGTCTGTCAGTATCGCTCCAAGCCGAATTCTACAAAAGTGTGCAAGGAAAACGCAGGGAAGATGCGGTGCAAACTGCAATCATGAGATATACAGAACAGCGACCAGAATACAATCTGGAAAAGGCCCAAAAAATTAGGACCAGACTACGCACCTTTTAACCTATATTTTACCCCACATAAATGCAACTATATTAAGTAGCAAGGCACCTCAATCCATAAACATATGTACAGGCAACCAGATAAATAAATATATATTTATGTATATATATATATATATACACTACTGTTCAAAAGTTTGGGGTCACCCAGACAATTTTGTGTTTTTCATGAAAACTCACACTTATATTTATCAAATGAGTTGCAAAATGACTAGAAAATATAGTCAAGACATTGACAAGGTTAGAAATAATGATTTTTATTTGAAATAATAATTTTCTCCTTCAAACTTTGCTTTCATCAGAGAATGCTCCATTTGCAGCAATTACAGCATTGCAGACCTTTGGCATTCTAGCTGTTAATTTGCTGAGGTAATCGGGAGAAATTTCGCCCCATGCTTCCAGAAGCCCCTCCCACCAGTTGGATTGGCTTGATGGGCTCTTCTTGCGTACCATATGGTCAAGCTGCTCCCACAACAGCTCTATGGGGTTGAGATCTGGTGACTGCGCTGGCCACTCCATTACAGATAGAATACCAGCTGCCTGCTTCTTCCCTAAATAGTTCTTGCGTAATTTGGAGGTGTGCTTTGGGTCATTGTCCTGTTGTAGGATGAAATTGGCTCCAATCAAGCGCTGTCCACAGGGTATGGCATGGCGTTACAAAATGGAGTGATAGCCTTCCTTATTCAAAATCCCTTTTACCTTGTACAAATCTCCCACTTTACCAGCACCAAAGCAACCCCAGACCATCACATTACCTCCACCATGCTTGACAGATGGCGTCAGGCACTCTTCCAGCATCTTTTCAGTTGTTCTGCGTCTCACAAATGTTCTTCTGTGTGATCCAAACACCTCAAACTTCGATTCGTCTGTCCATAACACTTTTTTACAATCTTCCTCTGTCCAATGTCTGTGTGCTTTTGCCCATATTAATCTTTTCCTTTTATGAGCCAGTCTCAGATATGGCTTTTTCTTTGCCACTCTGCCCTGAAGGCCAGCATCCCGGAGTCGCCTCTTCACTGTAGACGTTGACACTGGCGTTTTACGAGTACTATTTAATGAAGCTGCCAGTTGAGGACCTGTGAGGCGTCTATTTCTCAAACTAGAGACTCTTATGTACTTGTTTTGTTGCTCAGTTGTGGAGCGGGGCCTCCCACTTCTCTTTCTACTCTGGTTAGAGCCTGTTTGTGCTGTCCCCTGAAGGGAGTAGTACACACCGTTGTAGGAAATCTTCAGTTTCTTGGCAATTTCTCGCATGGAATAGCCTACATTTCTAATAACAAGAATAGACTATCGAGTTTCACATGAAAGCTCTTTTTCTAGCCATTTGGAGAGTTTAATCAAACCCACAAATGTAATGCTCCAGATTCTCAACTAGCTCAAAGGAAGGTCAGTTTTATAGCTCCTCTAAACAGAAAAACTGTTTACAACGGTGCTAACATAATTGCACAAGGGTTTTCAAGTGTTTTCTAATCATCCATTAGCCTTCTAACACAGTTAGCAAGCACAATGTACCATTAGAACACTGGAGTGATGGTTGCTGGAAATGGGCCTCTATATACCTATGTAGATGATATTGCATTAAAAACCAGACGTTTGCAGCTAGAATAGTCATTTACCACATTAACAATGTATAGTGTATTTCTGATTAATTTAATGTTATCTTCATTGAAAAAAAACGGTGCTTTTCTTTCAAAAATAAGGGAATTTCTAAGTGACCCTAAACTTTTGAACGGTAGTATATATATATATATATAGAGAGAGAGAGAGAGAGAGTGACACCCACAGGAAGGCAGGGAAAAAGTCAAAAGATGCACGGGCGTGAAAAACGCACGTCATCCACATCTATAATGTGAATAGGTGCCTAGAAACCCACTCAATCCTGCATAGGGCATCTGTTTAAAGGCTATTAGATTAGTAAGATGGATAAGGCTGTTCAAAATTAAAGGTTTCTATAGAAAAGGAGGATATAGTTGCCACTCTACATTTATAAAAAGGTTCAAACAAACCTCAGTCTTAAAGGGAATACAAGGGGCAATATGCTATCCAGCTTAATCCTTACTCCACCTGCCCATATGGACGAAAACGGACACTGTAATACGATCCAATGTATACACCACTGACATATATAGTAAACAGTATAATACATCAAATGTAATTTTTATTGAAAAAAGTACAGTACAATCATAATGGGCGCCGTCGCTTCCAGCAGATATGTTTGGGCCCTACCCTTCCTGGTTCCCTAATTTATGGGCCGTGATAAATCGCCTCTTAAAACAGAAGAAATATGTATTTTTCTTTCCTGACTTATTGGAGCCTCAACTAATTTTATTTTTTCATAGGTGTAGAAGGGGTTCAGGCCCCCATGCTGTGGAAGGGATCCCACTCCCCACATATACCAGACCAGTTATGGTATCAGCCCCCTCTGTACCCACGATATCGTAGGGGTCCCAGTCCCCTTGTATGATATGGGTAATAGCCCCCTTCCCAACGTCGGTCACAGGGGTCTCAGCCCCCTTCTGTTTCCCCCCTTTTGTCAGCCCTTGGCTGTCTGTCTACCCCCCCCCCCCCCCTCCTTCTATTTGTGTAGGAGGTTGAAGCATTGTTTGTTACTTATTATTGTATACTGCCTGTTATATCGTTAATGACCACTAGATGGTGGTAGAGCAGTTGCAGTGAGTTGCTGGACAGATTACACTTGACATGAAAATGTGATGTTGAAGGGGGAGGAGCTAAAAACGGAACAGGGGGATGAGCAAGTGGAGAGGGGGCAGCCATGTTGAAGGAGAACGAGAAAGAAGGAGCATGAGATATGAGCTTAGGGAAGAGATATTGAATGTTAAAGTAAACAGTGTGAGGAAAAGAAGAACCTAGGAGTCATATCCAGCTGATATTTATATTCCTATCAAGGAAGAGTCAAGAAGTCACCTGAATAGAGATGATGCGCGTCTTTATTCTTATCGATAAGGAGACATGGCATAATGTCTGCCTCCATCCTGAATGACAGAGTTATTATACATATTCTGAGAATAACATGTCTGGACTAGTTCCTGTTACATTTTGCTTCATATATCACAATTGACAACTAATTAGAAGTTGAACCTTTGTCTGGAAATTCTAATCTCCCTTTTTAGGAATTCAGCTACCCCCTCTCCATATATAATATCACTTATCTTAATAAAACATACTAGACATTTTGTTAGTCAGGGTATTACAGATACACAGTTTTAGTCTTCATTACATAAAGTAATCCTAAATATAAAACTTTTATATGATTCCTCCCTGTTGTAAATGATGAAGGAATATTCTGTGACACGTCCTAAACAGATTTTCTTCTTTAAGTTTTCACCAATTTTTTCATACATCAGAATTTTGTCATGAGGTGTTTCTAAGCCATCGTATTAAGTCCTCATTTGGAATCTCTTGGTACATTGTCTTAGTAATTGAAGTGTCAATGAGTCTCTGAATTAGTCGCCTTATGGAAGAAATGCAACAACACCCACGAGTTACAAGTATGGCTGCCACTGCTGCTAAGGAAGTCCATAGACTGGATATGTGGTTACTCCATTTTCCAAACCATCCTCCAAGCCAATTAGTGAAGATGTCATTTATTCCAGAGTTTTCCACAAGCTCTTCGGACAGGGAATTGAGTCCTTCCAATGCCTTGGTAATACTGCCATCAGGACCTGTATTATTGGGAATAAAAGTACAACAGAAAATACAAACATTTTGCAAACATCCCCTTTTTCGGCTAGTAACATCCAGGGCCATTCTATTTCACCATGTCATTAACCCCTTCCCGCATTTGGGCGTAACTGTATGTCCGAAAACCAAGTGAGTTCCCGCATTCGGGCTTACAGTTACGCCCTGCAGATAAAGCGAGCACAGGAGTTATACACAGCTGACATGCCGCTGCAATGGCTGTTACCGCCGATCGCAGCCATTTAACCCCTTCAATGCGGCTGTCAATGACGTCCGCCGCTTTGAAGTGGTTGACAGAGGGAGGGAGCTCCCTCTGTAACCCCCGGCCCCCCCGCGATGGATCGCGGGTGGCGATTGTTGCTATGGCAACCAGGAAGCCGTTACTAGGCTTCCTGGTTGCCAAGGTACGGTTGCCTATTAGGTCCTGCCCGAGGCAGGACCTAATCGGCTAACTGTCAAATGAAAAATGACAGTTACGATACACTGCACTACATAAGTAGTGCAGTGCATCGTAGCGGGGATCAGAAGACCAGATCTTCAAGTCCCCAGGTCAGTGTAAAAGAAAAAGTAAAAAATGTAAAAAAAAATGTGAAAGAAAAATAAATAAATAAAAGTTAATAAATAATAAATAAATAATAAAAACACCACTTGCCCTGTTTCCCTGATCAACTCCTTTATTAGAAAAAAAATGAAAATATGAAAAAAAAACTATACATAATAGATATTGCCGCGTTCGGAACGGCCTGATCTATAAAAATATCACATTATTTTTACCGCACGGTGAACACCGTAAATTTTTTTAATAAAAAACAATGACAGCATTTTATTTTTTGGTAATCTTGTCTCAAAAAAAATGTAATAAAAAGTGATCAAAAAGTTGCAAGTAACGCAAAATGGTACCAATAGAAACTACAGTTCGTCACGCATAAAATAAGCCGTCCCGCAGCGATATAAACTAAAAAATAAAAAAGTTATGGCTGTCAGAATATGGCGACACTAAAACATGATTTTTTTAGAAAACAGTATTTTTATTGTGGGAACGTAGTGAAACGTAAAAAAACGATATAAATTTGGTGTCGCTGTAATCGTCTCGCCCCGCAGAATAAAGTTAACATGTTGTTTATACTGCACGGTGAACACTGTAAAAAAAAGATGGTTTCCTCATCTCCCAAAAAATGGAATAAATAGTGATAAAAAAATCGCATGTACCCCAAAATGGAACCAATAAAAATTACATCTCGTTCCACAAAAAACGCGCCCTCACACAGCTCCGTCAACGGAAAAATAACACGTTATGACTCTCAAAACGCAATGATGCAAAATGATTCTAAATGACGGCCCAGACTCATTTTTAGGTCCAGTAGAATTTCACTAAACACCCCACATCGTCATTTGCTGGACCCCACGGGTGGACCCTGTAGATGCAGCGGAGATGAGGAAACTTTAGGGCCTTGTGCGGCTTATAGGGCTAGTGAGCAAGTCAAATATAAGGCAACACTGGAGTGCAGATATTTTGTATAATACCCAATTATCCCGGCCTGTGTATAAAGGATTGGTTCAAAGCATACCACACCAATCCATGGATTATTCATTCTCCCCATTATTACATCATCCTATTATGACCTGTTGCACTCCGCCCAGCTTACATATACCCTGATGTACTCCGCCCAGCTTACATATACCCTGATGTACTCCGCCAAGCTTACATATACCCTGATGTACTCTGCCAAGCTTACATATACCCTGATGTACTGCGCCTAGCTTACATATGCCTTGATGTACTTCGCACAGCTTACATATATCCTGATGTACTCCGCCCAGCTTACATATACCCTGATATACTCCTCACATATTACATATACCCTGATATACTGTACTCCGCCCAGCTTACATATACCCTGATGTACTCCGCCCAGCTTACATATACCCTGATGTACTCCGCCCAGCTTGCATATACCCTGATGTACTCCGCACAGCTTACATATACCCTGATGTACTCCTCACATATTACATATACCCTGATGTACTCCTCACAGATTACATATACCCTGATGTACTCCGCACAGATTACATATACCCTGATGTACCCGCACATATTACATATATCCTGATTTACTCCTCACAGCTTACATATGCCCTGATACCACATATGGGGTATTCTGGAGAACCCGCTTAACAATTTATGGGATGTGTGTCTACGGTGGTACAAGCTGGGCACAACTCATTGGCCACTGAAATGGCATATCTGTGGAAAACAGCAATTTTCAATCTGCAACATCTATTGTTTACTCATTTTTGCAAAACACTTGTGCGGTCAAAATGCTCACTACACCCCTAGATCAATTCTTTGAGTGATCTAGTTTCCAAAACGGGATAATTTTTCAGGGGTACCACTGTACTGGTACTATAGCTCAATGCAACATGGTGTCAAAAAACGAATCTTATAAAATCTCCACTCCAAATACTAAATGGCGCTCCTTCCCTTTAGAGCCTTGCTGTGTGTCCAAATAGCAGTTTATGACCACGTGTGGGGTATTTCCCTACTCTGAAGAAGTTGCTTTACAAATGTTACAGTACTTTTTCTCCTTTATTTGTTGAGAAAATGACAAATTTTTAACTAATGCTGCGTCTTATTGGAAAATAATGTAATTTTTAATTTTCACTGCCTATTTCTAATAAAATATATGAGACACATGTGGGGTCAAAATGCTCACTACACCCCTAGATGAATTCCTCAATGGGTGTAGTTTGCCAAATGGAGTCACTTTTGGGTAGTTTCCACTGTACTGCTACCTAAGGGGCTTTACAAAAGCGACATGGTGCAGAAAAACCAATCCAGCAAAATCTGCTCTCCAAAAGACAAATGGCGCACCTTCCCTTCTGAGCCCTGATGTGTATTCATACAGTACTTTATTACCACATATGGGGTATTTCCGTACTCTGGAGAAGTTGCTTTACAAATGTTACGGTGATTTTTCTCCTTTATTTGATGAGAAAATGAAACATTTTTACCTAAAGCTATGTCTTAATGGAAAAAAATGAAATTTTTCATGTTTACTGCCCAATTCTAATGAAATCTATGAAACACCTGGGGGGGTCAAAATCCTCACTACACTCCTAGTTGAATTCCTCTAGGGGTGTAGTTTCCCAAATGGAGTCACTTTTGGGGGGTTTCCACTGTACTGGTACCTTTAGGAGCTTTACAAATGCGACATGGTGCCGAGAAATCAAACCAGCAAAATCGGTACTTCAAAAGCTAAATGGCGTGCCTTCCCTTCTGAGTTCTGCCGCTTCCCCAAACAGCAGTTTATGACCACATGTTGGGTATTTCTGTACTCTGGAGAAGTTGCTTTACAAATGTTGGGGTGCTTTTCATCATTTATTTGTTGAAAAAAATAAAAATTTTGAGGTAAAGCTACATCTTATTGGAAAATAATGTAATTTTTCATTTTCACTGCCCAATTCTAATGAAATCTATGAAACACCTGTGGGGTCAAAATGCTCACTACCCCCCTAGATGAATTCCTCAAAGGGTATAGTTTCCCAAATGGAGTCACTTTTGGGGGGTTTCCTTTGTTTCGGCACCACAAGACCTCTTCTAACCTGACATGGTGCCTGAAATATAATTTAAGAAAAGAAAGGCCCAAAAATCCTCTAGGTGCTCCTTTGCTTCCTGTGTTTCAGTCCAGTAGCTCACTAGGGCCACATGTGGGATATTTCTAAAAACTTCAGAATCAGGGCAATAAATATTCAGTTGTGTTTCTCTGGTAAAATCCTTCAGTATTACAGGAAAAATGGATTAAAATGGAATTTCTGCAAAAAAAAATGAAATTTGCAAATTTCCCTTCCACTTGCTTTAATTCCTGTGAAACACATAAAGGGTTAAGAAACTTTCTAAATGCTGTTTTGAGTACTTTAAGGGGTGCAGTTTTTAAAATGGGGTGATTTGTGGGGGTTCCTAATATATAAGGCCCTCAAAGCCACTTCAGAACTGAACTGGTCCCTAAAAAAATAGGCTTTTGAAATTTTCTTGAAAATGTGAGAAATTGCTGCTAAACTTATAAGCCTTGTAACGTCCTAGAAAAATAAAAGGATGTTCAAAAAACGATGCCAATCTAAAGTAGACATATGGGAAATGTTAGCTAGTAACTATTTTGTGTGGTATAACTATCTGTCTTACAAGCAGATACATTTGAATTTAGAAAATGCTAATTTTTTGCAAATTTTCTCAAAATTTTGGAGTTTTTCACACAAAAATATTGAATATATCGACCAAATTTTTTCACTAACATAAAGTACAATATGTCACGAGAAAACAATCTCAGAATCACTTGGATAGGTAGAAGCGTTACAGAGTTATTACCACATAAAGTGACACATGTCAGATTTAAAAAATGAGGCTGTGTCATAAGGTCCAAAAGTGGCTGCGTCCTTAAGGGGTTAAAGATGTAGGTCCCCACTGATCTGCAATGCCCTTTATTGCGTCTCTGGTATAATTAACAACTCTCTGTTGATTGTAATAAATATAATTAATCCAGTCGACATTCTTATTTATCGTAGACCACCAGAAAAGTACAAACTCGAAGTCTGATGCAATCTGATTTCGGGCCTTAAACTCAGTTGGCACCCCTCGGGGTAACCCTATTTCATCTATGTATATTTATGGTCAAAGGAACCTCCAGGGATAGACCGCTTATAGCGATTCAGATAGTCTCCAGGGCTTTTTCTCATTCTCTGAAATTCAGGGGCTGAAAACAAGTGGAATGGCATTAGAAGCTGAACCAGAGTACAGCTTCCCTGCCACTTGGCCAGTAGCCTAAGTCTCAGCTTCCTGTCTCCACATAGCCACCAGAGATCAGTCCTTGCCCTTGTCTGGTTGGTAACCCAATTACCATTATCGGTAGCAATATCTATGGTGGTTTCACAAAACTCTTCAGTGAGGTTCCCTACTTTCTTACCTTGCCCATTCCTCAGAAAGCAGGTGTAGTTGCCTGAGTAAGCAACTACTAAGGGAGGGATTTCATCTCTCCCAAAAGGTGGGTACAATAAAGAGAATGTCTTACATAATTTATCACCTGGATTATGTGATGCATTATATAAAGATAACATGCACTGCAGGGAGCGTCGGGACTTCCGGTTCCGGCCCTGGCATGTGAGGAAGAGCAGAGACATGCAGAGATAGAGCTCCGACCTCCGCTCCGATTAACCTCCTGACGGACCACTCTGACTGATACCGACAGAGATATCGACGCTGTGCTGTGCTGACGAAGCACTATTTATTCTACGCTTCAGAGGGCCTGTGGAATTTATGGACAGATATATATCTGTCATGGGTAAATCAAGAACCCAAACCAAGCATGGATTATAAAAAACTGACGAGTATTGTGGCATCACTCACATCACCGGACCTTCAGGAATCATTATCTAAGACGGTGGCTTCATCGCTGTCTGAGCTGCAGGCTATTGTGACGCAGCATGAGACAAGACTGCACACTATTAATAAATCCTTAGAACACGTGTGCTCAGATATTGAGGATTTACATTCCTCTATACAAGCTGCCCAGCAGGAAAATAAAAAGCTATGGGATCGTATTGAGGACTTAGAAAACCGCTCAAGACGTAGTAATATACGTATAATAGGATTACCTGAACAGGTACTGGCCAAAGATTTGAGCAATCTGTGTGAAATTGATCTGCCAGCCGCTTTGGGTATAAATTGTTCATGTAAAGTCGAACGTGCGCACAGAATTGGAATTGATCGGAAACATGTTCTATTGGATCAACGGAGAGATGCTAATATGATACCAAACAGACCAAGGCAAGTTATTGTTAAATATCTTGACAATTTCGAAAAAATGTCAATACTGAAAGCTTTCAAAAATAAAAATGGTGGATTGGATTTCAAGGGACATTGTATACTAATATTCGGAGATTTCTCAATTGAAGTTACTAAGAGAAGACGGGCTTTTTCTCGAATTTGTATGGAACTTTACAATAAACATGTTAAATTTGCATTAATATATCCAGCGACTCTGAGAGTATTTCATAAAGACGGTACATCGGATGTATATCACTCCCTAGAGGAAGCTGAAGACATTTTACGCCTCAAAAAACATGGAGAAGCATCTACATCTCAAATTGAGGAAGGCTCAGACTCTGTAGTTCAAACATCATCTCCTTTACCAGTTCCTCAGGAACAACGCAGCCGAAAAGTCAAAATATTGTCTACATGTTGGCCACCAGTCGGGTAATATTGAAGACTATGTTGACACACGTGTAACTTTGGCCTTAATGATATCTGAGTGTTTGTTTTTTTTTTGTACAAGCCATGCGTAGTGGATCGTTTATTATTTATTTTATGGTGAGAACAAGATGTTTGGTAAAATGGCGATTAGACAGGATTAGATTGGATATATGCTGTTTGTATCTGTTAAGTGTCATCAAGGATGGCTTTTGACAGATTGATTATCAACTGAACTGAAGCTCTCTACAAATTAGGTAGACTGGTAATCTATTTAGGAGATAAGATAAAGTTTATAAGCATAAATATTAACTATGCAAGGGTAAATGTTCGGTAAGCTAAATGAGGAGCGGATGGATTTGGATATATATATATCTAGCATAGAAATCGTACTATTTATAAACTCTGGGCATCTGTTACATGTCGGTAGAAAGTGAAGTCTATTGGCACAATAGCATGATTGCCAAGGCGGGGGAGAATGCGTCATGTTGTGCATTGTTGTTTTCTTTTTTTTTGGGATTGGGAAATTTTTGAGTCAAAAAGGGGGGAATGCAAATGGTTTATCAGGTGCTAATCAATAATACTTTTACTTTTTATGAGAATTGTTTCATGGAATATTAAAGGTCTCAAATCACCTCACAAACGTATGATGGTATTAAGACATCTCAAACGCCTGAAAACAGATATAGCTCTCTTGCAGGAAACGCATTTGGTAGCAGACGATTTTTTTCGTATGAAGAACTTATGGGCGGGACACGTGTATGGGTCAAGGACTCAAAGGCAGGTGTTTTAGTTTTATTGCACAAAAACTTAAATTATACTGTTAATAAAGTCGCTACAGATGAGGAGGGTCGTTGGATTAATTTACACTTAATTAGTTCTAGTGACAACTTAAGTATCTATAATATATATGGGCCTAAATACAAGCAAGCAACCTTTTATCGTGAAATAGGTACACTCATAGGATCTGACCCACAACAAAATAACATTTTAGGCGGAGATCTTAATGTTGTTCTACATTCAGGGCAAAGATAGGATGTGCACAAATATAACTAGGGTTAGATCGAGATATGAGCAGGAAAATACTTTTTTTTTTTTTAAACTTGTTTTTATTGAAAAGTGAGTTTGTTTTATCACATTATGAAGAATAAAAAAAACAAAATGCAAAGGACAACAGTGTCCCTATCAATACACCTAAGCACTCGCAGGTGCTGAACAAATCTCAACAGTATTGCCATCCTGTTTACTTCACTTACCCAAAAAAAGGCATAATAAATTTTTTTACAGATAGTACATCCATTCGCTTCACATTTTCACAACTGTATAAAATTCACACAATATGTTTTATATGTGAGAGGTCCGGGAGATCCACTACGTTATCCGTCTCATCCCTACCTGCCTATCTTCTCCTCCCCCCCCTCCTTGCATCCACTGCCGTCTCTATTTCCCTCGGAGTGTATGTTGTCTCAGTGCTGTTGCACCATATGTCCCATATTTTGTGGAAGTTGTCCGGCCGATCTCTATGTTTAAAAATGATACGTTCATATGATATAGTGGAATTAACCATCTGCTTCCATACTGTAACCTTAGGAGGTCGACGATCCATCCATCTCATAGAAATGCCTTTGCGGGCCAAGAAAAGGGTCTCTTGTAGAAATATTTTGGTATGACGGGACCATATGTCTTCCTCCAGTATTCCAAATAGACACAACTCTGGAGTCCCTACAACAGGAAATGGTAACATTAAGTTGAGGAAACCGATGATCTCTGACCAGTAAGAGCGGAGGTGTGGGCACATCCATACCATGTGCCAGAAGTCAGCTGGGGCATGTGAACATTTCGGACAAGCCGGTTCTGATATGTATTTCATTTGAAATAGGCGCTGAGGCGTCAGATACGCCTGATGAATATAGTACAGCTGGATGAGCTTATTATTAGCAGCGGGTGACACATGTAAGTGTGATTGTAGTAGGTCTTCAATGGAATCCTTCGTCAAAGAAGGGATTAGTTGAGACCACCTGGAAATAATCGGCAGTGGGTTCGCATTAGCCTTCTGTTCAATCAAGTGAGCGTAAATAGTAGAGATCAGACCCCTGGGGCCCTGTGATCGGACCACTCCGATGAGTGGGTAGGAGGAGATGGGTTGACGCTGTCTCGGAAACTGCTCAGCAAGGAGGTGACGCATCTGCAAATATCTGAAGAAATGCTGTCGAGGAAGCCGAAATTTTTCTTGCATTTGTTCGAAGGACAGAAGGATATTATTTTCATACACGTCTCCAAGCACTGTGACACCCACATCAATCCAGTATGCGGCATCTGGGAACTTTACCAAGGATTCCAACACCGTGTTATGCCACAGAGGAGTTTCTGCGGGGATGTCTGAAGAACTTGATATAGTCATAGCCACTTTCCAGACTTCCCTTGCCACTCGACAGACAGGCAGTAAAGAGGATCTTGGCACGTCCTGATGAAACAACACCGGCCACAATGACTTATGTGCAGAATAGTCCAGTAACATACCCTCAAGGCCCGGGGGCCGTTTGGTTTGCGTCCAGGTGCTTAGGTATTTGAGTTGGCCGGCCAGATAGTATAAATAAATGTCCGGGAGAGCAATACCAGCCATCTCCTTTGGTCTTTGTAGCTTCTGTAAGGCCAGTTTTGACCTAGACCTTCCCCATATAAAGGAAATGATGAGGGACTCCAGTTTCCGGAAGAAGGACTTTGGTATGGGAGTGAATATATGTTGTAAAATATAAAGACTCTTAGGCAGTATCACCATTTTAATCAGATTAATTCGTCCCATGACCGACAGTGGGAGGGCCGCCCATATCTTAAACTTTTCTCTGGCAATGGATAATAGAGGATACACATTGAGTTGTAGGGAGATTGCCGCCTTTCTGGTAATGAGTATACCCAGGTATTTAAATTGGTCAACTACAGCAAGTCCTTCTCTCGTGGAGCCCGCCGACTGTGTTTCCCCAGGCTGTAAAAACAAGATGGTCGATTTGGACCAGTTAATGCGCAGTCCAGAGTAATCTCCAAAGGTGTTTATAAGATGCATCATTCTCGGGAGGGAAGACTGTATCTGCGAAACAAATAACATAATATCATCTGCGTACAGTGCAATACGGTCCTCACCCGTCTTGTGTGGGACCCCTTTTACTTCCGGATCTGATCTGATGAGTATTGCCAATGGTTCCATTGCCAGTGCAAAGAGTAGGGGTGACAGGGGGCAGCCCTGCCTAGTTCCCCTACCTAGGTCAAAGGAGGTAGATGTGAGGCCATTCAGCGCTATATTAGCCCTAGGATGCTTGTAAATTATCTGTATCCATGACACAAATGCAGGGCCGAATCCAAAACTAGACAGAACACTAGCTAAGTAGGTCCATTCCACAGAGTCGAAAGCCTTAGCCGCATCCAAGGAGGCCAGCGCCCAGTTGTTTTTGTTACACTCGCCTATCTGCGCCACCGTCTGGACTCTCCTCAGATTATCAGACGTACTCCTCCCAGGGATGAACCCCGATTGATCCGGATGAACAATGTCAGAGATGACGGAATTTAGTCTAAGAGCCAGTACTTTAGTCAGCAGTTTGTAATCTGTGTTGAGTAAAGAGATGGGCCTGTAAGATCCACAATCCATTGGTGTTTTATGCGGCTTCAGAAGTACAATTATAGTCGCATCATACATTGAGGCCGGCAGAGTTCCTTTTCCAAAGGAGGCATTCAATATTTCCAGTAGTTGTGGTAGGAGTTGCTCCTGATATTTAGTGTATACCTCCAGGGGAAGTCCATCAGGGCCCGATGCCTTGCCCTTTGCCATGGTGGTCAATGCTTCCGATAGTTCAGGTAGCGTGATAGGGGCTTCCATAAACTCCCTCTGTGACTCCGTTAGTTGTGGAATCTCCATGTCCAGTAGGTAATCCCTGATGTTCTGTGGAGATACCTGTATTTTAGATTCGTAGAGTTCTTTGTAGAATTCAGTGAATCGAGACATAATCCGCTCATTGTCGTGTACCACTACCCCTGCCGCGGAGTGAATACGCAATATTGCTGGCGAGGACGAATTACTATGAATCATGTGTGCCAGCAAGCTGCTGGATTGATTACCCAGTTCAAAGTATTTCTGGTTGGAAAAGAATATGCGACGCTTCGTTTTTTCCTGCAGGAGATGAACATATTCCCTGCCTTTCTGTAGCCACGTCTGTTGGTTCAATGGAGTGGGATCTTCTATGAATGCGGCCTCTAAAGTTGTACATTCAGCTGCCAGCAGTTGTTCCACCTCAGAGGCCTGCCTTTTGTGGTAGGAGATCGAGGACTGCAAACACCCACGCAGGTATGCCTTTAATGCGTCCCATAAGGCTGAGTGGTTGTCAAAGGGAAGGTTTTCTGCAAAGAACACTGTCAATTGATCCGGGATGCGGTCCTGATCCCCAAATACTTTAAGCCAGAATGGGTGAACTTTCCTAGGCCCTCTATATAGGTGATGGGGTCGTAAATTGAGCTTTACTATTATAGGAGAGTGATCTGACATTGCTCTGGGTAAGTGAGAGATACTTTCCAACATGCCGTAAGCTCTGGCGTTACTACACACATAATCAATCCTGGATAGTGAGTTTCTCCCAGGTGTGAAGCATGTGTATTCGCGACCATTGGGATGGCGCTGTCTCCACATATCTATCCAACCCATCTCCCCCAAAAAGCCCGCCAGCGGAGTAGACCCGGGCAGATGCCCAGGGACCGGACCTGGATAAAACTTGTCTGTGGAAGAATCTAGAAGAAGGTTGAAGTCTCCCATACATATCACCCCAGCTGCTGGAAATTGGGATGCAAATTTGGCCGCCTCATATAACACAGTCATGGAGGCCGGAGGAGGAAGATAAAGCCCAATCAGTACGAACTGCTGACCTTCAATCCATGCATGCACGAAAATTGACCTGCCCTCCTTGTCTGTCTGCAGTGCACCCTGTTCCCATCTGAGCGATCTATGTATCAAAATGGAAACCCCTCTAGAATATGTACTGTGCGTAGAATGGGCCGACCACTGAATCCATGTTCTATTTAAGCAGCTGACAGTAGATTGTATAAGATGTGTTTCTTGAAGGCATATTATCTGTGGACCTTGCTGCCGGATAAATGAAAAAGTCAGGTTCCTCTTATGGGAGTCTCCCAGACCCCTCACATTCACAGAAAGAATAGATAATGTCATAATACTTCAATTGCTAAGAATATACCAGTAAGAGAACAATGCTAAATGCTTTCAGTTGAGATATGCAGTAAAACAGTCAGGTTATCAGCAATAACAAATATAGAACAACCAATGCTATGCACTGATTGCTACGCTTTTTTATTATCACAAAAGTGATAATTGAGGCAAAACGGGGGATCACCTATATATCAGATGACTAATACAGGTGAGCAGGAACAAAGAAAAAAGAAGGAAGCACAATTGAGGTAAAAGGAACCGGCGTTGTGATTCCCAATTTCGCGTGTAATTGTCCGCTAACTACAAACATTACATATTGTTTTTCTTAGAAAAGATAAGCCAGTTTCCACCCGCCCATTATGCAAATTATCAACTTAACTTGAGAGGTCATGTATACAGAGAGTAATACCCTTTATAGTCATCTGCTTTATGGCGCCCATTACATCAATATAATAATAAACAACGGTATTACTACATGTTTCGCAATTCTTCTCTCAGAACTTTGCATATAAGAAATTACGAGAATAATATAAGGCAGAACTTGCATGAGAACATCGTTCCAGGATAAGATAGATTAATACTCATCTGGACATCCAAAACGAGATCCTGTGCAGGAAGGCAGATGTAACAAGTGTTCACAGTGAACAGTTCCATATGTTGTTGCAGTCTCCAGTTCTATCTTCGAGGAGAGCGTCCCAGTGAAGACAGCCATTCATCCGCCTCCAACGGTGTGTTGAAGAAAACCGTCTTGTCTTGGTGTATAACCCGCAATCGCGCTGGAAACGCCATTGAATAAAGAATTTGATGATCTCGCAACCGTTTCTTGACTGGTACAAATGAAGCCCTCGTTTTCTGTAATGCCGCAGAAAAATCCGGAAAGAGCAGGATAGTGGTATTCTGGAATCGGATTTCTCCATGCGTACGGGCAGCTTGCAGGATAGCGTCCCGGTCCCGACTGCTGAGGAAGCGTGCTAGCAGAGGTCTCGGTGGGGCGCCCGGCGGCGGTGGTCTGCCAGGAACACGATGCGCCCTTTCAATGGTATAAGATGACGATAATACAGCATTTGGTAGAATTTCTTTAAACCAGGCTTCAATAAAGGAACTGGGGTCTCTGCCTTCACAGCGCTCAGGGAGCCCAAGGATCCGTATATTATTGCGTCTCAGGCGATTTTCCAGGTCGTCTGCTCGCTGTAGCCATTGAGTAGCCACTCTATCCAGCTGTGCCAGCTTTCCTGTCTGTGGCGCCACTTTATCTTCTAGCCCAGAAATGCGGTCCTCCGTCTCCCTCACCCGGTCCCTTAAGTTCTGCAGGTCCTGTCTGAGGAGTCCCACATCCGACTTTACTTCAGCAATCTTTCCTGTCAGGGAAGAGGTGGAGAGCTGTATAGCGTCCAGGAGCTTGGCTGATACCTGCGCCAGCGTTAGTTCCGGCTCAGGAGCAGGCTGAGCCTCTGGCTGTGTGTTCTCTGGTGGAGGAGGCGGCAAGGAGGAAGAGGCGTCGGCGCCATCTTGAGGAGCAGCGCGGGCAAACTCCTTCAACTTCTCTGCAGCCATGGAATGCCGTGTACGGTTCATGTTACCCTCTTTATGTCGGCGAGGTCGTCTTCTGGCTCTGTGAGGAATTGTAGCGGTATGTCAGCAGGATAAATGTAGGGAAATCGGGGCCGAAAGCGGAGCTCCTAAATCATGCGACCGGTCCCGTCGGCAGTTGGCCACGCCCCCCAGCAGGAAAATACTTTGACAGATTTTCTTCTAGGGACAGGATTGATAGATCCGTGGCGACTTGTTAACCCTGAAGGAAGAGAATATTCACATTATTCACACGCACATCAATCATGGTCAAGGATAGACTAAACATTAGTATCAGGCTCTTTCTTGCTGAGGGTAGGACATTGTGAAATTGACAATATTTTTATTTCTGATCACTCGCCTATAGTGTTGGATATACATGATACTGTCCCTAGGGGTTCAGACTATCTATGGTGGTTTCCATCCAATTTGGCGGCAGATGAGGCTTTCCAGGAAAAGTTGCGGAGTTGGTGGCGAGAATATGAATTAACGAATGGAGCACATACAGAGAATCCCCAATTATATTGGGATACTGCTAAAGTAGTATTAAGATGGAATTTAATAGCATATATATCCAATCTAAAGAAAACTATGAAGAAAAAAATCAAGGATTTCAGTCAGGGTCTTAGATTGGCATATACACACTTCAAAGTACAACCAACATCGATCAATAAGGAAAAGTGGCAGAAGGCAAAACATGAATATGAACTGTGGATGGATAGGGATGCAAAGCTCAAAAGATCAGTTATTGAAGCTAAATTATTCAGCTTTGGGAATAAACCAGGGAGATTAATGGCTAGATTGATAAAACCGGCTTGTTCTTCAGGGTATATAGCGAGAATGAGAGATTCCACAGGGAAAATACAAGCTCATCCTCAAACTATTAATGATATACTGCGAGATTTCTACACTAAATTGTATGACAATCCCCTACCAAATAGACCTCTATTAGATACCCTCTTCACAATATTAAATTTACCTACTCTTACAGAGGCTGATAATATCTTACTAAATGCGCCTATTACTTTAGAAGAAATTCGAAATGCAATTTCACATGTCAAAAACCAAAAGGCACCAGGCCCAGATGGATATTCAAATGAATATTATAAGATACTGAAAGACCAGGTAATGCCTTGTTTAATTCCCTTATATAATGGTTATCTGACAGGCAAATCAATACCTGATTCCTCAAATACCGCTAATATCAAAGTACTTCATAAACAAGGAAAAGACCCTGAATTGGCAGCATCATATCGACCCATTTCACTAATAAATGTAGATATGAAGATAATGTCTAAAATTATGACAAATAGGTTAGCTATCTTTCTTCCTAAATTGATATCCCCAAGTCAGGTGGGCCTTGTTAAAGGCCGTTCGGTAGTTTCTAACATCAGGAAACCTGTTGGTATCTTAGATGGTATTAAGTTGAACCCCGATGTACATCCATCTCCAGCCCTCCTCACTATCGATGCAGAAAAAGCTTTTGATATGGTGGTCTGGGGATGGCTGGAGAGGGTTTTAGACTCTATAGATGTAAATGGGCCTTTTAGATCCTATCTGGAAGCTATCTACACCTGTCCTAAATCTAGGATATATACCCCAGGATTTTTGTCTCCGTCCTTTTCTCTGCTTAAAGGTACACGTCAGTGGTGTCCACTTTCACCCCTGTTATTTAACATAGCGTTAGAGCCTTTCATTAGAGCATTGGATGGGGACCAACGTATCGAAGGTATAAGATTAGGTGGTCAAGGCGACGTGCTTTGCTGATGACGTGCTGTTATTTTTGTCTAATCCAGTGAGAGATCTTCCGTATGTTTTTGAATTGATCGAATCCTTTGGACAACACCCAGGTTTTACGATAAATGTAAATAAATGTGAAGTTCTAGACTTATTGTATAGCATTAACAAGGAGGAATGGTTTGCGCTTGGCATACCCATTACAATTGCTAAAAATTCGATTAAATATCTAGGGATTCAAATTGGTCGAACCCCTGAATCACTATATATGCTTAACTATCCTCCCCTTATACAAAAAATGTCTTCTGAATAAATGGAAACATCTCCCATTGTCATTTTTGGGTAGGTGTCATTTGATCAAAATGATGAGTTTTCCCAAACTTTTATACCTGATGCAGACTATTCCTTTGTTGCTGAAGGATAAAGATGTTAATACATTGAACTCGGTTTTTTTCAAGATTTATATGGGCTAATAAACGGCTTAGAATAGCGTTCCGGAAATTGATGCCTCCAAAGTCAGTACGAGGACTAAATCTTCCTGATGTAGGTAGGTATAATTTGGCCTGCCTTTTTAGACAATGTATAGACAGGATACAACAAACAAATTATTATTCATATTATACGCTGGAAGCTGGGATAGTACAACCCTGGCACCTGTCATCTTTGCTACATCCTGCTATGTCTGGAATACCAAAATATATAAAACAAAGACTGTTGTTCACAGATACTATAATGGCGTGGAAAATAGTACGAATATCACTTAAACTTTCGTTTTGTGTAACCAAACACATGTATCTATGGGGACACCCGGAATTTCCCCAGGGACATGAAAATGTACATTTCCGTATATGGCGGGGGTTGGGTATTACTACAGTTAAACATCTTGTACATGGCTCAGAAAGGAGATATATGACCTTTGCCGAACTGACCTCTAGTTTGGACGTACCTACACATCACTTGGCATATTATCAACTACTTTCCTTTCTGCGGTCTAAATTAAGGGATATATCCCAGGAATGTATTGGAAATGTTTTGGATCAAATGATTGTACAAACCAAAACAAAAAGCCCTTTACCGGTTATATATCTTAGCATAAGAGAGAACCTAGCTAAATTTGCTTCAGTTGACATGTTCAGAGGATGGAATAAAGACGTTACAGATTCGCAACTTTCCTTTAAAATACTAGATGGTTGGGCTAAGGTTAAGAAGGCAGTCATATGGGAACAGTGGAGAGAGACGCACTTTAAATTTATACATAGGGCAATCTATGGATTTAATATACCTCGTAACTCACAGTCACTGGACAGGTTGATAGCGTGCCCAAAATGTGATTTACCAAAATCAAAGTTGTTTTACGGTATGTGGACATGTCCATATATAAAAACATACTGAAAAGACGTCATATTATTAATAAAAGATACATGGGATATAACATTAGATAATAGCCCGCTGCCCATATTATTTAATTCACTACCAGAATCTTGTCCTGGCCCTTTAGCATTACACGCTTTGTTATTGGTAGCCAAGAGATGTGTACTTACACATTGGCTTACATCACAAACACCGACCATTCATGACGTTTTAGTACAAATGAAGAGATACATTCTCATGGATAGACTGGAAATGGAGAGGGCGGCAGAAACACAAGCTGTACAATTTTTTCAGAAATGGAAGGTATACATCTGTAAACATTTTCAAACTAGTGATATAGAATTGATGACATCTATTGGGCAAACTTCATGGTATCAGAGGGAAAATTTGGCAGGTACATTGGGAAGGTCGAAACAATGAAATTGCGGAAGGCGGGCCTTCATATTTGTAATTATAACTATAATTTGAAGCAATTCTTTTTGTTCTGATATATATGATCTGTTTATGTGCCTGAGATCCATTTGCATTGGGGGGTGGGGAGAGAACATCGGGTAATGTATTTCATAAACCTTTTTGAAACGAGACCCTAATTTGGGGTGTATTTGTATATTATGTTTAGTCAAAGGGAATATACTATGTATCGTATACTGTATACATATACTGTTTGTCTGAGTGTTTTTGAAACTCAAATAAAAAAAAATGTAAAACAAAAAACAAAAGATGCATTGCAGACCTTGTGGGTTCTCCTTATCTGATAGCCTGAAAGGTACAGTAACTAGATGTGGCCTGGCTTTTGCACAAGCAATACAGTTAGTTCTATTATTTTGGATGGCAGTGTACCTCATCCAGGCTAACCATTCATTTTTATCACTGTAACTTGTTTCTAATGCCAATTTATCTTCATAAGTGAAGCCGGCCAGATAGACTATAGAGGGTAAATCTATCTCCGAGGCTAAAGGACTTTCAGTTACATACTTTTTCTTAACTTCAATAAAGAAATGCCCTATAGTACCTGAAACATCAGCTCATATAGCCCCTTATCCTTTTATTAGGATTTCGGAAGGTCAAAAATAACTAGTTACAGTTAGTAGTATTTGTACAGGGAGAGGTAAGTTTCTTCATAATAATTAACTTTTCTTTTAAAGAGAGATTAATGCAGACATCATGGAATATCCATAATCATTATGGGCTGTGATCCATATGGCTGAAGACCATGGAGAACATCACCTTTCCCCTAGGGTATTTACATAGATAGTCCAAATGTATTTATCTTAATATGCTAGTTTGTAAGAAATCCCATACCTTAGGTTGACACACCTTGGGCGCCCATAAGATACTTAAATTACTTATAACATTTTGCCCTGTCTCCCCCCAGGCTCTGGATGTTTTCTTCGCTAAAGTTTGAGACCAGTCACTTCTAACAAATGACCACCCTTTGTAATCAGTCTTTTATAGCCTCGGAGGATAGTGGCAATTCCCTAACTACCTTACAGTGTGATAAGTGTACTATCTGTACGGCCGTAGGTGTGGTAACCAGAACCTGATATGGTCCTTCCCAACGAAGATAATACCAGTGTTTTCTTTTTATAACTTTGATCAGGATCCAATTTCCTGGCTTCACAGGTTCAGGTACAGGGTCACCTGGAATACAATTAGAGATAGAAACTTCCTTGTTGGTTAGCATTTTTGTCATATATTCAACAAGTGTAAAATCAGACTCCTCATCCATCTAAGAGAATGGATTGAACTGTGGTATTACAAATGGTCTATCATACATCATTTCAAAAGTTGTCAAACTTGATGCTGTAGTCACATGCATATTTAGGACTACTAATGGTAAACAATATACCCAATTCTTCCCAGTCTCTTCCATTGTGTTCTTGAGTTTGTTTTTATAGTATCCCATTGTCACTGTATATTTTCTCAGGTATCCCAAACCTAGTTATTATCTCCTTTACCAATGCTTTAGCGACTGTGATAGCATCTGGGCTTGCTGTGGGGAATACTTCTACCCATTTGGTAAATACATCAATAATCACTAAGCAATATTTCTTCCCTTTGAGTTTCGCATGAGAACCAATGTCAAAGATAACTAACTTTAATAACATACAAAATCAGTATGAATTTATTGTCTTAAAGGAACAATATCTCTCTTATTTACTACATAAGAACAAAATGGGGTCTCCAGACAAGATGGCCGCTGCACAAAATAAACTCACCTAAACATTATTTCAATCACTCTCACATTTCCCCAAGCCAGGTACTTAACCCCTTCCCGCTCCTTGACGTACTATTACGTCATGGCAGCTGTATCGTTCGCGCTCCATGCCGTAATAGTACGTCTCGGGAGTAACGGCCGTTTCGGCCGTCCTCCCGACACATACAGGAGCTGTGACACTGCTGTCTTGTTCAGCAGCTGTCACAGCTCCTACAGCGGGGACCGATCGCTGTGTCCCCGCTGATTAACCCCTTAAAAGCCGCGTTCTATAGAGATCGCGGCTTTTTAGGGGTTAAGCTGCCATCGCCGGCCTGCTACGCGATAGCGGCCGGCGATGGTGACTATGGCAACCGGACACCAAACAATGGCGTCCGGCTATGCCATAGACGGAAGCCTAGTGGGTCCTGACAACGTCAGGACCCACTATGCTTGCTGTCAGTGAGTAGCTGACAGTTCTAATACACTGCACTACGCATGTAGTGCAGTGTATTAGAATAGCGATCAGGGCCTCCTGCCCTCATGTCCCCTAGTGGGACAAAGTAATAAAGTAAAAAAAAAGTTAAAAAAAGATGTGTAAAAATAAGAAAATAAAAGTTTTAAAAGTAATAAAAGTAAAAGTCCCACTTTTTCCCTTATCAGTCCTTTATTATTAATAAAAATATATAAACAAACAAATAAACTATACATAATTGGTATCGCCGCGTCCGTAACGGCCTGAGCTACAAAATTATTTTGTTATTTATCCCGCACGGTGAACGCCGTAAAAAAAAATATTAATAAACCGTACCACAATCACAATTGTTTGGTCACTTCACCTCCCAAAAAATGGAATAAAAAGAGATCAAAAAGTCGCATGTACCTAAAAATGGTACTGATGGAAAATACAGTTCGTTACGCAAAAAAAAAGTCCTCGCACGCCTTTATTGATTGAAAAATAAAAACGTTCTGGCTCTTAGAATAAGGTAACACAAAAAGTGAATGATTGTTTACAAAACGTATTTTATTGTGCAAACGCCATAAGACATAAAAAAAAACTATAAACATCTGGTATCGCCGTGATCGTATCGCCCCGCAGAATAAAGTGAATATGTCATTTATAGCGCACGGTGAACGCTGTAAAAAAAAAAGTATACAAAAACAATAGTAGAATTGCTGTTTATTAGTCACCACGCCACCTAAAAATGGAATAAAAACTGATCAAAAAGCCGCATGCACCCCATGAAAACTACAATGGATTCCTCAAGGGGTCTAGTTTCCAAATTGGGGTCACTTTTGGGGGGTTTCCAATGTTTTGGCACCACAAGACCTCTTCAAACCGGACATGGTGCCTAATAAAAAAGAGGGCTCAAAATCCGCTAGGTGCTCCTTTGCTTCGGAGGCCGGTGCTTCAGTCCATTACCACACTAGGGCCACATGTGGGATATTTCTCTAAACTGCAGAATCTGGGCAATAAGTATTGAGTTGCGTTTCTCTGATAAATCCTTTTGTGTTATAAAAAAAATGGTATAAAAAGAGTAAATTTCACCTCTACTTTGCTCTAAATTTCTGTGAAACACCTAAAGGGTTCATAAACTTTCTAAATGCTGTTGTGAATACTTTGAGGGGTCTAGTTTCTAAAATGGGGTGTTTGATAGGGGTTTCTAATATATGGGCCCCTCAAAGCAACTTCAGAAATGAACTGGAACCTAAAAAAATAAATAAATGAGGCAATACTTCGCTTCTTACATTATACTGATAATGAGCCGTGCCCACTCCGAGATGACCCCAGTTTTGACCGTTTGTATAAACGGAGACCCCTATTAGACCGTTCCAGTGCCCGGTTTTCCCAAGCATACACCCCCGAGAAGTGTTTTTCTATTGATGAGTCCCTGGTACATTTTAAAGGGAGGGTTCAATTCCGCCAGTACCTGCCAGGTAAGAGGGCAAGGTATGGCGTGAAGATGTATAAGCTGTGCGAGAGTGCATCAGGGTATACCTACAGGTTTAGGATATATGAAGGAAAGGCCACCCCCAAACCAGACTGCATCCTGGACTACAATAGGTACATGGGAGGGATGGACTTGTCAAATCAAGTCCTGAAGCCCTACAGCGCCATGCGGTGTGGTATAAGAAGCTGGCCGGGCACATCATACAGATGGCTTTGTACAATGCGTATGTGCTACGTCGATGTGCAGGCCAGAGGGGAACTTTCCTGGAATTTCAAGATCTAATCTTTAGGGACCAGGAAGGGGGGGCACCCAGTACTTCTGGAAGCGAGGCCACACGCATCGTACCAGGGCAACACTTTCCAGGAGAAGGTCCCCAAACCGGTGGAAAGGGAAAGAGTCAAAAGAGGTGCAGAGTCTGCTATAAGAGGGGGATAAGGAAGAACACAATATACCAATGTGACACGTGTCCCGAAAAACCAGAGCTCTGTATAAAAGATTGTTTTAAAATGTATCATACATCCCTTGATTTTTAATTTACCCTGATGCACTCCGCACAGCTTACCCCCCTCATCTTTCCCTTCTGAGCCCTGCCGTATGCCCAGGCAGCTGATAACAGCCACATGTAGGGTATTGTCGTACCCAGGAGAACCCACATTACAATTTAAGGGGTGTATATCTCCGGTGGCGCATGCTGGGCACACTATATTGGACACTGAAATGGCATATACATATATAAAATTGCAAATCTCACACTGCACCATCTGCTGCGCATTATCTTTTACACAGTACCTGTGGGGTCAAAATGCTCACTACACCTCTAGATGAATGTCTTAAGGGGTGTAGTTTTTAAAATGGGGTCACTTCTCGGGGGTTTCAACTGTACTGGTACCTCAGGGGCTTCTGCACACATGACTTAGCACCAGAAAAGCTCCAGTAGGCCAAATGGTGGTCCTTTCCTTCTGAGCTCTCCCATGGGCCCAAAGGGCAGTTTATCACCACAAATGGGGTATTGCCGCACTAAGGACAAATTGGGCAACAAAATGGGGTATGTTGTTCCTTGTGAAAATAAGAAATTTTGATCAAAAATGACATCTTATTGGAAAAAATATCATTTTTTTCATTTCACAGCCCAATTCAAATAGGTGCTGTGAAAAACCTGTGCGGTCAAAATGATAACAAAAACCATAAATGAATTCCTTGAGGGGTGTAGTTTCCAAAATGGGGTCACTTCGGGTGGGTTTCCATTGCTTTGATACCTCTGGGGCTCTGCAAATGCGACATGGCACCCGAAAACCAATCCAGCAAAATCTGGACTCCAACAAACACATAGCGCTCCTTTCCTTCTGAGCCCTCCCATGGGCCCAAACGGCAGTTTATCACCACAAATGGGGTATTGCCGCACTAAGGACAAATTGGGCAACAAAATGGGGTATGTTGTTCCCTGTGAAAATAAGAAAATTTGATCAAAAATGACATTTTATTGGAAAAAATATCATTTTTTTCATTTCACAGCCCAATTCAAATAGGTGCTGTGAAAAAACTGTGCGGTCAAAATGATAACAAAAACCATAAATGAATTCCTTGAGGGGTGTAATTTCCAAAATGGGGTCACTTCTGGTGGGTTTCCATTGTTTTGATACCTCAACGCCTCTTCAAACCTGGCATGCTGCCTAAAATATATTCTAATAAAAAAGAGGCCTCAAAATGCACTAGGTGCTTCTTTGCTTCTAGGGCTTGTGTTTTAGTCCACGAGCGCAGTAGGGCCACATGTGGGACATTTCTAAAAACTGCAGAATCTGGACAATACATATTTAGTAGTGTTTCTCTGGTAAAACCTTCTCTGTTACTAAAAAAAAATTGAATAAAATTGAGATTCAGCAGAAAAAATGAAATTTGCAAATTTCATTTCCACTTTGCTTTAATTCCTGTGAAATGCCTGAAGGGTTAAAAAACTTTCTATATGCTGTTTTGAATACTTTGAGGGGTCTAGTTTTTAAAATGGGGTGTTTTATGGGGGTTTCTAATACATAGGCCCCTCAAATCCACTTCAGAACTGAACTGGCACCTTCAAAAAAAGGCTTTTGAAATTTTCTTAAGAATATGAGAAATTGCTGTTTATGTTCTAAACCTTGTAACGTCCAAGAAAAATAAAATAATGTTCAAAAAACGATGCCAATCTAAAGTAGACATATGGGAAATGTGAACTAGTAACTATTTTGGGTGGTATAACCGTCTGTTTTTCAAGCAGATGCATTTAAATTCTGAAAAATGCTATTTTTTGTAAATTTTCTCTAAATTTTGCAATTTTTCACAAATAAAGACTGAATATATCGACCAAATTTTACCACGAACATGAAGCCCAAAGTGTCACGAGAAAACAATCTCAGAATCGCTTGGATAGGTTTAAGCATTCCGACGTTATTACCACATAAAGTGAAATATGTCAGATTTGAAAAATGGGCTCTGAGCCTTAAGGCCCAAACTAGGCTGCGTCCTTAAGGGGTTAAATGAGGGCTTATCCCCCTTACAGACTTTATTTTCTTAGCTTGCTCTACGGTCATACTTGTCCTGCATAATGCCAAAAAGGTCTATACAGTGGCAACAGGCTGGGCCAACTACTTGTCAAATGCCCCCTTGGGCAGCATTCAAAACATCAAACACATAATTTGTAACTGTGTCCAATCTGTAGGCCACTTTCTCTATATTATGAGCATTCTTTACTGCTAAACCTACTAATATTGGCAATAATCCAAACTTGTCCTTCACGGTACATATTGGTCATAATTGTGTCGCACTGTCACTTACTGTCCTAATGGGAGTTTTACCCCTGCAGATATAACAGGTCGTGGGCAGCATCTTTCTCAAACCCAAAGACATCCAGGTCACATAACCTCCGGGCTCTCATTGCTGCCATGTACTTCTTACTTATGAGTGTCAACAACCAGTGACCTTCACCTCATAACTCCACATAAAATACCTCAAGTTGTTATTCACAGTACCGCGGCATGTTTACATACATTATAATTATAAACCTCAGACAATTGGCGGCTAGCAAACTGAACCGACGTTAGACATGACTGGATGTCTCTCAATGCATTGCACGCTAACAACTAAATAAACAAATAATACTTAGCAACTGCAGGCCCCTGATGAATTGCGGCAGATATTATTGACAGCAATGAAACGCGTAAGGCATTACCTGTGAATTGCTTGTACGAGGCATCAGCCCTTATTAGGGCTTGGCAGCTGGCAGCTGAACCAGCAAATACACGCTGGTCCACCTCCATATACAGCGTAGCCAGCTAGGCTTAGAATAACAACATCCGGATCATCCGTGATAATACAGACGCTAAGCCCCTAGTCAGATGAAGCAGACAGAGAACGAACTCTAACTGCACCTACTAGGTCGAACCAATATACCAACGGGGTCACCTTCCCTGCTGGTATTTAAAGCCCATACCCGGATTATTGTTGAACTATTTGGATTAATAAAAAACTTTTCAAAAAAATTATAAAATATCAAGAAAAATATATATGTATAAAAATAGAAAAATCTGAAAATAATAAATCCAGTATATAATATCAGTACTACATCCGGTTTAAACAAATTATAGGCTTTCTCATATATACCTCGTATTTTCAGCAAGTCACAGAGTCTATAGTGGCAATGTAAGTGCATTTGCACTTGAACCAAGTAATAAACCAGTGAGAAATTGAATTATACTAGGGGAAACTAACTAGACATCTTAAACACACAGTGAACTATAGTCAGACAATAGGGTCTCAACTAAGAAAATAATACTATCACCAATCTTATAATATCACCCCTAAGGTTTGGGTCCCAACAGTTCATTGACAAGTCCTGTACATCAAATCAAACAACAAACAAACAAACAAACACCTTTTATATAAGAAAAGCTTCTCCGTCCCTCTGGACAGGGCACCTAGACTGGGTACATTTTATGTCACACTTGTTACTCAGCAGGATTTGTACCTTGATCTGAGTTGATTACCTGTAACATCTTCTACTCACAGAAATATTCACAGATACCATGTTTTATCTGACAAGTGTCCCAAACCAATTATTTTCTTACCTACTTTGAGATTCAAATTAACACACCTATACACATACCTAATATCTTAGGAAGCTAAAAATTATGTTTGGCACATGTTAAACAGGTTAAACAAAAGTAGTTAGTAAAGCCATATGGCGTGAACGCTTTAGATATGATTTCTACCATCCCCCCTGTTGAGACATGGCTTGTCCGATGCCTCAATATAACTGCACATCTGAATAAGTTGCTGGGTAGGATTTATTTGTTCTTACAAGATCCATCTGCAAACAGTATGAGATCACTATTTGGTAGTGGAATATCTTTAAGATATGATCTTAGTAACACTCTGTCTGCTAAGGAGGATAGGAAATCATGTGGTTCATCATTCTCCGCAGTAGACATCAAGGATTTAAAGTGGTACATCTTTCTATCATAAATAACACTAATGTGGTGGAAGCTCTTATAGCTTCTGCGGCAGATACAACTGATTGAACACGGGGAGGTAAGGCTCTAACTACTAGGTCAAGTTTTGATGAGTAGTAAGCTAGAGGTCTATCCTTTCCCCCACACTCCTGTGTTAGCACTGAAGTCATGTATCCATTTTTACAATCTACAGTTTGAATAAAGGGTTTTGAATAATCAGGTAGTCCAAGCACTGAAGATCCTACAAGAACCTGTTTTATCTGGAAAAAATTGCCTCCTCAGCTTCAGAAGTCCATTTAATGGAATCCTGGGCTGCACGGGGTTCCTCATAAATCAAACACATCAATGGTCCTATAATAGCAGGATAATTGGCTATCCAACTTCTGTAGAAGTTAGTCATACCCAATAAGAACATCATTTGTCTTTTTGTCAGAGGTTTCGGTCTCTTGGAGTATTACTGACTTTCTTCCTTCATCTAGATGTTTACCTTCTTGGGCAATATGGTGTATGGAATGCCTGTGTGATGCCGAGGCTAGTAAGTATATGCCCTAGTACTTGTCCCTTGAAGTGGGTTCCTCTGTCACTCTTAGTTGCTTCAGGGACCCCATATCGGCATACTACTTCACTGAGTATTTTCCCAGCAGTGTTTTTCAGCTGTGGCTTTGGTTACTGGCCATTCCTCATGCCAGTTTGAAAACACGTCAGTAAATACGAGGACATAATTATATACATGAGGAGATATTCATATACACTAGGACATATTCATATACACCTACCTCGGGTAGCTGTATGTAGTCAACCTGCAGTCGCTGGAAGGGGTAATCAGGGCGAGGCATGTGCAACCTGGGTGTTTTTGTCATTTTACCGGGGTTGTGTCTGACGCAACCCTCTATATGTCGAGCAGCTGCGTTCTGAAATCCAGGGACAAACCAGTGTTGTATTGGTTTGCCTGCTGAAGTCAGAAAGCCTCTTGGTTGCCATATTGTGTCATAATCGTGTGCGACTCCAAAGGTGTACCGTGAGTCTGTATAGACATTCACCCTTTTACCTGTGACCAACTTACATGCTTCTGCGAGTGCCATGAGTTCTGCCTCTTGGGCAGAGCTGCTGGAGGCAGTGACTTTTTCAGCACTGTCTTACCTTCCTGGACCACTGCATACCCGGTGGGGAAATGTCCTGTCTACTTATTCCAGTATCTGGATCCACACACAAAATACTGAACATCATAGTTAGTAAAAGGTACATCAGTGACATCTGGTAACCCTTGGGCTTCAAGTTGCTTTAAACTGGGACAATCATGTTCATGTTCCATATCAAACAAGTCATTGTCATTTGCAAGTTCGTACATTAAGAGTCTGGCATCCCCCCCCCCTTTCCCCTCCTTTCTCTACAACCATAGGCATAGTGATGGTTGTGTGGGACTAGGTGGTCTTGGATGGCAGTAAACCTATATGGGAAAATTACAACAATAATGAGACTGTTTCCTGAGCACATATGTCAAAGAGATACAACACAAAATTATTAACATATTGCAATAGACAAGTGGTGGAGCGTTTGGGGGACCACTTATCCAACAGCTCTTTCATTGCATGGATGACAATATCAGGGGAATGTGCTGTACCCTGAGGAAACACCATCCAGGCATATTGTTTGTCTAAAAGAGAAAAACCGAATATTATAGGGAGACACAATGGGAGTTATCAGTTTAGTACTTGATAACCTAGCAATCTATCATTTATGCAGACCATGCTTGTTAAAGAGGCTTTGTCACCACATTATAAGTTCCCTATATTGTACATGATGTGATCGGCGCTGTAATGTAAATTACAGCAGTGTTTTTTATTTAGAAAAATTCATTTTTGACTGAGTTATGACCTATATTAGCTTTATGCTAATGAGTTTCTCAATGGACAACTGGGTGTGTTTTACTATATGACCAAGTGGGCGTTGTACAGAGGAGTGTATTACGCTGACCAATCAGCGTCATGCACTTGTCTCCATTCATTTACACTGCAGATAGCGATATATCTATATCGCTATTTGCAGTCACATAAACACACTATAACGCTACTCATGTGTCATGACAATGAATATACATTACCTCCAGCCAGGACGTGATGTGTATTCATTCTCCTGACCACTTCTGTAGCGTCAACATTATTAAAACATGCAAAATCTGTATGATTGTCATGAAATTGAAAATGCAACAATATGTGTGTGGGTGGAGAACATCCGACCACTCACCAATCTGGGCTAGTGTATGTAAATTCGTGAAAGGAGAGGCAGGTCTGTTCCACCTGTTGAATCCACAAGCTCATTAGAGTCCTCACCCTTGTACTGTGCATGCTCTCATAAAGAAGAATGAAGACTGCAGTTGCATAGCAACAATTGACACTCAAGCCAGTTAGTGAGTTCCACACAGCAAGCAATACAGGAAGTAGAAATGAGATGTGTCAACTCGCATCTGAATCTGCCAGACTGCAATCCAGGACTGATATTTAAATGATGATGACCTAATATCTGAGACAGAGCACTGTACAACATAACAGTGCTACATTTATGATATTAGTAGTGCCCTTGGGGTAAGAAACGGAACTCATATAATGTATCAAGATGGTCAAACAATTTTTATATAATTTTTATATATATACATCTGATTATGTACTACTGGACTAGCAGGATTAGTCGGGCAGATGTGGATGCGTATCATTATATCCCGGTAGATGTAGAGCTGGTGAGTTGTCACGATGTTCCAATGGTTATCTGAAAAACATCAAAAAACAACAATCAATCAAGAGGAAAGGGTTTGCATCATAAAATAATTAACCATACACAGTGAATATGGCATACAGATAATACATAGTGTTAACAAAGTGCTATAGAAAAAAACATGTCATGTCATAATGTATATATCTCCATAAATTACAATCCATAAAACGTACTGACAGTCAGTGTATACCCATGATTGTGCACAATTAGGTATTGCTGGCACCTGTGAATACATTAAGAGAACATATGGAGACACTCACCATGATGATATTGGCTGCTAAAGTTCAAAACAACCGCGCTACTCACGGCATCCCCTGTGCGCTATTGCGCATGCCCAGGAGACCAAATATGTCAGGGAAGAATCGTTCAACTGCGCATGTCCGCGCATGCGCCAACGTAAATACTGTGCCAAGAACGCCATATTATATAAGGGCAAACTGACACCGTCTGTCAGTATCGCTCCAAGCCGATTTCTACAAAAGTGTGCAAGGAAAACGCAGGGAAGATGCGGTGCAAACTGCAATCATGAGATATACAGAACAGCGACCAGAATACAATCTGGAAAAGGCCAAAAAAAATAGGACCAGACTACGCACCTTTTAACCCAAATTTTACCCCATATAAATGTAACTATATTATGTAGCAAGGCACCTCAATCGATAAACATATGTACAGGCAACCAGATAAACATATATATGTATATATATATATATATATATATATATATATATATATATATATATATATATATTATAGAGAGACCCCACAGGAGCACATCATAGACTTAGCCCTCAATTTAGAGGGGAAAAGTCAAAAGATGCACGGGCGTGAAAAATCGCACCTCATCCACATCTATAATGTAAATAGGTGCCTATAAACCACCACTCAATCCTGCATAAGGCATCTGTTTAAAGGCTATTAGATTAGTAAGATGGATAAGGCTGTTCAAAATTAAAGGTTTCTATAGAAAAGGAGGATATAGTTGCCACTCTACATTTATAAAAAGGTTCAAACAAACCTCAGTCTCAAAGGGAATACAAGGGGCAATATACTATCCTGCTTAATCCTTACTCCACCTGCCCATGTGGACGAAAACGGACACTGTAATACGATCCAATGTATACACCACTGACATATATAGTAAACAGTATAATGTAATTTTTATTGAAAAATGTACAGTACATCACTTCTGGTGAGTTCATCCATTGTTCCCAAATATTGTGATCTGTGAATAGACAAGAAAATCTTTATCTGATGTCCAGTTAAAGGTGTTGCGTAAGGGCCTGTCTTATTGCCAAGTTAATAAGGTGGACTGGTTCACTGACAGCAAGCCGATTAGGCTTCGTCTCCAGGCTGGGGCCTGATCAACTTCTGTAATGACAGAGCAGGGGGCCATTGGGTCTCCTGTTGCCATAGTAGCAGTCGCCAGTCCTGATTGCCTGTCAGGGCTGGCGATCTGCTAGCAACCGCTAAGATGCAGCGATAGCTCCTGAGCCGGCAACCATCTTTCCATGGCCGGGCGGGTCCTGAACGGCTTCCGTGCTAGGCAGACCGGGAGGCCAGTATTAGCATTGCAGTTACCGGAACCCCGGCAATTTCATTGCTAGGGTTCTGATGAGCTGCAAACACCTTAAATGCAGCGATCGCGTTTGAGCTCTGCATTTAAAGGGGTTAATGGTGAGGATTGAAGGTTATTTCTGCCACCGCCATTACAGCCGGATGTCAGCTGTAAGATACCTCTGATATCCGGCGATGATGGCACCAGCACAGCTTCTAAGCCGGTGCCCAGCATTTGCCGTATGGATACGGCAAAATGCGGGAAGCACTAGCTTTCCATGGCTAATCCATACGGCAAATGTCGGGAAGGGGTTAAATTGTACCTCCACTGTTAGCGCTATTTGATTCTATAGCGCTAGCGGCTGTTCTGGATACGGGAGCCATGGTGACGAGCAGGTCGCTCTGTCTCCCACTGAAGAGTTAAAGGGTTATTCCCATCTTGCCACGTATTTTTTTTTTTGGCCAGCACACATGTATGATCAAAAATAAGCCTATTGAACCTATCCATTCAGATTTCCTACCTGGATTTGATCCTCAATCTTCCTCTTTCCCTGCTGCTCATTCCTCTGCTTGTGAAGATTTGTGGGTGGTACGTTGTGAGACATGTGCTGCATGAGCGATCTCAAACACAAAGTGCTTGTTCTAAACTAAACACTGTTATCTCTATATGTACATATAGAGATAACAGTGCTTTGAAGAAAGAACAAAAAGGGCTCTACTGCTGCGTGAGGAGTTTCGAAAACTTAGACGGCTCCAGGGCTACTGCACATGCCTGGGAGCCGTCCTATTCACTTTCATTAGAGCAGGAGTGAGGTGGCCTGATTTAGAGCTACTGCGCATGCTCAATCTGCACACCAGAGGAAATGGCCAGCGTATTAGGAAAATTCACAGTAGAAACTGCGCAAGCGCAGCCACCGCTGCAGGACCCTAGCGGTGGCCATAACCATTGGATACCATTTCCAAACAAACCAAAAGACATGGGGTGGACCGGATGGATTATCTTCTGAATGGCACAACATTTTAAAAAGAAAGAATTTACAAATATTCATATATTTCCATATGCAACAACTTAAGCTATGATCATTGAGATGGGAATACCCCTTTAAGAACAGCCGGCAGAATGGACTTTACACAGTCCGGGCTGCTGCTAGAAGCAAGATAGCAAATACGAGTGATGTAGAAAATAGACTATAATGCGCACTCCTGCACTATTACCGCTTTTCACTTGAAAGTGGAGGTACACTTTAATTATATATATCATATACAAATTTACCCCTTGTCTTATATTTAGAATAAATAATAATTAGCTCACACATTTTATGTTTCCTAAATGACTGACGTGTAAAATATTTGTTAAATGAATAATCTTTGGAATATTTTTTCTCCTCATCGCCCTACTGCTCGGACTATGGCTCTTCTTCTGTGTTTAGTAAGTTTACTCAATTATCCATTCATGAAACATTTATAGGGACATTTATAAACACTGCTCCCCATACCCCAAGTTTTAGCTTAAAGTTAGATGGTTACCTGTCTAATATGACAGAATGTAATGGTATCAGGTAGAGACATCCCATCTATGTATTGGAAACAAGGCCAATGTGGTTGTCTGCATCTCCATGATGAATAGACAGGACAGCTGGAAGATGCTTATCTGAACTTGTTCCATGTACAGAGGGGACAAAAGTGAAGAAATAAAGAAAGAATTCAGTCTAACCCCATGCAATTTACAATCACACATGTAACATGCCATGGATCCAAAGTAAAGCTCAAGGATGGAGGGGGGGTTATCATCGGAATGGATTTATTGGAATTGTTCTATTGAGAACTTTCATAACTTTTTACTTCTAGTTATAAACTAAAACCTGAATATCTAAAAGTACAGAAGGAGCTTCTAGAGGGCAAGAGGATATTTAGGCCGGATTTAATGAACGAAGAGTTTTCGAAGATGCTGCAAAGACCAGGTAAGAATAACTGTTTAACTGGGTAAGGCAAAGTAAGGCTTCGTTCACATATGCGTTAGTACTTCCATTGTTCTACTCCATCATAGGAGCGGAACAACGAATAAACACTATAGTGCTGGGTCCGTAGGCCAACACTTATAGTGTCAGATGAAAAACTTATTGATTTTAACGGTTTCTGATGGGTTTCTATCACGGTGTCCATTGTTTTACCGTAACAATAGCACAACATGCTGCACTATTTTTCACTTCATTTTGGACCAGATCTGCGATAGAGGCTCGCAACAGGGCCTGAAAGGCAAATGTGAACATATCTTAACAAAAGGAAGGTGTTTCCCACAGATTTAACTACCCAACAACTCCCCACATCTATGTTTCCATTATAATTTTTAATTCATAATTATTGACCTTTATTTTATATTTTAATGGTCCCTAAGAACCAACAAATTATAAAAAAGAAGAGGGACATTGAAAAAGGGGACGGTGAAGAAGATCGAAGTTGTCACCCTGTACTCGGTCGAATGATGGCAGCATCTGAATACAGGGTTGAGATTGAGCTGGCAATAGATGCGAGTAGAAGCAAAAGTGCCGATGCGGAGGGAAGAAAATATATGAAATCTATAAAAGCTGAAAAGGAGAAAGAGGAGAAAGCAATGAAAACTTATGTGGCCAAGATAAAAGAACTTAAATGTCAGAAGCCAAAAAAGTTCAAGACCAAAAAAAACGTAGTCAAAAAAACCAAACACAACATAGTCAAGAAGCTTAAAAACATAAAGATCAAGAGGAGAAAATGAAATCATCATTGTGCCACAGTAAAAACATCACATTCCTAACATCAAAATAATCAAAGACCTCCATATCACATCTGAATATTCCCACCACATTTTTTCCCAAGAGGCTGGGAATATGCACCCTATAAAACCTGCTTCTCAGAAGACCGCTCAACCACCAACTAAACAACTTCTATTTCCATAAACAAATATTTTTTAAAAAAAAATAATTAATTCAATACCATTTTAAAAACACTTTTAGACAGTTTTTATAAATATTATTATTTTATTATTATTACTACAATAATTGTATTAAATTGTTAAGAAGTATGAAAAGAAAATAAACGTAAATAATGAGGGACATGGGCAATGTCTACTCTTCAAATAGTACAATATGGAATACAGGCTGCATATTATAATGGAGTCTACTGTGTATATGGACATGTCATGTTCCATTGTGACTCCATCTAGACGTTTCAACACATCTGTAGAATCTCTAATATAAGATTGCAGATTTTCAACACATGGACGAAGATAAAAATCCAAAAAGCGGCATGTCAATTCACACAGACCACCACATAACGAGACAATTGGACGTCCCGGTGGTTTTTTCTGGTCCTTGTGTACCTTTGGCAATAAATATAATGTTGGAACAATCGGGCTCTTAACACATAAACCATCCATGACCTTTTTAGTGATTACATTATTCTTAAATGCCTCCATTAGCATTTTGTCTAAACGATCCTTAAAGATGTCAGTCGGATTACATGGTAACCATCTATAGCATTTCTAATCATGCAATTATCTATACACCTCGGACTCGTATAGATCAAACGGCCATATCACCACATTACCCCCCTTATCTGCTTGTTTGAATACGACCCCCTTCATCATTTTCAGTTCATGCAAGGCCTTGCGCTGCACTCTAGATAAGTTGTCACATCTACGATTTTGTGATAGTTTCCTCAACTCATCAACCACCATTCTAACGAACATTTCTACTGGTGGATTTAATAAAAGTGGTGGGAATGTGGTAGATTTGGGTCGAGTAAAGTTTGGAAATTTATCAGTATTTACCTCCTGTTCTTGAAGCAAAGACTCTAATATCCGGACCGCTTCCAATTCCTCCTGGGCTGTAAACAAATGGTTGAAATCATTCTTTGCATAATATTTTTTTTAAATGAGTTTACGCGCAAATAGGAATATATCCTCGATGGCTGTAAAATCATCGAAACCAGATACCGGACAAAATGTTAAACCTAGTGATAGCACAGAATTTTGACTGGGTGTTAGTACAATATCAGATAAGTTAATTACCTTCAATTCACCATTATTTCCATCCGACGTGTTAAATTTTCTTTTAATTGGCGCTCGTCTGGTTTCATACCTTGTCATCCCTATTTCTCGTGCATTTGATGATGACGATCCTTGTGATATCCCAGATGCAACACTCTCCAATGATGAGGAGGATTCACTGCGCGATAATGTAGAAGGTGCACGCTTTTGCCATCTATAGATTCTCTGCTGTTGAAAATCCAGAACATCTCTTTGGAATTTTTTGTTTTTTACGTCCTGTATCTCTCGTTCCCATTTTGCACATTCAATACTTAAATCCTGTTCAAATTTGGCTAGATTTTCAGGAGTCAATGTTGATTTCACTTGTTCCTGTAAAGGTGCAATAGTTTTTTCAACGTCCTCCAATTGTTTTTTATCCATACCAATTAACAGTTCGATGAAAGTGCGAGAGCATAATGCACATGCTCGTTCCCATCTCGATTTCATTGTCACGTCTTCAAATGGAAATGACGGGAAAACATGGACACGTAGACCACGAGGGATCAGATCCCGAGCCAAATACTGTTCTAATGAAACCTTATTCCACCAAATTCTGGTACGACTTTCAATAAGTCCTTTAATGATCTATGTATTTCCATTATACCTGTATTGTTTGCACCAACGGTTCCTATAGCATCCTCCTTAAAAACATGAGTAACAAGCAATAGCCAGTTAGATTCCCGAGTATGGAAATCCATATTAGTTACAAGGCCTGTCAACAACATACAAAACATATGAATACCTATACGAAAACCAGGCCAAACATTCCATATAATGATCTATATATATATATATATCAATATATAAGCACAATCCCCATAAATATATATACATAGATACTATTATATAAGTACTGTAATAACATATGAGTACACCATGGGTACCATGCAAAAAGATTTTTATTATATTTAATCACAAATCGTAAAAACAATGGCCAGCACGACCTAAAAAAATTACAAACAAGTTTTAAACAACATGGTGGTGGTGGGTTCGTAGGCCTACACAGTGTCCGATGAAAAACGTATTGATTTTAATGGCTCCTGTAGGGTTTCTGTCATCGTGTCCATTGTTTTACCGTAAAAATTGCACAACATGCTGCACTTTTTTTTCACTGCATTTTGGACCAGATCTGCGATAGAGGCTCGCAACAGAGTCTGTAACGCAGATGTGAACATAGCTTAACAAAAGGAAGGTGTTTCCCACAGATTTAACTACCCAACAACTCCCCACATCTATATTTCCATTATAATTTTTAATTCATAATTATTGACCTTTATTATATATTTCAATAGTCCCTAAGAACCAACAAATGATAAAAAAGAAGAGGGAGATTGAAGAATGGGACTGTGAAGAAGATCAAAGTTGTCACCCTGTACTGAGTCGAATGATGGCAGCATCTGAATACAGGGTTGAGAATGAGCTGGCAAAAGAGGCGAGTAGAAGCAAAAGTGCCGATGCGGAGGGAAAAAAATATATGAAATCTATAAAAGCTGAAAAGGAGAAAGCAATGAAAAATTATGTGGCCAAGATAAAAGAACTTCAAAGTCAAAAGCCAAAAAAGTTCAAGACCAAAAAAAACGTGGTCAAATTGACCAAACACATCATAGTCAAGAAGCTTAAAAACATACAGATCAAGAGGAGAAAATTAAATCATCATTGTGCCACAGTAAAAACATCACATTACTAACATCAAAATAATCAAAGACCTCCATATCACATCTGAATATTCCCACCACATTTTTTCCCAAGAGACCGGGAATATGCACCCTATAAAACTTGCTTCTCAGAAGACCGCTCAACCACCAACTAAAGAACTTCTATTTCCTTAAACAAATATTTTTTTAAAAAATAATTAATTCAATACCATTTTAAAAACACTTTTAGACAGTTTTTATAAATATTATTATTTTATTATTATTACTACAATAATTTTATTAAATTATTAAGAAGTATGAACAGAAAATAAACGTAAATAATGAGGGACATGCACAATGTCTACTCTTCAAATATTACAATATGGAATACAGGCTGCATATTATAATGGAGTCTACTGTGTATATGGACATGTCATGTTCCATTGTGACTCCATCTAGACGTTTCAACACATCTGTAGAATCTCTAATATAAGATTGCAGATTTTCAACACATGGACGAAGATAAAAATCCAAAAAGCGGCATGTCAATTCACACAGACCACCACATAACGAGACAATTGGACGTCCCGGTGGTTTTTTCTGGTCCTTGTGTACCTTTGGCAATAAATATAATGTTGGAACAATCGGGCTCTTAAGACATAAACCATCCATGACCTTCTTAGTGATTACATTATTCTTAAATGCCTCCATTAGCATTTTGTCTAAACGATCCTTAAAGATGTCAGTCGGATTACATGGTAACCATCTATAGCATTTCTCATCATGCAATTGTCTATACACCTCGGACTCGTATAGATCAAACGGCCATATCACCACATTACCCCCCTTATCTGCTTGTTTGAATACGACCCCCTTCATCATTTTCAGTTCATGCAAGGCCTTGCGCTGCACTCTAGATAAGTTGTCATATCTACGATTTTGTGATAGTTTCCTCAACTCATCAACCACCATTCTAACGAACATTTCTACTGGTGGATTTAATAAAAGTGGTGGGAATGTGGTAGATTTGGGTCGAGTAAAGTCCGGAAATTTATCAGTGCTTACCTCCTGTTCTTGAAGCAAAGACTCTAATATCCGGACCACTTCCAATTCCTCCTGGGCTGTAAACAAATGGTTGAAATCATTCTTTGCATAATATTTTTTTTAAATGAGTTTACGCGCAAATAGGAATATATCCTCGATGGCTGTAAAATCATCAAAACCGGATACCGGACAAAATGTTAAACCTAGTGATAGCACAGAATTTTGACTGGGTGTTAATACAATATCAGATAAGTTAATTACCTTCAATTCACCATTATTTCCATCCGACGTGTTCAATTTCCTTTTTATTGGCGCTCGTCTGGTTTCATACCTTCTCATCCCTATTTCTCGTGCATTTGATGATGACGATCCTTGTGATATCCCAGATGCAACACTCTCCAATGATGAGGATTATTCACTGCGCGATAATGTAGAAGGTGCACGCTTTTGCCATCTATAGATTCTCTGCTGTTGAAAATCCAGAACATCTCTTTGGAGTTTTTTGGTTTTTACGTCCTGTATCTCTCGTTCCCATTTTGCACATTCAATACTTAAATCCTGTTCAAATTTTTGCTAGATTTTCAGGAGTCAATGTTGATTTCACTTGTTCCTGTAAAGGTGCAATCGTTTTTTCAATGTCCTCCTATTGTTTTTTATCCATACCAATTAACAGTTCGATGAAAGTGCGAGAGCATAATGCACATGCTCGTTCCCATCTCGATTTCATTGTCACGTCTTCAAATGGAAATGACGGGAAAACATGGACACGTAGACCACGAGGGATCAGATCCCGAGCCAAATACTGTTCTAATGAAACCTTATTCCACCAAATTCTGGTACGACGTTTCAATAAGTCCTTTAATGATCTATGTATTTCCATTATACCTGTATTGTTTGCACCAACGGTTCCTATAGCATCCTCCTTAAAAACATGAGTAACAAGCAATAGCCAGTTAGATTCCCGAGTATGGAAATCCATATTAGTTACAAGGCCTGTCAACAACATACAAAACATATGAATACCTATACGAAAACCAGGACAAATATTCCATATAATGATCTATATATATCAATATATAAGCACAATCCCCATAAATGTATATATAGATACTATTATATAAGTACTGTAATAACATATGAGTACCATGGGTACCATGCAAAAAGATTTTTATTATATTTAATCACAAATAGTAAAAACAATGGCCAGCACGACCTAAAAAAATTACAAACAAGATTTAAACAACATGGTGGTGGTGGGTTCGTAGGCCTACACAGTGTCCGATGAAAAACGTATTGATTTTAATGGCTCCTGTAGGGTTTCTGTCATCGTGTCCATTGTTTTACCGTAACAATTGCACAACATGCTGCACTATTTTTCACTGCATTTTGGACCAGATCTGCGATAGAGGCTCGCAACAGAGTCTGTAACGCAGATGTGAACATAGCTTAACAAAAGGAAGGTGTTTCCCACAGATTTAATTACCCAACAACTCCCCACATCTATATTTCCATTATAATTTTTAATTCATAATTATTGACCTTTATTATATATTTTAATAGTCCCTAAGAACCAACAAATGATAAAAAAGAAGAGGGAGATTGAAGAATGGGACTGTGAAGAAGATCAAAGTTGTCACCCTGTACTGAGTCGAATGATGGCAGCTTCTGAATACAGGGTTGAGAACGAGCTGGCAAAAGAGGCGAGTAGAAGCAAAAGTGCCGATGCGGAGGGAAAAAAATATATGAAATCTATAAAAGCTGAAAAGGAGAAAGCAATGAAAAATTATGTGGCCAAGATAAAAGAACTTCAAAGTCAAAAGCCAAAAAAGTTCAAGACCAAAAAAAAACGTGGTCAAATTGACCAAACACATCATAGTCAAGAAGCTTAAAAACATACAGATCAAGAGGAGAAAATGAAATCATCATTGTGCCACAGTAAAAACATCACATTACTAACATCAAAATAATCAAAGACCTCCATATCACATCTGAATATTACCACCACATTTTTTCCCAAGAGACCGGGGATATGCACCCTATAAAACTTGCTTCTCAGAAGACCGCTCAACCACCAACTAAACAACTTCTATTTCCATAAACAAATATTTTTTTAAAAAATAATTAATTCAATACCATTTTAAAAACACTTTTAGACAGTTTTTATAAATATTATTATTTTATTATTATTACTACAATAATTTTATTAAATTATTAAGAAGTATGAACAGAAAATAAACGTAAATAATGAGGGACATGCACAATGTCTACTCTTCAAATATTACAATATGGAATACAGGCTGCATATTATAATGGAGTCTACTGTGTATATGGACATGTCATTTTCCATTGTGACTCCATCTAGACGTTTCAACACATCTGTAGAATCTCTAATATAAGATTGCAGATTTTCAACACATGGACGAAGATAAAAATCCAAAAAGCGGCATGTCAATTCACACAGACCACCACATAACGAGACAATTGGACGTCCCGGTGGTTTTTTCTGGTCCTTGTGTACCTTTGGCAATAAATATAATGTTGGAACAATCGGGCTCTTAAGACATAAACCATCCATGACCTTTTTAGTGATTACATTATTCTTAAATGCCTCCATTAGCATTTTGTCTAAACGATCCTTAAAGATGTCAGTCGGATTACATGGTAACCATCTATAGCATTTCTCATCATGCAATTGTCTATACACCTCGGACTCGTATAGATCAAACGGCCATATCACCACATTACCCCCCTTATCTGCTTGTTTGAATACGACCCCCTTCATCATTTTCAGTTCATGCAAGGCCTTGCGCTGCACTCTAGATAAGTTGTCATATCTACGATTTTGTGATAGTTTCCTCAACTCATCAACCACCATTCTAACGAACATTTCTACTGGTGGATTTAATAAAAGTGGTGGGAATGTGGTAGATTTGGGTCGAGTAAAGTCCGGAAATTTATCAGTGCTTACCTCCTGTTCTTGAAGCAAAGACTCTAATATCCGGACCACTTCCAATTCCTCCTGGGCTGTAAACAAATGGTTGAAATCATTCTTTGCATAATATTTTTTAAAAATGAGTTTACGCGCAAATAGGAATATATCCTCGATGGCTGTAAAATCATCAAAACCGGATACCGGACAAAATGTTAAACCTAGTGATAGCACAGAATTTTGACTGGGTGTTAATACAATATCAGATAAGTTAATTACCTTCAATTCACCATTATTTCCATCCGACGTGTTCAATTTCCTTTTTATTGGCGCTCGTCTGGTTTCATACCTTCTCATCCCTATTTCTCGTGCATTTGATGATGACGATCCTTGTGATATCCCAGATGCAACACTCTCCAATGATGAGGATTATTCACTGCGCGATAATGTAGAAGGTGCACGCTTTTGCCATCTATAGATTCTCTGCTGTTGAAAATCCAGAACATCTCTTTGGAGTTTTTTGGTTTTTACGTCCTGTATCTCTCGTTCCCATTTTGCACATTCAATACTTAAATCCTGTTCAAATTTTTGCTAGATTTTCAGGAGTCAATGTTGATTTCACTTGTTCCTGTAAAGGTGCAATCGTTTTTTCAATGTCCTCCTATTGTTTTTTATCCATACCAATTAACAGTTCGATGAAAGTGCGAGAGCATAATGCACATGCTCGTTCCCATCTCGATTTCATTGTCACGTCTTCAAATGGAAATGACGGGAAAACATGGACACGTAGACCACGAGGGATCAGATCCCGAGCCAAATACTGTTCTAATGAAACCTTATTCCACCAAATTCTGGTACGACGTTTCAATAAGTCCTTTAATGATCTATGTATTTCCATTATACCTGTATTGTTTGCACCAACGGTTCCTATAGCATCCTCCTTAAAAACATGAGTAACAAGCAATAGCCAGTTAGATTCCCGAGTATGGAAATCCATATTAGTTACAAGGCCTGTCAACAACATACAAAACATATGAATACCTATACGAAAACCAGGCCAAATATTCCATATAATGATCTATATATATCAATATATAAGCACAATCCCCATAAATGTATATATAGATACTATTATATAAGTACTGTAATAACATATGAGTACCATGGGTACCATGCAAAAAGATTTTTATTATATTTAATCACAAATAGTAAAAACAATGGCCAGCACGACCTAAAAAAATTACAAACAAGATTTAAACAACATGGTGGTGGTGGGTTCGTAGGCCTACACAGTGTCCGATGAAAAACGTATTGATTTTAATGGCTCCTGTAGGGTTTCTGTCATCGTGTCCATTGTTTTACCGTAACAATTGCACAACATGCTGCACTCTTTTTCACTGCATTTTGGACCAGATCTGCGATAGAGGCTCGCAACAGAGTCTGTAACGCAGATGTGAACATAGCTTAACAAAAGGAAGGTGTTTCCCACAGATTTAATTACCCAACAACTCCCCACATCTATATTTCCATTATAATTTTTAATTCATAATTATTGACCTTTATTATATATTTTAATAGTCCCTAAGAACCAACAAATGATAAAAAAGAAGAGGGAGATTGAAGAATGGGACTGTGAAGAAGATCAAAGTTGTCACCCTGTACTGAGTCGAATGATGGCAGCATCTGAATACAGGGTTGAGAACGAGCTGGCAAAAGAGGCGAGTAGAAGCAAAAGTGCCGATGCGGAGGGAAAAAAATATATGAAATCTATAAAAGCTGAAAAGGAGAAAGCAATGAAAAATTATGTGGCCAAGATAAAAGAACTTCAAAGTCAAAAGCCAAAAAGGTTCAAGACCAAAAAAAAACGTGGTCAAATTGACCAAACACATCATAGTCAAGAAGCTTAAAAACATACAGATCAAGAGGAGAAAATGAAATCATCATTGTCCCACAGTAAAAACATCACATTACTAACATCAAAATAATCAAAGACCTCCATATCACATCTGAATATTACCACCACATTTTTTCCCAAGAGACCGGGGATATGCACCCTATAAAACTTGCTTCTCAGAAGACCGCTCAACCACCAACTAAACAACTTCTATTTCCATAAACAAATATTTTTTTAAAAAATAATTAATTCAATACCATTTTAAAAACACTTTTAGACAGTTTTTATAAATATTATTATTTTATTATTATTACTACAATAATTTTATTAAATTATTAAGAAGTATGAACAGAAAATAAACGTAAATAATGAGGGACATGCACAATGTCTACTCTTCAAATATTACAATATGGAATACAGGCTGCATATTATAATGGAGTCTACTGTGTATATGGACATGTCATTTTCCATTGTGACTCCATCTAGACGTTTCAACACATCTGTAGAATCTCTAATATAAGATTGCAGATTTTCAACACATGGACGAAGATAAAAATCCAAAAAGCGGCATGTCAATTCACACAGACCACCACATAACGAGACAATTGGACGTCCCGGTGGTTTTTTCTGGTCCTTGTGTACCTTTGGCAATAAATATAATGTTGGAACAATCGGGCTCTTAAGACATAAACCATCCATGACCTTTTTAGTGATTACATTATTCTTAAATGCCTCCATTAGCATTTTGTCTAAACGATCCTTAACCCCTACCCGCACCAGGACGTAACTGTACGTCGTTGCGGGAAGTTACTTCCCGCACGAGGACGTACAGTTACTGAGTTAATCCCGGTGCACACTGTCGGCGACAGTGTGCACCGGGAACCAGGAGGTCAGCTGTCGCCGACAGCTGACACTCCCCTCTTGCCGGCCAGCGGTCCTTTGCCGCTGATTTCGGCGCATTAACCCCTTAAATTCGGCGATCGGGTGCAATCGCCGAATTTTAGGGGTTTCTAACATATCGGCAGACCCCCGTCCGAAATCGCGGGGTCTGCCGATAGTTAGTATGGCAAACGGAAGCCAAACAATGGCTTCCGGGTCTGCCATGGACAGAAGCCCATCAGGACCAACCTTCGGCTGGTCCTGATAGGCTTCCTGTCAGAGTGACAGAAAGTCACTGTGCCGTTCCCGATGCACACTGTCGGCGACAGTGTGCATCGGGAACTTGGAGATCAGCTGTCCCCGACAGCTGACACTCTCCAGTGTTGCCGATCAGCGGCTCATCGCCGCTGATTTCGGCAATTAACCCGTTACATGCGGGGCTCGATTGCGATCTCCGCATGTAGCGGGTTTGTAGCGCATCAGCAGCCCCCATGCAATCGTGGGGGCTTCTGATGCTTGTGATGGCACCCGGGGGCCAGACAACGGCCCCCAGGTCTGCCATGTATGTCAGCCTATGAGGATCAGCCTCTGTTGATCCTCGTAGACCAACTGTCAGAGTGACTGTGACGTCACACTGACAGTTGGAATACATTACACTACCTAGGTAGTGTAATGTATTCTAGCAGCGATCAGAGCTGCAGGTCAAAAAAAGAAAGTGTAAAAAGTAAAAGAAAAGTTAATAAACAAAAATATAAAGTGTAAAAAGTAAAAAAAAGTTAATAAATTTTTTTTATAAAAGTGTAAAAATAAAAGGTTTTGTTTTCCTATAATAAGTCATTTATTATAGGGAAAAAATGAAAACGTTAAAAAAAAAGTACACATATTTGGTATCGCCGCGTTCGTAACGACCCAATCTATGAAACTACAATGTTAATTTTTCCGCACGGTGAACGCCGCAAACAAAATAAACGGAAAACTGTCAGCATCGCTATTTTTTAGTCACCACCCCTCCCAAGATATAGAATAAAAAGTGATCAAAAAGTCGCATTTACCCCAAAATGGTACCAATAAAAACTACAACCCGTCCCGCAAAAAACAAGACCTCCCACAGCTTTTTTGACGAAAAAATAAAAACGTTACGGCTCAAAATAGCGTGTCCCAGAAAATAAATTATTTTATAGAAACTTAATTTTATTGTGCAAACGCTGCAAAACGTAAAAAAATCTATACACATATGGTATCGCCATAATCGTACCGACCGGCAGAATAAATTAAAACGTAATTTATTGCGCACGGTGAACGCTGTAATAAATAAAGAATTTAAAGCGCCAAAATCGCTGTTTTTTGGTCACCTTAGCTCTAAAAAAGATCCTGAGGGGCCAAAATCTCACTATACCCCTAGAAAAATTCCTTGAGGGGTGTAGATTCCAAAATGGGGTCACTTTTGGGGGGTTTACACTGTTTTGGTCCCTCCGGGGCGTTGCAAACCCGACATGGCACTGAAAACCAATCCAGCAAAATCTGCGCTCCAAAATCCAAAAGGCGCTCCTTCCCTCCTGAGCCCTGCTGTGGGTCCAAACATCAGTTTACGACCACATATGGGGTATTGCCGTAATCGGGAGAAATTGCTTTACAAATTTTGGGGTGCTTTTTCTCCTTTATTCCTTGTAAAAATGAAAAAATTCTATGTTTCCACAGAAAAATAGGTGATTTTCATCTTCACAGACTAATTCCACTAAATTCTGCAAAAAAACTGTGGGGTCAATATGCTATCTATACCCCTAGAAAAATGCCTTGAGGGGTGTAGTTTCCAAAATGGGGTCACTTTGGAGGGGTTTCGGCTGTTTAGGTACCACAAGACCGCCTCAAACCTGACATGGTGCCTAAAATATATTCCTAAAAAAAGGAGGCCCCGAAATCCACTAGCTGCTCCTTTGCTTCTGAGGCCTGTGTTTCAGTCCATTAGGACACTAGGGCCACATGTTGGATATTTCTAAAATCTGCAGAATCTGGGCAATAAATATTGAGTTGCGTTTCCCTGGTAAAACCTTCTGTGTTACAGATTTTTTTTTATTACAAATGAATTTCGGCAAAAAAAATGAAATTTGTAAATTTCACCTCTACTTTGCCTTAATTCCTGTGAAACGCCTAAAGGGTTAAAATATTTTCTGAATGTGGTTTTGAATACCTTGAGGGGTGCAGTTTTCAAAATGGGGTGATTTATGGGGACTTTCTAATATATAAGGCCCTCAAAGCCACTTCAGAACTGAACTGGTCCCTGAAAAAATAGCCTTTTGAAATTTTATTGAAAATATGAGAAATTGCTGCTAAAGTTCTAAGCCTTGTAACGTCCTAGAAAAATAAAAGTACGTGAAAAAAAATGATGCAAACATAAAGTAGACATATAGGGGATGTTAACTAGTAACTATTTTGTGTGGTATTACTATCTGTTTCACAAGCAAATACATTTAAATTTAGAAAAATGCAAATTTTTGCAAATTTTTGCTAAAATTTGAAGTTTTTCACAAATAAATATTGAATTTATCGACCAAATTTTTTCACTAACATAAAGTACAATATGTCACGAGAAAACAATCTCAGAATCGCTTGGATAGGTAAAAGCATTCCGGAGTTATTACCACATAAAGTGACACATGTCAGATTTTAAAAAATAGGCTGTGTCCACAAGGCCAAAACAGGCTGTGTCCTAAAGGGGTTAAAGATGTCAGTCGGATTACATGGTAACCATCTATAGCATTTCCCATCATGCAATTGTCTATACACCTCGGACTCGTATAGATCAAACGGCCATATCACCACATTACCCCCCTTATCTGCTTGTTTGAATACGACCCCCTTCATCATTTTCAGTTCATGCAAGGCCTTGCGCTGCACTCTAGATAAGTTGTCATATCTACGATTTTGTGATAGTTTCCTCAACTCATCAACCACCATTCTAACGAACATTTCTACTGGTGGATTTAATAAAAGTGGTGGGAATGTGGTAGATTTGGGTCGAGTAAAGTCCGGAAATTTATCAGTGCTTACCTCCTGTTCTTGAAGCAAAGACTCTAATATCCGGACCACTTCCAATTCCTCCTGGGCTGTAAACAAATGGTTGAAATCATTCTTTGCATAATATTTTTTAAAAATGAGTTTACGCGCAAATAGGAATATATCCTCGATGGCTGTAAAATCATCAAAACCGGATACCGGACAAAATGTTAAACCTAGTGATAGCACAGAATTTTGACTGGGTGTTAATACAATATCAGATAAGTTAATTACCTTCAATTCACCATTATTTCCATCCGACGTGTTCAATTTCCTTTTTATTGGCGCTCGTCTGGTTTCATACCTTCTCATCCCTATTTCTCGTGCATTTGATGATGACGATCCTTGTGATATCCCAGATGCAAAACTCTCCAATGATGAGGATTATTCACTGCGCGATAATGTAGAAGGTGCACGCTTTTGCCATCTATAGATTCTCTGCTGTTGAAAATCCAGAACATCTCTTTGGAGTTTTTTGGTTTTTACGTCCTGTATCTCTCGTTCCCATTTTGCACATTCAATACTTAAATCCTGTTCAAATTTGGCTAGATTTTCAGGAGTCAATGTTGATTTCACTTGTTCCTGTAAAGGTGCAATCGTTTTTTTCAATGTCCTCCTATTGTTTTTTATCCATACCAATTAACAGTTCGATGAAAGTGCGAGAGCATAATGCACATGCTCGTTCCCATCTCGATTTCATTGTCACGTCTTCAAATGGAAATGACGGGAAAACATGGACACGTAGACCACGAGGGATCAGATCCCGAGCCAAATACTGTTCTAATGAAACCTTATTCCACCAAATTCTGGTACGACGTTTCAATAAGTCCTTTAATGATCTATGTATTTCCATTATACCTGTATTGTTTGCACCAACGGTTCCTATAGCATCCTCCTTAAAAACATGAGTAAGAAGCAATAGCCAGTTAGATTCCCGAGTATGGAAATCCATATTAGTTACAAGGCCTGTCAACAACATACAAAACATATGAATACCTATACGAAAACCAGGCCAAACATTCCATATAATGATCTATATATATATATATCAATATATAAGCACAATCCCCATAAATATATATACATAGATACTATTATATAAGTACTGTAATAACATATGAGTACACCATGGGTACCATGCAAAAAGATTTTTATTATATTTAATCACAAATAGTAAAAACAATGGCCAGCACGACCTAAAAAAATGACAAACAAGATTTAAACAACATGGTGGTGGTGGGTTCGTAGGCCTACACAGTGTCCGATGAAAAACGTATTGATTTTAATGGCTCCTGTAGGGTTTCTGTCATCGTGTCCATTGTTTTACCGTAACAATTGCACAACATGCTGCACTCTTTTTCACTGCATTTTGGACCAGATCTGCGATAGAGGCTCGCAACAGAGTCTGTAACGCAGATGTGAACATAGCTTAACAAAAGGAAGGTGTTTCCCACAGATTTAATTACCCAACAACTCCCCACATCTATATTTCCATTATAATTTTTAATTCATAATTATTGACCTTTATTATATATTTTAATAGTCCCTAAGAACCAACAAATGATAAAAAAGAAGAGGGAGATTGAAGAATGGGACTGTGAAGATCAAAGTTGTCACCCTGTACTGAGTCGAATGATGGCAGCATCTGAATACAGGGTTGAGAACGAGCTGGCAAAAGAGGCGAGTAGAAGCAAAAGTGCCGATGCGGAGGGAAAAAAATATATGAAATCTATAAAAGCTGAAAAGGAGAAAACAATGAAAAATTATGTGGCCAAGATAAAAGAACTTCAAAGTCAAAAGCCCAAAAAGTTCAAGACCAAAAAAAACGTGGTCAAATTGACCAAACACATCATAGTCAAGAAGCTTAAAAACATACAGATCAAGAGGAGAAAATGAAATCATCATTGTGCCACAGTAAAAACATCACATTACTAACATTAAAATAATCAAAGACCTCCATATCACATCTGAATATTCCCACCACATTTTTTCCCAAGAGACCGGGGATATGCACCCTATAAAACCTGCTTCCCAGAAGACCGCTCAACCACCAACTAAACAACTTCTATTTCCATAAACAAATATTTTAAAAAAAAATAATTAATTCAATACCATTTTAAAAACACTTTTAGACAGTCTTTATAAATATTATTATTTTATTATTATTACTACAATAATTTTATTAAATTATTAAGAAGTATGAACAGAAAATAAACGTAAATAATGAGGGACATGCACAATGTCTACTCTTCAAATATTACAATATGGAATACAGGCTGCATATTATAATGGAGTCTACTGTGTATATGGACATGTCATGTTCCATTGTGACTCCATCTAGACGTTTCAACACATCTGTAGAATCTCTAATATAAGATTGCAGATTTTCAACACATGGACGAAGATAAAAATCCAAAAAGCGGCATGTCAATTCACACAGACCACCACATAACGAGACAATTGGACGTCCCGGTGGTTTTTTCTGGTCCTTGTGTACCTTTGGCAATAAATATAATGTTGGAACAATCGGGCTCTTAAGACATAAACCATCCATGACCTTTTTAGTGATTACATTATTCTTAAATGCCTCCATTAGCATTTTGTCTAAACGATCCTTAAAGATGTCAGTCGGATTACATGGTAACCATCTATAGCATTTCTCATCATGCAATTGTCTATACACCTCGGACTCGTATAGATCAAACGGCCATATCACCACATTACCCCCCTTATCTGCTTGTTTGAATACGACCCCCTTCATCATTTTCAGTTCATGCAAGGCCTTGCGCTGCACTCTAGATAAGTTGTCATATCTACGATTTTGTTATAGTTTCCTCAACTCATCAACCACCATTCTAACGAACATTTTTACAGGTGGATTTAATAAAAGTGGTGGGAATGTGGTAGATTTGGGTCGAGTAAAGTCCGGAAATTTATCAGTGCTTACATCCTGTTCTTGAAGCAAAGACTCTAATATCCGGACCACTTCCAATTCCTCCTGGGCTGTAAACAAATGGTTGAAATCATTCTTTGCATAATATTTTTTTAAAATGAGTTTACGCGCAAATAGGAATATATCCTTGATGGCTGTAAATTATCGAAACCGGATACCGGACAAAATGTTAAACCTAGTGATAGCACAGAATTTTGACTGGGTGTTAGTACAATATCAGATAAGTTAATTACCTTCAATTCACCATTATTTCCATCCGACGTGTTCAATTTCCTTTTTGTTGGCGCTCGTCTGGTTTTATACCTTGTCATCCCTATTTCTCGTGCATTTGATGATGACGATCCTTGTGATATCCCAGATGCAACACTCTCCAATGATGAGGAGGATTCACTGCGCGATCATTTAGAAGGTGCACGCTTTTGCCATCTATAGATTCTCTGCTGTTGAAAATCCAGAACATCTCTTTGGAATTTTTGGGTTTTTACGTCCTGTATCTCTCGTTCCCATTTTGCACATTCAATACTTAAATCCTGTTCAAATTTGGCTAGATTTTCAGGAGTCAATGTTGATTTCACTTGTTCCTGTAAAGGTGCAATCGTTTTTTCAATGTCCTCCTATTGTTTTTTATCCATACCAATTAACAGTTCGATGAAAGTGCGAGAGCATAATGCACATGCTCGTTCCCATCTCGATTTCATTGTCACGTCTTCAAATGGAAATGACAGGAAAACATGGACACGTAGACCACGAGGGATCAGATCCCGAGCCAAATACTGTTCTAATGAAACCTTATTCCACCAAATTCTGGTATGACGTTTCAATAAGTCCTTTAATGATCTATGTATTTCCATTATACCTGTATTGTTTGCACCAACGGTTCCTATAGCATCCTCCTTAAAAACATGAGTAACAAGCGATAGCCAGTTAGATTCCCGAGTATGGAAATCCATATTAGTTACAAGGCCTGTCAACAACATACAAAACATATGAATACCTATACGAAAACCAGGCCAAATATTCCATATAATGATCTATATATATCAATATATAAACACAATCCCTATAAATATATATATATAGATACTATTATATAAGTACTGTAATAACATATGAGTACACCATGGGTACCATGCAAAAAGATTTTTATTATATTTAATCACAAATAGTAAAAACAATGGCCAGCACGACCTAAAAAAATGACAAACAAGTTTTAAACAACATGGTGGTGGTGGGTTCGTAGGCCTACACAGTGTCCGATGAAAAACGTATTGATTTTAATGGCTCCTGTAGGGTTTCTGTCATCGTGTCCATTGTTTTACCGTAACAATTGCACAACATGCTGCACTATTTTTCACTGCATTTTGGACCAGATCTGCGATAGAGGCTCGCAACAGAGTCTGTAACGCAGATGTGAACATAGCTTAACAAAAGGAAGGTGTTTCCCACAGATTTAACTACCCAACAACTCCCCACATCTATATTTCCATTATAATTTTTAAATCATAATTATTGACCTTTATTTTATATTTTAATAGTCCCTAAGAACCAACAAATGATAAAAAAGAAGAGGGACATTGAAGAATGGGACTGTGAAGAAGATCAAAGTTGTCACCCTGTACTGAGTCGAATGATGGCAGCATCTGAATACAGGGTTGAGAACGAGCTGGCAAAAGAGGCGAGTAGAAGCAAAAGTGCCGATGCGGAGGGAAAAAAATATATGAAATCTATAAAAGCTGAAGAGGAGAAAGCAATGAAAAATTATGTGGCCAAGATAAAAGAACTTCAAAGTCAAAAGCCAAAAAAGTTCAGGACCAAAAAAAACGTGGTCAAATTGACCAAACACATCATAGTCAAGAAGCTTAAAAACATACAGATCAAGAGGAGAAAATGAAATCATCATTGTGCCACAGTAAAAACATCACATTACTAACATCAAAATAATCAAAGACCTCCATATCACATCTGAATATTCCCACCACATTTTTTCCCAAGAGACCGGGGATATGCACCCTATAAAACCTGCTTCTCAGAAGACCGCTCAACCACCAACTAAACAACTTCTATTTCCATAAACAAATATTTAAAAAAAAATATATTAAATCAATACCATTTTAAAAACACTTAGACAGTTTTTATAAATATTATTATTTTATTATTATTACTAGAGATGAGCGAACCGGGACAACCGAACCCGGTTTCGGTCCGAACTTCCGGAAAAGTTCGGTTCGCTGCGAATCCGAACTACACCGGGTTCGGCCGAACCCGTTTTGACCGAACCCGGCTACATTTTGGCGCCTGCCACATGTTACATCTAAAATGGAGGATTTCACAAGATCACCTGACATCAGGCTACCCCATAATGCCTTGCAAACGGCTCTCCCAGCCAATCGGGAGGCAGCAAAGGGGCGGGCTCAAGCCTGCATTAAAAGTCTATGCACGGAGCTCAGCGGCCATTTTACAGACAGGAGCTGTAGGGATAGCATCTCTGTGCAGTAAGGGAAAGCTTTAGGAATCTAAAAGGCAGGAATCCAGAAATCGAAGGGGCTCATCCACTACTCACTACTCAGCCAGTGTGTGAATACGCTTTTTATAAGGGGCTCATCCCCGTTGCATCCAACTTGCAATACAGGCAGCCTTTGTAGTAGTGGTAGTAGTAGTACTACAAGGCCCAGCATTCCCTGAGTGCACTGCGGCGTGGCTGATAGAAATTCTCATTCATTGCCATTTGCCAAGCCAGTGTCAGTGTGTGAATACGCTTTTAGAAGGGGCTCATCCCCGGCCGTTAACATAACAAACAATCCAACTTGCGATACAGGCAGCCTAGTAGTACTACAAGGCCCAGTATTCCCTGAGTGCACTGCAGCGAGGCTGATAGAAATTCTCATTCATTGCCATTTGCCAAGCCAGTGTCAGTGTGTGAATACGCTTTTAGAAGGGGCTCATCCCCGGCCGTTAACATAACAAGCAATCCAACTTGCAATACAGGCAGCCTAGTAGTACTACAAGGCCCAGCATTCCCTGAGTGCACTGCAGCGAGGCTGATAGAAATTCTCATTCATTGCCATTTGCCAAGCCAGTGTCAGTGTGTGAATACGCTTTTAGAAGGGGCTCATCCCCGGCCCGTTAACATAACAAACAAATAACAATACAACTTTCAATACAGGCAGCCTTTGTAGTAGTGGTAGTAGTAGTACTACAAGGCCCA